>NC_044306.2:166003237-166320737 GCF_007474595.2 Lynx canadensis
TCAGAACACTCCAGATGATGTCTGTATCCTCTGCTAGCTGAAACTCCATAATATACCCATGAGTTCCTAGAATAGACATCTCTGGGCCTAAGACTGTTCCAGATGTACCGCTAGTGAAACACCCTCACTGTTCATTTCCTAGAGTTTTGAATGGTGAAACACTTTAAATCTAATTGTAGCTCATAATAAAAATTTCTCTTCTAGTGACTTATTTTGGTAACTGTTTTCAATGAAAATTTTGATAAGAGCAGATTTTTTTTTTCTTATAACGGATTCCAAGAAAGCTGAGTCAATCACCCACAAAATTTCTCTGAATTATTTGTAGTAGGTCAAACAGGAAATAGCCTCTTTTAAGAAAGTCCTTGGGGCGCCTGGGTGGCGCAGTCGGTTAAGCGTCCGACTTCAACCAGGTCACGATCTCACGGTCCGTGAGTTCGAGCCCCGCGTCAGGCTCTGGGCTGATGGCTCAGAGCCTGGAGCCTGTTTCAGATTCTGTGTCTCCCTCTCTCTCTGCCCCTACCCCGTTCATGCTCTGTCTCTCTCTGTCCCAAAAAAAAAAAAAAAAAAAAAAAAAAAAAAAAAAAAAAAAAGAAGGTCCTTATTTGATCACTGCTTTGCATTTCACTCACCTTAAACTAAATGATCTTTTCCTGGGAAGTGAAGAGACTTTCTGTTCCCTACATTTGTTTGTTTGTTTCTTTATTTATTTTAATATGAAATTTATTGTCAAATTGGTTTCCATACAACACCCAGCGCTCATCCTAAAAGGTGCCCTCCTCAGTGCCCATCACCCACCCTCTCCTCCCTCCCACCCCCCATCATTTAAAATGCACATGTGTTGAAGGCCTGCCAAGGGCTATTGTGACATGTTGGGGGGCGGGAAGCCAAAGATGAACAGCATGTGGACTCCTCCTTCGTGCACCTAGCAGCCTAGTAAGGACCATGGATCCCACTGGAGTGACAAGAATGCATTAGACTCTTGGCATGTTTCAGCAGATGTATGAAACGCACTGCCTTTGATGCAAATGGCATTTTTTAAGTTCATTGCAAGTTCTTGCTATTAAATAGGCAAATTACAGTTCAAGCTTATGGTCCCGATCTTGTGCAAATTACGTTCATTTCTCCTATTAATTGATGAAGTTGACATCCTTAGATCTCTTAGACTATGTTACTGAAGTAACAGCTTTTGTACCTGGCTTTTAAATGAATTTTGTTGGACTGATGAATGGATAAAGAAATTCTGGTTTATATACACAATGGAGTACTATCTGGCAATGAGAAAGAATGAAATATGGCCCTTTGTAGCAACGTGGACGGAAATGGAGAGTGTGATGCTAAGTGAAATAAGCCATACAGAGAAAGACAGATACTATATAGTTTCACTCTTATGTGGATCCTGAGAAACTTAACAGGAACCCATGGGGGAGGGGAAGGAAAAAAAAAAAAAAAAAGAGAGGTTAGAGTGGGAGAGAGCCAAAGCATAAGAGACTGTTAAAAACTGAGAACAAACTGAGGGTTGATGGGGGGTGGGAGGGAGGGGAGGGTGGGTGATGGGTATTGAAGAGGGCATCTTTTGAGATGAGCACTGGGTGTTGTATTGGAAAGCAATTTGACAATAAATTTCATATATTTAAAATAAATGAATAAATAAACATTAAAAATTAAAAAAAATAAAAATAAATTAATTTTGTTGCTATTTGGCATAGGAGGCGCCTCTTACTAAACACACAGATGGCCTTTCTATTTGTTGACTGAAATTACATTTTTAAGATAATATGCATCTAAATCACTAGGTCTTAGCATATTTACTTAAAGCATAAGTTATCATTTCATAGTTGAGTCTAATGCATTGGCAAATGGACTCCGAAGGCAAAAAGAACAGCTAAAGATGAGCGTCAGTGTATAGCTGTTTTTCCATTTTTTCCCCCTTTTCCCATATGTCACTTTTTTTTTTTTTTTAATTTTTTTTTTTTTCAACGTTTATTTATTTTTGGGACAGAGAGAGACAGAGCATGAACAGGGGAGGGGCAGAGAGAGAGGGAGACACAGAATCGGAAATAGGCTCCAGGCTCTGAGCCATCAGCCCAGAGCCCGACGCGGGGCTCGAACTCCCGGACCGCGAGATCGTGACCTGGCTGAAGTCGGACGCTTAACCGACTGCGCCACCCAGGCGCCCCCATATGTCACTTTTGATCTTCTCTTAGGAAAGCTGTCCTATTTATATTGCAGCATGGAGATTATCGAATATTTCTGCTCTAAAAATTACAGTTTTCATGGTATACAGAAGTCAAGCCAAGCCTTTTAAAAAAAATGCTTATTTATTTATTTTGAGAGAGAGAGGAGAGAGAGAGTGAGCATGTGAGTGGGGGAGGGGCAGAGAGAGAGGGAGAGAGAGAATCTCAAGCAGGCTCTGTGCTGCCAGGGCAGAGCCTGACGTGGGGCTCCATCTCACGAACCGTGAGATCATGACCTGAGCCAAAATCAAGAGTCAGACACTTAACTGACTGAGCCACCCAGGCACCCCCAGAAGTCAAGACTTTTTAAGAAGACAGAAATCATGACTTTGCGCTATAATTTTTCTACATTGCTTCATCAAATCCATCATTATTTTCATCTCCACATCTATTGCAAATAACCTTTTCTTCTGTCTTCAGGTTGTAAAGAGAGAGATCTTTGGGAATGTCCATCCAATAAACAATGTTTGAAGCACACAGTTATCTGTGATGGGTTCCCAGACTGCCCTGATGCCATGGATGAGAAAAACTGTTGTAAGTGTTTACCTTGAATTGACCAACACAACTTTTTATATGTTAAACACTGATTACCTCTAATTTTGAATATAATCTAGAAATTTGGAAATATGTATCAAAAGCTTTTAGTATGTTCAGATCTTACAAACAAATCTCCACTTATAAAAATATATGCAAGAACATAAACATGTGTAAATTATATGCACAGTGATATTATTCTAGTATTATTTATCACATGGAAAAATTATAATTTTATCCAACTATATAAAAAAAGAGGACAGAAAATACAACCCTAAAATGCAATAATATGCAAACATTAAAAATCAAATGGAAAGAATAATTTCTCCTGGGTTCATTACATGTCATTAGGCAAATAAAACAAAATATAAAGTATTATGTGCACTATTGTTGTGAATTTTTAAAGTGCTGATACCCACATATAGGAAAAGATCAGAAAGTCACAAGAAACAGTTTACAGTTCTTATCTCTAGGTGGTGGGATTATTAAGTGTTTTTGCTTTTCTGTCTTTTCTACATTTTCTAAATGAATGGCCGCTACTTTTAGAACCAGAAAAAAATTATCTCTCAAGATATTTTATCTACTAGTAACAGAAAGCCCAGCTCAGGCTGACTTAAACAGTGAAGACTTTATTTTATTTTATTTTATTTTGTTTTATTTTTATATCATATGTATCACTGTCTTGTATTATCATTTTAAAAGTCAAGTACAGGAAGGATTCTTGAGGCTAGATGTTGGAGTTCAGCACCTCTTCTTAGATTCTTTAAGTTCAGCTTGACTTCAGACTAGATCTGCGAGAGTCAAAAGATGGCTGCCAAGAGCAACTGAGATGCCATGCTTTCTTGATCATATCCAGTGAGAAGGAGTGATGATGACCTTGCCCTTATCTCTGGAATATCACTTAAGGGTTCACTCAGATTGGCCAACTTTGAACAAGGTTCCAGCTAGCATTCAGGGGTCTTTGTGTGAATTAGAAAAGATACCACCTAAATAGCTGGATTGCAAAAAGAAGCACCCCTTAGTGAAAACCAATTAGAAAAAGTGCTGTTTCCTTCAGGCTGCCCCTGTCCCAGGTTGGGATGCATGATCTGGCCAGTAGGGTTTGGGTAGGAACTATCTTGGAAAGCACAACCCAAGAAATGGTAGGCCAGAACTCTGATCTTGGGTCCCATCTTTTCCGTTGGGCTAGTAACTATACTCAGAAGAAAAATAGTTGTAGCTAGAAAATGCAATGTCCCACTTACACTAGTCAGGATCTTCTGGAGCTGTGGGAAGCTGAACAGAATCAGGTTCCCTTAAAAAAGGAGGAAGAAAGGAAATGGATGTTAGGCAGGCGGGCAATCAAGGAGTGTCACTATGATTTTAAAAACCCAGCAGAATTAGTATGTGATTCAGGGAGTCATTTAATAGTAGAGATTTTTAAAGAATAAACATTATCCATGTATGGGGACAGAGCTGGTTTCCATCTTGTGGTCACTTCATTCTGCTCATCCCCAGTGCTGGCCTCATGCCACATCAGATTTTAACGCTGTTCTCTCAATCTTTGGAAGTTCTGCTGCTCTGGGTACCACTTTTTCAATCCTGGTGTCAGAACTAGACAATTTAGTGACGTGGAGATGGTAGTATCATTTAAATGCTCGCTATTTGCATGGATTGGCATCTGTGATAGGAGTTTTTACCAATTCAGTTATTCTGTCCTGAAACCTGTTTGGAGGCCTCAGGGACCCGCAGCTTTTCTTCCTTCCCTGCTCCTGCTGACAGATGATAATGTGCATGTGAATGATGATCACACTTGTTTAATGTTTCCATCGTCTCGCTTCTTGTTCCCCATGCCAGCATTTTGCCAAGACGATGAACTAGAATGCGCGAACCATGAGTGTGTGTCCCGTGAGCGCTGGTGCGATGGTGAAGCCGACTGCTTGGACAGTTCTGATGAGTGGGACTGTGGTGAGCTGTGTGTTTCTGCCATTGGCCACCCACTGGAACACCTATCAGCTATTTGAGCTTAATAAGTCCTAAGTGACTTCACAGGATTTACTGACCAATTTCATCTGTTTTGTTTTACTATGATAACAGCTGGCAGTAGTGATTCAGAGATGTTATTTCCAACACACAGAACATTTCCCCCTAAGTTATTTTGTTATTTGAAATGTCCATATTATATGTAAAAACATCTGGGTTTAAATTGTTATGACCATATAGCTGCTAGAATACAATTTTTAGACTCTTTATTATCACCCAGCTTCAACAATTATTAATATTCTGTCATTCTGATATCATGGACACCTCCTGGAATAGGGTATTAGAGTGGGTCTTTCACATGAATAGACATTTCTCCAAAGAATACATACAAATGGCTAAGGCACATGAAAAAATGCTCAACATCACTCATCACCCGGGAAATACAAATCAAAACTACGAGATACTACCTCAGAATGGCTAAAATTAACAACTCAGGAAACAACAGATGTTGACGAGGATGCGGAGAAAGGGGAACCCTCTTAACACTGGTTGGTAGGAATGCAGACTGGTACAGCCACTCTGGAAAACAATATGGAGGTTCTTCAAAAAGTTAAAAATAGAACTACCCTACAATGCAGCGATTGCACTACTAGGTATTTATCCAAAGGATACAAAAGTACTGATTCAAAGGGGCACAGGCACGCCAATGTTTATAGCAGCTTTATCAATAATAGCCAAATTATAGAAAAAGCCCAAATGTCCATTGACCGATGAATGGATAAAGAAGAGGTGGTATGTACATACAATGGAGTATTACTTGGCAATCAGAAAGAATGAAATCTTGCCGTTTGCAACAAAGTGGATGGAGCTAGAATGTGTTACGCTAAGTGAAATAAGTCAGTTAGGAAAAGACAAATATCGTATGATTTCACTCATGTGGAGTTGAAGGAACAAAACAGATGAACACAGGGGAAGGGAAGGAAAATTAAAATACTATAAAAACAGAGAGGGGGACAAACCATAAGAGACTTAATGATAGAGAACACACTGAGGGTTGATGGAGGGGAGGTGGTGGAGTGATGGGCTAAGTGGGTGATGGGCATTAAGGAGGGTGCTTCTTGTGATGAGCACTGAGTGTTGCATGTAAGTGATGAATCACTAGATTCTACTCCTAAAACTAATACCACACTGTATGTTAACTAAGTTGAATTTAAATAAGATCTTGGAGGGAAAAAAAAAAAGAGAAAAAAATGTAAAATGCTCATGGAAAATCCAACAAACTATATTCAAAGTTTTGAAATAAATTATTATTGATTATTTTTAAAAAAGCGGGTCTTCCGTCTTCCCTGTGCTCTTGCTCTAGATCCAAAGGAAATAGATATCTACCTAGCTCCTTACATGGACAGGACCTAAAGGCATCTCCCACCAGTATCCAGTGTTGCAGTTTGTAATCTTGGGTTTGATTAATTCTGTTGTTCCATACTCATCATCCTTCCATTCACTGAGCTCTTATTTCAGTCCTTTGCATCATCTGGCCACACCATGATCATCATTTGTGCTGTGATTAATTGCACAGTGTTTCACAAGTAATCTATGGCGTAGGAAGTAGAGAGGATGCTCTATTGTAAAATAGGAATTAGAGCATATACCAAATTAGTCCTAATTTAACATCGCTTGCCTACCCTTGCCTTCTCACATACTCTCTTGAAAGGAAATGAAATGAACAAAGTGACAACTAACCCCTGATAGCTGTGCAAATCACTGGATAAACTCAAGGGATTTGAGTGCTGCCTCTGGTCGTCTTGTAAGTCGTAAAGAAAAGTTAAGAACTGCCCATGTCTTTCACTAGAGCCTGTGGTTCCTGGAGGGCAGAGAACATTTCTAATTCACTTTTTGCAGTCTTCCACAACACTGAGAGCAGTGCTAAGCACAGGGCAAGCACTCATCAAGTGGTTCTTAATTAAAACAATGAAACACAAACGCAAGCAAAGCGAAAGCATAAGTTAGCCTTTGGTTTCCTGAGCAGAAATGTTTCTAATTAGGGTTTTCCCTTTCTTTTTTTTCTCTGCAGTGACCCTCTCTAAAAATGTGAGCTCCTCCTCATTCCTGACGGCTCACAGATCTGCCAAAGAACACCACGTGTGTGCGGATGGCTGGCAGGAGACGTTGAGTCAGCTAGCCTGCAAGCAGATGGGTTTAGGGTAAGGTCAGTAGTTTGTAGCACTGATGAGTTTCTCAGAAGGCTTCGTGGAATTGGCAATAACATCTTCCTTATGAATGCAGTGAGTTAGTGCTCTCACATAGAGCCCTCCAGGGCATGGGAAATTAATCAGGTGAGAGAACCATATTTAATGACAGGCACCTGCTCTGAAGAGGCTGCGGTGAAAAGCCACTCTGACGAAGCCTCTCGCTACATGTAAATGCAGTAATTGTATTTTAACAACTTCTGAAAGGAAACACTTTGAGTGTTTGCAAAAGCATTAAGACGGTTTCCTCCAAGCAACCTGGATGGGGAAATATTGAGGTTTTTCTCCCAAGAGGTTACTGAAACTTTCTTTTTAAGCAACACACATTTTTTAATAAGTTGAGAAATAGAACTTAAAGTTGACGGCATTTCAGTTTACCCTCACTAGTAATTAGGAAACGTAAATCAGGAAATAGTTCGCCATTTTGGCTCCTTAGTAGAATGAAAAGACACTAACTCTGGCTTTGATACAAATAGACTGAAACCTATACTTTGAAAGTTGGATACTTGCTATGTTGTGGGGTTTTCTTTTTCAGTTCTGTTGGGGATGGAAAGCAATAACTGAGGGTCTTAGATGTATATGTGAGGATATGTATTCACATATATATTTTTTTAACCCTGCTGTATGTGAGATTTGGGGGGAAATGTGGAAATGATGGAAATAAAAGACAAACAAATTTTAAAATTCTAGAATAAAAAATTGAGTAAATGTCATTTCCCAGGATTCCACTGAACAAACTTGAAACAATTTTTCAATAACGAGGTATGAATTATGGGATAGAAACTAGCAGCGCATTTTTGTTATCTCAGTTTGAAGAGTGACATAAATCCCAGTATCTTCAGCCTATTTTCCCCATGTAAAGTCTTACATCTTTGGAAAGTTGAGTAACTGATGCTACTATGTAAGAAAGAACTTTCAACTTTGCCAGAGCGGAAAAATTATATCCATCAAGATCCATTAAATTATACTTCATTTTCACAACATCCTTACGGATATCTAAATGAAATGGTATGTGACTGTGATCAGAGATAAATGAAAAGCCTTTTGAATGAGCTTTATTTTCCTCTCACCAAAACATAGGTTATTTCTTAATATGAAAACTGGATTAACATAATGATCGATAACTGTTGAGAGTTCCGAGGAAAAGTCGCAACCACAAAGATTTTGCCAGCCAAAAAATTCTTCCGACAGGCCACCCTGCTCTATTATAAACAGAAGGGATCTTGTTTTAAATATTCTCTTTGATATCTCTTCTAATTTTTTTGTATATTGGATTTTCATTTTTTATTTTGATGAGATACATATAACATAACTCACAATCTTAACCATTTTAAAGGGTAAATTCAGTGGCATTTAGTGTATTCACAATGCTATGCAGCCATCTCCATTATCTGGCTTTTTTCACTTAGCATAGTGTTTTTATACAACTATGGACCAGCATTTCATTGCTGTTTATGGCTGAAAAAATATTACATTGCATGGATACACCACATTTTTAAATCTGTTCATCCAACGAGGCACATTTTGGTGGTTGCCATCTTTGGCTATTGTATGCATATTGTATTTTTTTTTTTAATTTCTTATGCTACTTTCTTCATTTCCTTAAAATAGTGGGAAAATGTTATTTCAATATATTAGATATTTAAAATGTAAAAAGACATTTAGATTTTTTTTAAACATACCTTTATTTCACAGAAAAGCTAGGAAAGTCAGAGAGCAGTGTGGCTGGAAAACCATAAGCATTATTTGAGTGAGTTAATGGGTAAGTAGTGATAAGTCTTTGAAGGAAATGAGTAGGAAGGGTAACCTTAGTATTTTTGTACTTTCTGATTGCCGTCAAGAGAACTCTTCAGTTTTCTTGGGTAGATCGTGAATTGACAGAAATCTGGAGAGCCAGGCTGGGGCAGGAATGAAGATAATGGGCAAGAAGAGGCCATTGATTCCTACAGTAGGAATGGGCTACTTAGGAATCTGCTCTGTTCCTACTGTCTCTGGAGCCGCAGCTGTACTGTGAATTCACAGTTCTGCCACTGATGCCTCAAACTCTAAGTGAGCCTGCATCTGAGTCATTTCCTCTAGATTCAAAGTCCCTACAGAAAGGTCTGTCTGGCCATGATTAGTCATTGACCTACACTCCAGCTGCCAAAGGAAGGGAAAACATTATAGCTGTCCTCTTTAAGCTTCTGGAGTGGAGTAGGTCTGTCTTTATACCTTCAAACATGCTTTACACCCAGAAACTTGAAGCTTAAAGCACAACCCCAATTAGTTCTATTCAGTATGTCTTTCCTATTGGGGTTTTGTTTTGTTTTGTTTTGTTTTGTGTTGTTGTTGTTGTTGTTTTGAGAATCTGCTTATGGGCCTTGAACTAGAGTAGGCATTATGTGGAGGATGCAGGGGTGAAAATATCATCAAAGAGCTTACCATGTAGTGGGGAAGACACATAAGGAAACAACCTAGAACATAAAGTTGTTGGAAAAAACTTCCAGACTCTTTGTCATCTGAGAATGGTTCATGTACAGCATAGCACCTGGCATACCTATTAGAAGTATATAAGAAAAATATTCAACTCTATCATTGTCTTGATATTATAATATACATTTATTAAGTCATTCATTTAGTCATTCAGTAAACATTTATAGAGAATAACATTGTAGTGTAGTGTCCCAAACTAATATACTTTAACTCCAAATGCAGGGAGGGTACAGGTTGGAGTTAGTTTATCAAAATGTAAGTCTAGACCAAATTACATGTTTTGCGGGGCTTCTATTGAAATACTTTCATGATAGAGGCAGTTGATTAAAAAACCTACACTTGGAGTTTTTCAGATGCAAATTACACCTTCCATGTCTAACAGCACAAATGCTCAGCTCTCAACTAAGTGCTTGCCCAAATGAGAAGAATGAGAGTTCTTTGCTGAATCTGTACAACTTTTTACGCCCATCTGCAGATATCTTGAGTTCACCCCAGCCTGGAAGTATGATGACTATTTGATTAGACAAGGATATAAATCAGCCCCTAATTCTCATGACAGTATATTGACTTTGCTACCTACATGCCCAGTATTAGAAACATATGGACATTTATTTAATCAACAATACAAATCAGAATTTAGACTGCCCTCTAATACTTGCCAAATGTTCAGTTCAGACATCTGGTATTTGAGAAAGTTGGTCTAAGAGAATGTGATTCTCAGTGTCCCTTGGCTTCATAAACTTTATATAAAACCAGATCATCTGGAAATAGGCTATTCTACTTTGACAAAAATTCCTATATGGGATTGGTTGAAGTTTGATTTTGTGTCCTAATGTTTTAGAGTTGGTCAATAGAAGCACCAGGCTTCCAAAGAATATTTCTTTATTTTGGGCTAAACCACAAAGATAGCCTCAATTGTATTACCTGAGAGTCGCTGATATAAGGATTTATATCGAAATTTTTCCCGGAAGTGTACTTCCAGGGAAAATCTTCTAACTTCAGATTCCATTTGTCACATAAGGATGGTTTCCTTATTGATTGACTTCCATGAAACTCGTGAAGCTCAAAGACAAGACTGAATCCTGTGTGGTAGTAGATTCAGCCCAGGCTGCTGGTCCTGTACAAGGAAACCATGGAAAAGAAGCTTGAATCCTTATGGTCTTTTTTAAAAATATACAATATAATTCATATACCATAAAATTCACTCTTTAAAAGTGTACAATTCAGTCGTTTTTAATATATTCACAATATTGTGCAGTCATCACCACTGATTCCTAAACATTTCATCACTTGGAAAAGAAACCCCATGCCTCTAACAATCACTCCCCGTTTCTCCTCCCTAAACCCCGGACAAACACGACTTTCTGCTTCTAGAGACTTGCCCATCGTGCACGTTTCATAAAAACAGAATCATCTAATATATGCCTTTTTTTGTCTGGTCTCTTTCACTTGGCATAATGTTTTCAAGGTTTATCTATGTTTTATAATATGTATCAGTGCTTCATTCCTATCTATGGCTGAATAATATTCCATTGTGTAGATATATCCACACTTTGATTATCCATTCCTCAATTGATGGATATTTGGGTTGTTTCCATTTTTTTGGCTCTTATGAAAATGTTGCTAAGAACATTGATGTACAACTTTTGTGTGAATGCATGTTTTCAGTTTTTCCTGGGTGTAGACTCAGGACTAAAATTGCTAGGTCAGATTTTTAATTTTTTGAAGAACTGCCGAACTGTCTTCCAAAAGGGCTGCACCACATTATACTTTTCCCAGCACTGCATGAGGGTTCCAATTTCTCCATATCCGTGTCAATACTTGTTATTATTTACTTTTTATTGTAGCCATTTTCTGACTAAAAGGTATCACTCTGGTTGTTATTGAGAATATGCCGTAGGAAGGCAAGAGTAGAAGCAGGAAGACTAGTTAGGAGGCCACTGAAGTCATCCAAGTAAGACATTTGGGTGGCTCAGATCAGAATGGTAGCAGAGAACATGGCGATAAATGATTTAATCCTGAATATATTTTATTTTCTTTTTTTTTCAACGTTTTTTTATTTATTTTTGGGACAGAGAGAGACAGAGCATGAACGGGGTAGGGGCAGAGAGAGAGGGAGACACAGAATCGGAAACAGGCTCCAGGCTCCGAGCCATCAGCCCAGAGCCTGACGCGGGGCTCGAACTCACGGACCGTGAGATCGTGACCTGGCTGAAGTCGGACGCTTAACCGACTGCGCCACCCAGGCGCCCCAATATATTTTAAAAAGTGGAGCCAACAGGACTCCCTGACAGATTGGATATTGATTGGAGATTGAGAAGAGTCACTAATGACTGAAAGGTTTTTTTTTTTGACTCAAGCAACTGTAAAGATAGTATTGTAGTAAACTGAGATGGGGAAGACTGTAGATGGAGCAGGTCTGGGGAGAAAGATCAGTTCTGTGATCTTGTGAAATTTGGGATGTCTATTAGACAGCCAAATGGACTCTAGTCTGGAGTTTAAAGTTGCTTTTTAAAAATTTTTTAAAAATTTGCATCCAAATTAGTTAGCATATAGTGCAACAATGATTTCAAGAGTAGATTCCTTAGTGCCCTTTACCCATTTAGCCCATCCCCCCTCCCACAACTCCTCCAGTGACCCTCAGTTTGTTCTCCATATTTAAGAGTCTCTTATGTTTTGTCCCCCTCCTTGTTTTTATACTATTTTTGTTTCCCTTCCCTCATGTTCATCTGTTTTGTCTCTTAAAGTCCTCATATGAGTGAAGTCATATGATATTTGTCTTTCTCTGACTAATTTCGCTTAACATAATACCCTCCAGTTCCATCCACGTGGTTGCAAATGGCAAGATTTCATTCTTTTTGATTGCTGAGTAATACTCCATTGTGTGTGTGTGTGTGTATATATATATATATATATATATATATATATACCACATCTTCTTTACCCATTTATCCATCGATGGACATTGGGGTTCTTTCCATACTTTGGCTATTGTTGATAGTGCTGCTATAAACATTGGGGTGCATATGTCCCTTTGAAACCCCACACCTGTATCCCTTGGATGAATACCTAGTAGTGCAATTGCTGGGTTGTAGGGTAGTTCTATTTTATGTTTTTGAGGAACCATCATACTATTTTCCAGAGTGGCTGCACCAGCTTGCATTCCCACCAACAATGCAAAAGAGATCCTCTTTCTCCACATCCTTGCCAACATCTGTTGTTGCCTGAATTGTTAATGTGAGCCGTTCTGACAGGTGTAAGGTGGTATCTCATTGTGGTTTTGATTTGTATTTCCCTGATGATGAGTGATGTTGAGCATTTTTTCATGTGTCGGTTGGCCATCTGGATGTCTTCTCTGGAGAAGTGTCTATTCATGTCTTTTGCCCATTTCTTCACTGGGTTATTTGTATTTTGGGGGTTGAATCTGATAAGTTCTTTATAGATTTTGGATACTAACCCGTTATCTGATATGTCGTTTGCAAATATCCTCTCCCGTTCTGTCAGTTGCCTTTTAGTTTTGCTGATTGTTTTCTTCGCTGTGCAGAAGCTTTTTATTTTGATGAGGTCCCAGTAGTTCATTTTTGCTTTTGTTTCCCTTGCCCCCAGAGACATGTTGAGTAAGAAGTTGCTGTGGCCAAGATCA
The DNA here is from genome assembly GCF_007474595.2 of Lynx canadensis. NCBI lineage: Eukaryota > Metazoa > Chordata > Mammalia > Carnivora > Felidae > Lynx > Lynx canadensis. The sequence goes on from NC_044306.2 coordinate 166,016,329, forward strand.
AAGAAGTTTTGCCTGCTTTCTCCTCTAGGATTTTCATGGCTTCCTGTCTTACACTCAGGTCTTTCATCCGTTTTGAGTTTATTTTTGTGTATGGTGTAAGAAAGTGGTCCAGGTTAATTTTTCTGCATGTTGCTGTCCAGTTTTCCCAGTACCACTTGCTGAAGAGACTGTCTTTATTCCATTGGATATTCTTCCCTGCTTTGTCAAAGATTAGATTAATCTTTGTCAAAGATTAGGTTTGTGGGTCCATTTCTGGGTTCTCTATTCTGTTCCATTGATCTGAGTGTCTGTTCTTGTGCCAGTACCATACTGTCTTGATGGTTACAGCTTTCTAGTATAGCTTGAAGTCCGGGATTGTGATGCCTCCTGCTTTGGTTTTCTTTTTCAAGATTGCTTTGGCTATTCAGGGTCTTTTCTGGGTCCATACAAATTTTAGGATTATTTGTTCTAACTCTGTGCAGAATGCTCGTGTTACTTTGATAGGGATTGCATTGAATATGTAGATTGTTTTGGGTAGTATTGACATTTTAACAATATTTAAGTTTTACTTACAATATTCTTCCTATTCAGGAGCATGGAATCTTTTTTTCCTTTTTTTGTGTGTGTCTTCTTCAATTTCTTTCATATGCTTTCTATAGTTCTCAGTGTATAGAGTTTTTACCTCTTTGGTTAGATTTATTCCTGGGTATTTTATGGTTTTTGGTGCAATTGTAAATGGGATCGATTCCTTGATTTCTCTTTCTGTTGCTTCATTGTTGGTGAATAGGAATGCAATGGATTTCTGTGCATTGATTTTATATCCTATAACTGTGATGAATTCATGAACCAGTTCTAGCAGTTTTTTGGTGGAATCTTTTGGGTTTTCCATGTAGAATATCACGTCATCTGCGAAGAGTGACAATTTGACCTCCTCCCGGCCGATTTGAATGCCTTTTATTTCTTTGTGTTGTCTGATTGCAGAGGCTAAGACTTCCAATAGTATGTTGAATAACAGTGGCGAGAATGGACATCCCTGTCTTGTTCCTGACCTTACGGGGAAAGCTCTCAGTTTTTCCCCATTGAGGATGATATTAGTGTTGGGTCGTTCATATATGGCTTTTATGATCTTGAGGTATGCTCCTTCTATCCCCACTTTCTTGAGGGTTTTTATCAAGAAACGATGCCGTATTTTGTCAAATGCTTTCTCTGCATCTGTTGGAGGATCATATGGTTCTTGTACTTTCTTTTATTGATGTGATAAACCATGTTAATTGTTTTGTGGATATTGAACCAGCCCTGCATCCCAGGTATAAATCCCACTTGGGGTCTCTGTCTGGTTTTGGAATCAAGGTAATGCTGGCTTCATGGAACGAGTTTAGAAGTTTTCCTTCCATTTCTATCTTTTGGAACAGAATAGGTGTTAACTCTTCCTTAAATGTTTGGTAGAATTCCCCTGGAAAGCCATCTGAAGTTTTTGTTTGTTTGTTTGTTTCTTTGTTTTTAAGTTTTACTTACTTTTGAGAGTGAGAGAGAGAATGCAGACTGGGGAGGGGCAGAGAGAGAGAGAGAGGGAGACAGAGGATCCAAAGTAGGTTCTGTGCTGACAGCACAGAGTCCAATATGGAGCTCTAACTCATGAACCATGAGATCATGATCTCAGCTGAAGTTTAATGCTTACCTGACTGAGCCATCCAGGTGCCCCTCAAGTCTGGAGTTTATTAGAGATGTTTGAACTAGAGCTATATATTTGAAAGTCACCTGGATACAGACAGTATAAATTTATGGGACTGGTGACATAATCAAGGGAGTGAATTTATGTATTTATTTTTTAATTTTTCTTAATGCATATTTATTTTTGATATAGAGAGAGATAGAGCGTGAGTGGGGGAGGGGCAGAGAGAGAGAAGGAGACACAGAATCCGAAGCAGGTTCCAGGCTCTGAGCTGTCAGCACAGAGCCTGATGCAGGCCTCAAAGTCACAAATAGCGAGATCATGACCTGACCTGAAGTCTGATGCTTACCTGACTGAGCCACCCTGATGCCCTAAGAGCGAGTTTAGATAGAGAAGATAAGACCAAGAGCTGAGCCCTAACATTAAGAGGGTGGGAGAAGAGAAGTAGTAAAGCCAAAGGAGATGAGAGAGGACAACCCAGGGGTAGGAGGATGTGATATCCTGGAAACCAAGGGAAGAAAGTGTATCAAGGCAGAAGCAACGGTCAGTTGTGTTAAAAGTTGCTGAGAAGTCAAGTAAAATGAGGGCTGACTTTTGGTTTCAGCAATGTGCATGTCATTGGCATGAGTAGTTTTAGTGGAGTGAGTGGGGCAAAAACATAAGATAGTGAAAGGAGAGAGATAAAAGATAGTATAGAACTTTTAGGAGGGGGGCACCTGGGTGGCTCAGCCGGTTGAGCGTCCGGCTTGTGAGTTCGAGCCCCGAGTCGGGCTCTGTGCTGATAGCTCAGAGCCTGGAGCCTGCTTCAGATTCTGTGTCCCCTCTCTCTCTGTCCCTCCCCCACTCATGCTCTGTCTCTCTCTGTCTCAGAAATAAATAAACATTAAAAATTTTTTTTTTAAAAAAAGAACTTTTTGGAGGGATTTTGTTGTAAAGAGAAGCATAGAAATGTGAGTAGTGGTTGGTGGGGGAAGTAGGATTAGGAAATGTTTGGTGCCTCCATTTCCTGGGAAGCACTCAGTATCCCATGGATAAATTATTAATAGGGACCTACCTGCCATAGTAGGAACATCATGTACAATTGCTATTGAATGTTTGTGTTCCTCCAAATTCATATGTTAATTCCTAATGTCAAGTGTAATGGTATTAGGAGGTGGGGCCTTTGGGAAGTGTTTGGGTCATGAGAGTGGAGCCCACATGAATGGAATTAGTGTCCTTGTAAAAAGAAACCCCAGAGAGCTCTTTCACCCCTTCCACCATGTGATGACCCAGCAAGAAGATGGCCATCTTATTATAAACAAGGAAGCGGGTATTTACCAGACACCAAATCTGCCAAGACCTTGGTCTTGGATTTCTCAACTTCCAGAACTGTGGGAAATAAATTTCTGTTGTTTACAAGCCACCCAGGCTATGGTAATTTGTTATAGAAGACTGAATAGATTAAGGTAGAAATAAATAATTTCTCTGGAAAAATCTTTCATTTCACATATATTTTTTTTTAACCAAAAAAGTTTGGACTATTTTCCCCAATTAGTGGACTCACCATAAACTATTTCATCTTTCTTTAACTTTGTACCCCTTTATACGCTCCTTCTCTTTCAAGACTGGCTTGTCCTTTATCCGTGTTCCACGGGCACATTCTTTCCTGCTTCTGTGTCTTTGTCCATAAATGTCCATACATTTCCTCTCCAAATTCTCAGGGCCTCACTCAAGCCCCATGACATCTGTGAAGACTTTCTCATCTGCATGTCTTTTTTTCTCTCTATACTTTCTGTGGTACATAAGAATTAGTATTACACAATTTCCCTCTTAATTCTACAATGCCATACCATTTTACTTTTATTTTTTTATTCTTTATCTTATTTCCCAGAAAGGTTATACAAAATAGTAATGGCTAATTTTCATTGTGTGCCAGGCTGCTCTGAGTCCTTGATACACATTAACCCAATTTATCCACACTATAATCTTGCAGTAGACATAGCATTATTATTTCTACTTTACGTATGAGGAAACTGAGGCTTAGATCAAGGAACTTTGCTAGGTCACAGAAAAATATGGTGCCGGGATGCAAGTCCAAGCAAAGGCAAAGGGCCTCGTGGGGAGTAGATCCCCTGTACATCCAGCTAATCAATAAACGTGACCCGATTGATGTGGCCAACCAGCTTCTTAAACATAAATCCCTTTTAGTATTGCTCCCTTCAAGATTTTTGGTGCAAGTCTTAGTACCATACCACCTAATGATCTTATCACTGTGGCATTTTTTTAAAAGTCGATTTATTTATTTTGAGAGAGAGAGTGAGCAAATGTGAGCAGGGGAGGAGCAGAGAGAGAGAATCCCAAGCAGACTCTATGCTGTCAGCGTGGAGCCTGACACAGGGCTGGATCTCACAAACCTGAGCCAAAATCAAGAATCGGCCACTTAACTGATTGAGCCACCTAGACACCCCCAATGTGGGATTTTTAAGTAGATAGTAGTGAGGAGGTGCAGCAGTGGAGAAAATTCATCATGCATGCAGGACAACAATGCAAGTGTTTTTCGGTTTTCAAAAAGCCACTTATAGTAATAAGTAGACGGTAGGCATATTCTGAGTAGAAGTTAGCTGAAGCACATCCATAAAAAGTTGTTTTCTTTCACACAGCAGCTTCACGGTTTTTCTGGCAGGCACGTAGCTTGGGCACAGGGAATTCAATCCTACACATTTCCAAGAAGCTGGTTAAGTGACTGCCTGGGTGAGAAGAAAATCAGATAGTCCAGAGTGCGAGTGTATCGTTCCCTGGAATGTGTTATTCTGGAGTGAGGATGAGGAATAATTTCGCAAAGAAGTGCTGTATCCTAAAGGAAGTTAAAGTGTTTTTTTAAGTTCTTCCATGAGACTACTGGGTATGAGGCTTTTTTTTTTTTTTTTTCAACGTTTATTTATTTTTGGGACAGAGAGAGACAGAGCATGAACGGGGGAGGGTCAGAGAGAGAGGGAGACACAGAATCGGAAACAGGCTCCAGGCTCTGAGCAGTCAGCACAGAGCCCGACGCGGGGCTCGAACTCACGGACCGCGAGATCGTGACCTGGCTGAAGTTGGACGCTTAACCGACTGCGCCACCCAGGCGCCCCTGGGTATGAGGCTTTAATAAAGCAAGGGAAGTCTATCAGTTGTCCTGAAAGCATTGCTGTATGATCGCCAACAGCAGGCTCTACCAAGAATTTAGATATTTGTTAGAAAACTGAATCTCGGGGTGCCTGGGTGGCTCAGTCGGTTGAGCGGCTGACTTCGGCTCAGGTCATGATCTCCCGGTCCGTGAGTTCGAGCCCCGCGTCGGGCTCTGTGCTGACAGCTCAGAGCCGGGAGCCTGTTTCAGATTCTGTGTCTCCCTCTCTCTCTCTCTCTGACCCTCCCCCATTCATGCTCTGTCTCTCTCTGTCTCAAAAATAAATAAACGTTAAAAAAAAAAATCTAGCAAACTGAATCTCAAACTGTGTTGGTAGAGTTAATGAATATTTTATGAACTTAAAAGGAAACTTCTCAGTGGTATAGAGAAATTCGCCGTTATTAATTAGAATGGAACTACGTGGGATTCTGAATTAATCAGATTGTTTTTTACTCTCTTACATTCCATTTTGTGGTGAAAAGTTTATCCGTGGAAAATGGACTCATATCCTGATTTTTTAAAACCAACAGATGGTTCTCCAGAATTAAGTACTGTCAAGACTCAGCTTTTAGCCAAAAATACCAGGGCTGATGTGAGCCAGAAGATTCTAGAATGGAAAAAATGCATCTCCATAATGTCTCTGGGGGACTTGGATTCCCCAGTCATCATAATGAATATAGCATTGCCATTGGACATAAATATGAGTGAGTTCTGGGAAGTTAAGAACGTGATTTAAGATAATCCATCAATAATTGACCAAAGAGGCCTGTATTCTTTCTGTTAGAAGTCCTTATCTGGCAGCTTACTCATTTTGGAACTTTTACCAGAAGACTCCTGGTGATGACTAACTTTAGATCTGTTACCTTTTTCATAGTGTCTTTCAAACTTACTGCAGTTTGACCGGCTTTTACCTCCAAGACAAGACTGACAGTCAGCAATGACATTATCTGCATGGCAAACCCACTAGTCTTTTCTTATTATTTATATAGTTTGGGCTCAAAATCCAATTCTTACTCTGGCTGTAAGACACTGGCCCCTCCCTCCCTCTTTTCTAGCATTCTCCGCGTGTCCATGAACTTTAGACACAATGACCTTATTACTGATGTTCAAACTGCAAACCCATTTCCACCTCAGGGGCTTTTGCCCTCATTGTTCTTCCTGCTTGGAATGCTGATCTGTAGACCTTTACGTGATCACCTCCCTCTCATCATTCATGTCGTCTTAGCTCGTACATCAAACACTTAGAAAGGCCTTCCTTAGCAACCCTAGTTGAAGCAGCTTTCACCCACACCAAGTCATTCTCTGCTTATTTTTCTTTCTTCAAAGCACAGTATTAGAAATTATTGTTAACATGTTTGTTATTTGTTTCTCTAAAATAATAGCCCCTTGAGGAAGGGACTGCGTCTAAATACAACACCCTTGTGTTGTCTCCATTCGCATTACACCTTATTAACCCCATAGTCATCAGGTTTAGCCTTTGTCCATCTGACTGCGTCATTTGTTCAATTCTGCCAGGATAATGTTCCTCCTGAGATCCAATTCACCTTACAACATTATCAGCTTGAACACTTACGGAGTAACCCAGTATTTCATTTATGAACATAAGTCAAATCTAATTTCTACCCAAGTTTTTATCCTTCCTACCTCTTCTCAACAGTAACAAAGGAACATATAGAATCTTGACTCTGAGGCATAATCATCTTTTAAGTAAAAAATTTCAATTAAAATCACTTGTAGCAGACATTTATTAAGTTGCTTCCCTGTATCCCTTCCTTTTGGGGACTTGCTTCACTCCTCATTCTATCCTTGGGATCCAAATGGGAGCTGCCATTTTGTACATGAACCACTCTTCTTGGCCTCACCTGGTTGAGGGGGAGGGACCTAACCCAAGCTGAACCAATCAAAGGACTTCACTTCTAGGTCACAGTGATTGGATTTGGGATACTTAAAGTTCTTCAACGAGATTTGTTTTTGGCTGAGCTAGAAGAAGAGACTTCTTTCCTTTTTGTTCACAAAGATGAATGAATTTGAGTTTAGAAGAGCAGGCAGCCTGTCCTCTGGTCTGTGGAAAGTCACATGGAGACAATAAAGCCACCCTCACATCACCTCCTGCTTCTTCTCACAGAAGAGGGTAGATGAGAGGTAGAGGGTCCTGAGGGCTCTTGGTTCTCTGGCACCCGCTTTTCTGAAGACCGTCCACATCTCCTTAGAAATTGATTACATTTCTAGGTTTTCATACTCAGATATTCCAGTGGTATTTTAGGGTTTTTTTTTGTTTGTTTGTTTATGTAAAACTAGTAACTGAATATATACATGAAAAAAAATATGTACATATATATACTTAATATATATGTATATATATACATATACATATATATAAGTGTACACTTATACACACATGTATATATGTATATATAATAAATATGTATATATAAAATAAATATGTATATATAATAAACATATAAAAACCTCAGTGTATGTGTATGTGTATATATATATACACACATATATATACATATATGTATATACACATATACACATATATGTATACATATATACATATACATATATACATATACACATATATGTATACATATACATATATATACATATACATATGTATACATATACATATACATATATACATATACATATATGTATATACACATATACACATATATGCATACATATACATATATGTATATACACATATATATATATACTGAAATCCCTAAAGTTTGAATTATTTTATCTTATATCCAGAGACATAGTCTGTCTTAATTGAATAAAGGGGTATTTTCTATACTTCTATAGTTTTCAAGAGGAGGAAGAAACAGGCACTTGACAAAGCAAGACTTCTGTTAGAAAAATTAATTCTACTCTGGCTCACAGTCTTTCTGAATTAGTGGAACAAAAAAATGGCGTATTGTAGTTGAAATTGGTAATCTCTGCTTTTATATTGATCAACTGAAAAGTGAAGACAAAGAGGAAACACTTTCTTTGAAACTAAACTCAAGCCACTCTCAATAAAATGTTGAATCTGTTTCTTAAAAAGAGTTTAAAAAATTTTCCAAAGGTTTTCTGCAAGTTATCAAAAAAGCCATGGAATTTTCTGCACACAAAATAGACCAAAGGACCGAAGGAAAGAGTTGGACAGTGTAGATTCTTTCTTTTTAAATAATTTATTTTTTTAATGTTTATTTATATTTGAGAGAGAAAAAGAGAGAGTGCATGAGCCAGAGAGGGGCAGAGAGAAATGGGCACAAAATCTGAAGGAGGCTCCCAGCTGTCAGCACAGAGCCTGACACAGGACTCAAACTCACAAGCTGTGAGATCATGACCTGAGCCAAAGTTGGACGCTTAACCAACTGAGCCATGCAAGTGCCCTGGGCTAGTGTGCATTCTGAAAGAGGCAGACACTTTTGCTCAAAAGTATACTTACCACTTGACCCCATGTACTCCGTTTGCTTCATAAGATTGAATTTTAAAAACGATCAAATGACATTTTAATTAAAAATTTTTATGATTGGTTGATTGTTTCACTTTTAATGACATGTTTATTTTCAACAATACTTTTTAAAATTAATTTAATTAGGGGCGCCTGGGTGGCGCAGTCGGTTAAGCGTCCGACTTCAGCCAGGTCACGATCTCGCGGTCTGTGAGTTCGAGCCCCGCGTCAGGCTCTGGGCTGATGGCTCAGAGCCTGGAGCCTGTTTCTGATACTGTGTCTCCCTCTCTCTCTGCCCCTCCCCTGTTCATGCTCTGTCTCTCTCTGTCCCAAAAATAAATACACGTTGAAAAAAAAAATTAAAAAAAAATAAATAATATAAAATAAAATTAATTTAATTTAACTTAATTTTTTTTAACTTAGAGAGTGCACACACATGCAAGAGCAAGGAAGGGGCAGAGAAAGAGAATCTGAGCCACCCAGGCATTCGATATTAATTTTATTTTCTAACTTATGTTAGAATAATGTATAGTTAATAGTTATATTTTATAAACTTATATTTTACTTCATGTTATAATTTTAGATAAATATGGATTAAAAACCTAGTTTTATTGATGTTTAAATTTTATGAAATATCAATACTGTGATTTAATTTAAATTCATAACATCCTCCTCTCTGCTTGGGGATAGTTTTTGTCACTTGGACCTATAGCTCATTGCCTCATACAGTTCTTATACTCTACCTCTGAGACAGACCAATGAATAAAATTATATGCCTTCAGTTAGGATTTCAACAAAAATATTTTTAGAAATACTAAGTTTACTGGAAAAATTAACTCAGACTTTATGCTGTCCTTTAAACATTACTACCAGGGGGAAGTTTTCCTGTATAAAGCATAAGCTGAGCTAACTTACCAGACAAATGACTCTATAGTGATACTCATTCCTGCTTTGTTTTAAACCTATTATGCCTTCTTGTCAGAATTTCCAGGTCATCTTTCCATTTGACAAAATAATTTAACTAATTTTTTAATAACATGTCTAGTCTATAGAAACCAAACAGAGATAATAATGTGACAGTGTTCACGAAAATATTTCTGAATTCAGAGAGCTAAATGTTTAGTGGAGACGTTCCAAGTTCTGAACAGGATATTTAGAAGAGCAAATAACGTATTTTGTCTACTACACTAGACATTTATATTTCAAGACCAACTGTTAGTATTGAAGGTGAAAGCTCAGATTATTTTTCCCCAGCAGTAGCCACAAGAGAACAGACTTTGCCCTGCTACTGAAATGTGTAACCTTTCTAGGTAATTCCTCCCCTGTTCTCTTGCTGCCGAAAGTGAAGAAGCCCTTGGTTTCTGGGAATTTGTGCTGACCTTCATTGTTTAAGTAAGCAACCCCAACATAAGGATAACACAAGCATTGAATGCCTTATTACTGAACACTGGGTGTCTTCAGTGTGGGAGGACAGGTCCGACTATCTAGAGATCTGGTTGTTCACCTAAGCCTTGAAATGCATCCATGTGTCATTCCTTTCAGAATGTCAAGATGTTTTAGAATTCTGGAGAAGTTCTATCTTCTCATTTTGGGGGCAGAGGAAGAATTATACATTTTTAAATATATATGTATGTCTTATGGCCACACAATTCAAGAAGCAAATTTGGAAATCCTTTTGCTTTTCTGTGCAGTACTGCCCCTCGACCCAGAGCAGAGGGCCCTGGCCCTGGGCTCCATGATTTAGAGCAGTGGTTCTCCACCAGGCTTAACTTTGCCCCTCAAGCGGCATTTGGAAACGTCTGTAAGACCCTTTTAATTGTCAGTCCAGGGGTGGCTACTAGCATCTCGTGGGTAGAAGCCAGGGATGACACTAAACATCCTAAAGAGCACCAGACGACTCCGCACAGTGAGTAATTATCTGGTCTAAAATGTCAACAGTGCCGAGGATAAGAAACCCTGATTTAGAGTGAACACTCTGGCCTTCCTCCCCAGCCATGCCTCACCCCATGGGGCAAGGAATCTGTCTTGCCCACCTGGAGCCTGGTCTGCCATCTGAAGCAATGTCTTCAAAGTGTGGTCCCAGACCAGCGGCGGCCGCATCACCTGCGATCTTGTTAGAAGGGTAGCCTTTGCGGCCCCATCTCAGACTCACTGAATCAGGGAATCTAGGAGTGGGGCCAGCAAGCTTTGTTGTAACGGGTCCTCCAGGTGATGATGAATGCCAAGGTTTGAAACCACTGTTCCAAAGAGGCCAAAATCCTATATTCCGAGCCTAAAAGATACGTTGGTCAAGATGGCAAGATAGAAACAGGTGAACATAGGGGAAGGGAAGGAAAAGTAAAATAAGGTAAAAAACAGAGAGGGAGGCAAACCATAAGAAACTCTTGAATATAGAGAACAAACCGAGGGTTGCTGGAGGGGAGGAGAGTGAGGCTAAATGGGGGATGGGCATTATGGAGGGCACTTGTGATGAGCACTGGGTGTTACATGTAAACGACGACTCATTAAATTCTATTCCTGAAACTAATACTACACTATATGTTCACTAACTTGAATTTAAATAAAATCTTGGGGGGAAAAAAGGGAAGATAGAAGACGTGTTCTTTAACAACTTGTGAATTTGATTTATAACATTAAATATGTAGACATATCTTATGTGGGCCTCCATTTGTACCCTTACTCACAACTGTTTGGCCCCCACGAATGTTTGGGATGGGTCTGTATCTGTGTCTCAGTTTTCTCAGACTGTCAGGCTGTCAAATGAGGGCACTGGATTAGATTGTCCCTTATTTTCTTTCTCTGTATATGATTTCATGGCTGCTATAGAAACATTCAGGGTTGATTATATTCCCTGAACACACTTTCTTAGGATACAGTGACTTTGATGCCTAATTACTAGTAAAATGGGTTTTGCTCTTTCGCTGTCTACCCAACAGACTTTCTTTAATTTGGTAAAATATGGAAAAAGGTAAGTCAAAATCACTACCGACTGTCAAACCAAATTTGAGCAGCTAAGTTCCAGATACCTTTTAATAGCATGATTTACACTATGTGCATAGTTATAAAAGTTAAAAAGTCCTTACACATATATTCTTGATGAGTATGTAAATTGCCATTAGTGTTTGAAGGGAAAATCCATACTGTGAGTCAAAGATTTCCATTTTGATTTGATACTTTTATATCTAGGAAATTATTTTTATTTTGGGAAACTGTGCATGTAGGCAAAGGTGAACAGTTAAAAGGGTTAACTGCTGTTTTTTGTTGTAAAAAAAATTGGAAACAGCCTACCTGTGGGTTAATAGTGGTCTGGGTAAGTAAATGTATGTACATCCATATAATAGTAAAACTCTGCAGCTGTAAAAAGAACACAGCATGTGTTGTTAATGAAGAGGGACCATGTGGTGTTCAAAGTGTTAGGAGTGGTCCTCTGGCATCAGACCACCGGGATTCAAATCCCAGTTCTGCCATCTAATCACTGTGTGACCTTGGGCAAGGTACCTACTCTCTTTTTACCTGAATTTTTTCATCTCCGAAAAAGGGAATAATGATGTCTACTTTCCAATATTGTTCAGAGGATTAAAGAAGATAAAATAGTGCAGTTGACAAATGTTAACTATTTTTACGGAAAGCCTTCCAAGATAAATCACTAAATAAAAATATCATCAGTACAATACAGAACAAGGTGTGTAGATTAAAAAAAAATACAACAGAAAACAAGGTGTATGGACTAAAAAAATCTGTGTATATATACATGAATTACAGCTAAAGCTTGGCAAGGTTACTCTCAGATGCTATTTATGGAGGTTGTTTCTATACATCTGGAATGGGAAGAATATTTTTTCACTGTATAATTTGTATTATTTTTTCCAGGTATAAGTATTTTTTAATTTTAAAAATTATCTAAAGAAAAAATTTTAAAAACTGAAATCACACAGATGCTCAGATTCTGTATGATGGCAGAAATACAACCATATGGATTTCCTGATATTTTTTTAATGAGCCATGGAATGGCATTTCTGGGGCTGAAAGATTTGTTTTTTGTGTATGAAAAGCATTCTAGTATTTAAGAATTTCATGGGAAACTAATTTTTGTAATGACATTCCCCTCTTCTTGATGATGAATTTCTTATATTTTCCACTTGATGTAAGTGAGAGATTCAGACTAAATTGCCTTTCTTGTTGGAGATTAATGAATGAAATGCAGAAACATCCCATGTGCCTTGCTCTGTGGAGACCTTTTTTCAGGGTAACTGAAGTTGCCTTGCAGATTGAAAGACTGAAGCTTCCTTTGCAATGATTTTTCTATCCACCATCAGTGCAAATCCTATGCTGAATAGACTTCCCTGTGCAAATCCCTTTTGCCTTATAAATACCTGCCTAAAGAATGACTTAAACAACAAATTTAATCTGATGCTTACCTTCCTTTGTCTTTTGGCCAGTAAAATGCCTGGAGTTAGGAGGCTCCCAAGTTGTTCTACCACAGAACATAATTCTCAGGATGCAGGTATCAGGAGAAATACTGTCAGTGGTATTTGTGACCTCTGTCTGACATTGAAAGTTTCCCTCTCACTATGCCTCCACATACGCAACTTCTGAGACTGACAGAAAGCCATACTCTCATTTTGGTCAAGGACAAGGAAAACCCTCATTTTGCAGTAGGTTTTGTGAACTCTTCAATGACCTCACTGTTCATTCAAGTTTCTAACTAAATTTAAATCTGGTGGAACTCTTCTTAAAGTGTGGTCAGGGTGCATGCTCTTTGCTTTAACATCCAGTGATTAGAATCCATTCATTATTAAGGGCTCTGTTTTGTTTTTTTCTTTGGCTCTTTTTCTGTCATCAGTTCTCTTTAGAGGGTTTCCCTCTTTTTAAAAGTAACAGGATTTGGGGAAGGTTTTGTTCCTTTTGTTTTCTATGATGAGATTAGTTAAATCTCATAAAGTGAAAATTTTAGAAATAATTTTTAAATAATAATCAGCTGCAATGTTCATTTCCCTTTCAATGCCACTGAACCGAACTTTGCTTCCCTTTTGTGCCCTCTACACCACCCCCTCTTTTTTTTCAAAAAGCGTCATCCATCCGTTATTGGAAAAGAAAGTCACTAAGCATGAAGACTTGATGCTGGCACAATTTCAGGATTTCCAGGTTCATTTGAACCCTCAGTGCTGTTGCCATTGCCCTCAGTTATCTTTGATGTGTTTCTTCAAACACTTCCACCAGGGAACGAATCCGTATATCTGTCACTTTCCTTGTCATCATGAGCCCCTGACATCCCCAACTTTCATCTGAGGAGCTCACCTTTTACTTGGAAAGAAAGATAGAGGCTATCCGATTTGAAGTCTCTACTCCCCTCCAACTTCAGCAAAGTATCATCTTCCTTCCAGGTTTAGAAGCAGCCCTCCTTCCTCCTGTCTAAATTCATTCCTCCACCTCATCCACCCTGGGGCTTCAGGTGATGGAACTGCAAAAGGTTTTCGGCAAATACAGATCGCCTAAAAGAGCCAATTATTTCATGAAGAATAGAATATTTTACATAAAACCTGCATACTTTTGAACCCCAATTTTCAATCTTTGGATTGAAAACCTTGGGTTTTCAATCTTGGATGTGGTGTAACCATATGTACTTGAATGATTGAATAAGACATTCACAGAAAAGGATTCATAGAAGTTGATTAAGAAGACAGGTAAAGAGGGAAATAATAGTGTTTAACTCCCATTTCTATTTTCCAGAGTTTTTCCTGACTTTTGGTGCATAAAGATTTTATAGTATGTTGAGAAAAATCATTACAGTTTTGTGCTGTCCAAATAGATATTACATAGCAATCAATTTACTTATTTACTTCTTTAGTTTTTACTGTATTTACTTCATTTTAAGGTATCGCTGCATTTCAGGATTACATTGGGCAAGAAGAGAGGAGAAAAAAATCCCAGGCAGATAAATTTTATCTTGCTTTTTTTGATCCCTGCCCGAAGTTGCTCTTGTTTTTGAGATATTGGAACTTTTATGTCATATACGTTAGAATTTGAACACCTCACAAGTTCAAGTACATGTCAGTGGAGAGCATGATTAAAACAGCTGTGACAGTTGAGATTTTTATTGCTTTAGTATATACTTTTAGTAGCTTCCTCTTCTATTGATCACATTCCATGCCAAATTTCTAATACAACCCCCCCCCCCATTCTTGAAATACTGGCTTATAATGTAATGTTTCTTTTTAGTTTTTTTTTTGTTTGTTTTTTAAAATTTTTTTAATGTTTATTTATTTCTGAGACAGAGAGAGACAGAGCATGAGTGAGGGAGGGGCAGAGAGAGAAGGAGACACAGAATCAGAAGCAGGCTCCAGGCTCTAAGCTGTCAGCACAGAGCCCGACGCGGGGCTCGAACTCACAAACCATGAGATCATGACCTGAGCCGAAGTCGGTCTCTCAACCAACTGAGCCACCCAGGCGCCCCTGTAATGTTTCTTTTTGAAAGAGAATGAGTGTTAAATAATGATATGGCCTGTCAAAGATCACTGTGCTTTGAATATTTCATTGTTATTTGTCCTTCTATTAGAGAACCATCTGTGACTAAATTGGTACAGGGACAGGAGCAAGACCAGGAGTGGCTGACATTACACTCCAACTGGGAGAGCCTCAATGGGACCACTTTGCATGAACTGCTGGTGAAAGGGTAAGACACTCTTCACAAGAGCTGTGTAGAGTGGATTATGGAGCAGGAATCTATCATCAGGGGCTTTCTCCTGTTTCTAATTTAGCATAATCCAAATGTATCACATCAATAAAGAACTTCCATAGAGTGGTGATTGGCCTTTATATTTCAACATTGTTTGGCTTTATCTCTTCTTTCTAGACACAGATTCTTTTCTCTTGCTAATTGCATTTTTATTTAATGAAGATTACAGAAACTATTATGGTGAAGGAAGAGGAACTTAGATTCTAATTTTGGAGCTTTTTCAAATCCTATCCAAAGTAAATTGTCATGTCTAATATCCTACAGATGCTACATGGAACTAGTTAGGAGGGAATTGAAATGATGAGAACTGATCAAACTTGGAGAGTCTGAGGGAAAAATTGACACAAAATAAAATTATAATCGAGTAGCCTTGAAAGTCCACTTGCTCTGGTCTTAAAAAACCTACACTGTATAGGTAGACAGAGAAACTATAAGCTAGTAAACAAAATAAATTTCAGGTATTTGGAAATACTACAAAGAAATTAAGGATAACAAGATAGAGAGTAAGTAGGAGACAGGACTTCAGGTTGTGGGAAGGCAAAAAGCAAACATGTGTTTTCTGAATTATATAACTTATTGATACAAAAAATTACACATATCCCCATGCAAATTTACCAAGAAATGAAAATATAGCAGATCCTCAAAAGGGAATGTGGACGTGGCATATTTAGGGATACTTCTTTTTTTCTGAGAGGTCTAGGATTCTAAGCATGTCACGGTATTTTTTTTTTTTTAATTTTTTAAAGTTTATTTAGTTTTGAGAGAGACAGAGACATAGTGAGTGGGGGAGGGGCAGAGAGAGAGAGAGAGAGAGAGAGAGAGAGAGAGAATGCCAAACAGGCTCCATGCCCCCAGTACAGAGCTCGATGCGGGACTTAAACTTACGAAACTGTGAGATCATATATACTAAAGCAAAAACCGTCGAAACTGAGTCAGTAGCCTAACCGCTTAACTGACTGAGCCACCCAGGCGCCCCATTGACAGTCTCAAAGTATCTTTTGTTTTTTTAAATGTATACTGTGAATAAATGCTTCATGGTTGAAAGAAAACTTTGTGATTGAAACTTAATATGCCCTACATTGAATTCTCTTGTGCAGTCGCATTGATAGATGCTTAAACATGGCCCATGTTCTTACCTTTAAAGGTTAACCCTGGGTTTTAGAAAAGTCTTTCTTTACTGAACCCATTATTCCTGTAATTCTACTGACTGGTTCTGATCCTGCCATCTAGAGTTACATGGAATAAATTTAACCGCCTTCTTCTTGTCAGCCAATCATAGATCCACATTAAAATTTTATTTTAAGTTTACTTATTTTGAGAGAAAGAGAGAGAGAGAGTCAGACAGAGAGAGGGAAAGAGAGAATCCCTAGCAGGCTTCTCACTGCCAGCACAGAGCCTGATGTGGGGTTCGAACCCACGAAACTGTGAGATCATGACCTGAGCCAAAACCGAGTTGGATGTTCAACCAACTGAGTCACCCAGGCAGGTGGCCTAGATCCACATTTTATTATCACAAGTATCTTCATGATTCTTTTCCAGTCTAAATATTCAATTCCTTTATCTGTTCTCTAACTTTCTGAAGTAATATTTTATCTCTCCAAACTATTTGCAACTTGTTTTGAACATCCACACCCTCTCCCTAAGCATAAAAATCTGACATGCTCCTTTCTCACTAGAGATTCTAAGAAATCACCCAATTCCCTTGCCTTCCTCTCCTTACTTTGAAAATTATGGTTTGACATAAGACTTTTAAAAACGGAGAATAAACTGAGGGCTGAAGGGGGGTGGGAGGGAGGGGAAACTGGGTGATGGGCATGGAGGAGGGCACCTGTTGGGATGAGCACTGAGTGTTTTATGGAAACCAATTTGACAATAAATTTCATATTAAAAAAAGAAAAAAAGAAAATTATGGTCTGAGTCAATATTCTGGGCGGTACCACCAGCCAAGATGATGTGGGAGACTTTGCTAAAAGTAGTTTCTTTTCCCACACATGTGAAAATATATTATGATGATATTAAATAAACTAAAAAAAAAAAAAAGTAAACATCCTCCATATGCCGTCATTTCCAAGGTGGTATTTGACAATAGCCCTGCCTCAAGAATTCCTGCACCAGTACAGATAATCATTACTCAAAGAATACAACCTCTGGGAACAGTGGAACCTATGTCTTGCTTTTCGGCGGTAAAGGGTTTGAAGTGAGTGATAAATATGTGACTTAACACTATGCCATTTTATGTTTCCAAATCTAGGCAGCCTTGTCATAGCGGAAGTAAGATTTCTCTTCTGTGTACTAAACAAGGTGAGAGAATTAGTGGTGTAGCAATGGAATACGAACTTAACTGGGTTGGCTCAGGGCAAAAACAATAACTTGCACTTAACAGCAAAGATCCAAGCATGGAGCTGGGTTTGTTGGTGAATCACCCGCTGTCTTTCCTGCTCCCTGGTAGACTGTGGGCGCCGCCCTGCTGCCCGAATGAACAAGAGGATCCTTGGGGGTCGAACGAGTCGTCCTGGAAGATGGCCATGGCAGTGTTCCCTGCAGAGTGACCCCAGTGGACACATTTGTGGCTGTGTCCTCATTGCCAAGAAGTGGGTCCTGACGGTTGCCCACTGCTTTGAGGGGTAAGCTCCATCCTTCGGCTTTGCCTCAACCTGATCATTCTGTCACTCGGGCATTCTTAGTGTCTTATATAATTCTGCGAAGCCACTTCAGTGCAGAAGCCACAGTTGATTTACTTCCTTTATCTGCTTAGATTTTCCTACCCTTGATGTTGTCATCCTATGTATGTGCTGATCACTTATTGGCAATCATATTGTTTATGATTTTTCCCTAAAGAGGGGGGAAGTGGAAGAAAGAGGTTTAGAAGGTTGGCTCTCTAGCTAGCATTAGTCTCTTTTCCAGCCCCCTTAAATACGTCAACTACATCTGAAGTTCAACAGAGGGGATTTATGTTTCCTATAGTGAGGTTAGCTGGGAGGGTTTGTGAGGAGTTTGAGAAGCAGAGTTAAAGGCACCCCAATATGTGTATTAGGGTTCTCGGAGAATGAGAGAGGAGGGGTGAAATTATTTTAAGAAATTGTCTCACATGATTGTGTGGGTGCTGGTGGGTCCAAAACCTAATGGTGTAGATTGGCAGCCTAGAGTCTCAGGGAGAGGTTCAGTTTGAATGCGAAGGCAGACTGCTGGCTGAATTTCTTCTTGCTCAGGGGAGACCTGTCTTTGTTCTCTTAAAGTCTCCAGTTTATGGGATGAGGATAATCATATTATGGAGGGTAGTCTGCTTTATTCAAAGTCCACCAATTTAAATGTTAATCTTGCCCAAGATACCTTCACGAAAGCATCCAGAACAATGTTTCACCAAATATTTGGGCACCATGGCCTAACTTCATTGGCATATAAAATTCATCGTCACAAGATGCCTGAAGGGACTAGAAAAATAAGATAAAGGGGAACCCTACCCTAAATTGACAAATATCACTGCACCTGTTCTGACTATCGACTGTGTATTTTAAGAGCCAAAAAAAACCAAAAAACAAAAACAAAAAAAACAAAAAAAAGTAAAAAAGAACAAAAAAAAAAAACCCAAATCAAACAATAACAACAACAAACAAACAAAAAATCCAATTCTGGGGGTCAGACGTTTGGACCTGACATAGCCAGTGCAGTTTGTCTCTGATCATCAATGTCTGGGGCCTTGGTTGAAGGATTCTAAGGCTGAGGGCTAGAACCATCAGAAGGCAGGCAGTCGATGCTGCCTGTTGGCTGGGGCCTTAGTACATCTATCTCCATGTGGGACTCAACACCATGGTGGCTGGTCCCCCAGAACCAGCTGCTCAGAAAGGGAGCTGGGAGGAAGGTGTGTTGCCTTTTTTGACCTAGCCTCCAAAGACACACAAAGAGGTAGGTACCTCACCTCTGTGGCTGGTCGGAGCCCCCACAAGCCC
Organism: Lynx canadensis; assembly: GCF_007474595.2. Classification (NCBI taxonomy): domain Eukaryota; kingdom Metazoa; phylum Chordata; class Mammalia; order Carnivora; family Felidae; genus Lynx; species Lynx canadensis. The sequence goes on from NC_044306.2 coordinate 166,035,256, forward strand.
TGCTCAGCTCCAAAGGGAAGAAGCAAGGAACTCTCCTCTCAGTAGGAGGAAGATTTGACGGCATGTGTTAAAATCACCGCACCTTTTTTTCTATTTATTTTTAATAATTTTACTTTATTTCAAAGTAAAATTAAATATTAAATAATAGCAAATATTCAAGACAAAATAACTCATAGTTCTATCACCTAACCAAACTGATTCTTTTCATTTGATCAGCTTAATTTCTAGAAAAAAAAAATGCAATTTCTTCTTTCTCTCTTTTTTTTTTTTTTTGCCTATTCATATTTTTTCTTAGTGTTGCCACTTGCTGTGTCATCACGGGTCAATTCATTAACCTTTCTGGGCCACAGTTTCTTCACTTATGAGGGAAATAATAGTCCCTACCTCACAGGGCTGGTGCGGGCAGTAAGTGAAATAGTCTTATGCAAAGCCTTGAGAACCATGCCTGACATTGATCAGTAAGCTCTCGATAAAGGTCAACTGTTCTTTTAAAAAATTACTGCTGAAAACGTGCATTCTACCTTTTCCCTTTGCAGTATCGCATGAGTATCTTTACATTTTGTGTATTTTTGTGTATTTTACAGATTTGCTGTATTTTTGTCTTCTCCCTTCTCATCGTCTTCCACAGTAACCCCTGTGATAGCCGAGGAAGTGTTCCTTCACAGCTGTGAACACATAGACTTTTCGCAGGGTGCCACTGTTTACTTTTACGATTTGGAATCATACTCTGTGCTTTTGTTTGTTAAGTTGTTTTTCCCATTTGATAATATATCATGGACCTCCCTCTAGGTTATCGTGGCTCTCCCTCACTCTTTTTCAAACCTAAATGATACTCCATTATATAGATTTACCATAACTTTTTCCATTATCCCCTAGTCGATGGACGTTCAGGTTAGTCCCACTTTGCTACCATTTTAGCAATACTGCAATACATCTTCTCAAGCACAGCTACTCACCTACTGGTCCTTGTTGCTATGGGCTACAGTCCCAGCATATATATTCAGCTCTACATGGGGGTTACAGAGATGAATACATGTTTCCTTCCTTGAAGTGCTAACCTAGTAAGGAGACAGACATTTAAACGAGTAGAGTACAATTGTAAAATGGAAACGTGTATTTCCAGTTGATTGCTTGTTTGGGGAAAAGAAAATATAAAAAAATCAAACCAGTACCTCCTTTTGAGAACTTTTAGTGTGTAAGACCCAAAGCAATTGGAAAAGTCTGTGTAGTATGTCAGGAAAATACACTACAATGTTATTGCTTTGGAAGGGGCCAGATGTTTCCAGATGCCTTTCCCAGTTTTGGTGTATAGCTCTGTGATAAGCAGAAGATGATACTAGCAAGATTACATTCATCAAAAGATGATCACCTAAATAAATCCAACAGTACTCTTTACGTGCTAGCTAAACCAGGTTCATAAACCACTTTTGTCATTTCCATATGTGGTATCCAAGCTTCCTCTGTCATTGACAGCTCTGTAAAGTTAAGAAGAAACCTTGCATTAGAAAAGAAATATGTGTTTACAATTAAGGAAATGGATATAATATCAAAGGTCTTCGTGAAATTTCATGGAACACTAGACTTAACAGAACTGTCAAGAGGGATCTGGTCTGTCCATAAAAAGCTAGAAATTGCCCAACTTCAAATAAGCCTTCTCCTGAATATGTGCTAATAACTGATTCAATTTTACAATCTCTCCAGTGGCCGACAAGCTTTGAGAATGTCTCATTGTAAGCCCCATTCCCTGCTGGAGTCATCAACTGCTGCAATTAATGGGCTTTACTTCACACTGTGATCCCATACTTTGGCAAGGCTCAGCATGACCCATCTGCAGGTCTTATCAAGACTGTCTTTTTAAATTATATTGGTAGAAAGAAAAAAAAACCAGAGAGACAGGTTTGTTTTTCTCTTTTATGAAAAAGTATTTAAAAATCCCAAATGAAAATTAAAAACATGAGTTACTAAGCTGATCAGACCAAGGCCCGTATGCCCTAATAACAACTCAACTTCAACAGCTCTGAACAAGAAAGACTTTGACTTTCAGGAGTAATTTCACATGCATTGTTCTTGCCTTCTCTTGCCTCTGAAAGACTTAAGGCTGGACTTCCTAGGCTGGCACACAAGTGGTAATTGTCAGAAGCATCTAATTGCTCACCAGAAAATGCGCATAAAAAATGATCACCTCACTAGATGACCACAACGCTTAACCCCACCACGTTAACCCATGCTGTGATTTCACCCAACCAACTCTTCTGTCCAACAGGACTGTGGCTGCTAGTCTGCACATGTCCCCCAGTGATTTCAGTCCCCTAGTCTTCTCATGCCCTCCTCTTCACAGTTAACCTTGTGTGCCAGGCTAATCACTTCAGTCCTCTCACCCAGACTTTCAATGTCTTTGTCCCTGGATTTGCCTGCCATTCAGACCAGGCAGATGTCCAAAACTGAGTCAATGCAAATACCTCATCTTCTGATCCTAACATTCTTGCTTTTCGGAATTGAGGGAGGACATTACCCAAGAGTGGCGATCAGCACCATCCCTGACATTCAACGTCAGCTAGACTTTTAATATTACTCTGTCATCTTTCTACATCCTTCTGGAGAGCTCCCTCTCTCATTCTCCATAGAACAAAGCCACTGTGCTCACCCAGCTCTCCTAATCTAACAGTCTGTTACTGCACTCAGAAAAGGAAGTGAGAGGTTTGGTCTGACTTTTTCTTAAAAGTTAAATCATGTTGTGTCCTCATGATTCCCTCTTTATCTCTAGGTGCCTATGAACTGTGCCAGTAATTCACAATTTGTTTTTCTGTTCTATTCCCTTGAGGAATTTCATCCACTCCCATCAGTAATAGTGCCCAGTAAAGCAGAAATTCTCCATTTTGGATCCATATGTCCCCTGGGGTGCTGTTTTCCAGTGTCACTGAAGAATAAGCAAGTATAGTTTTGAAAAGTCCTTGGTGACAAGGACCTGACTCCATTCTTGCCACTGTGCTGCCTCCTATGGAGATATTCTCTCCCCTCCTCTCTCCAGTGGAAAATATCTGGGTCTAGGATGTAGTCAGAAGTTGGCTTAAAATATGGGCCAAACCTCATAGTTTCTGGGGCTCACTGAAAATGGGAGCTCCTCCTCTCTTAAGCTTTGTAGTTACTTACTTGTTTCTTCTAGTCGTGCCACCTACTATGTACTCTGCATCTGCACCTGAACAGCTAACCACATTGCTGAAGAATATCACACGCCCAACTGCTGAGTTCACATAAAATGTGTGATCATGAGTCTCAAATGAGCATCTAACAATGTGGGACACTTCTAATCTACTTCCATAGTAAGATCACTTTTCTACCCTCAGAGACAACTATCTGACATGTTCTCCTCTCTCCCCAAATCCTCTTCACCTTCCATTGGTCTCACCTCATGCTTCATGGAGCGAACAGACACTGCCATATATTCCACCTTGCCTCATCCTTGATCCCAACAAATTGCCTGTAAATATGGCCATATCCCCTACTCTCCCCTGAGTTATGGTGGAAGATGTGTCTATTTCTGTTTAAGACAATCATGTCCTCCATCTTTTTCAAGACTTTATTTTTAAAATCACCATTTCTGTTTTGTATCATCAGTTTCTCCCTTTTTTGCTGGGTCATTCTCTTCGACAAACATGCCTTGATATCACTAACTTGAGCCCCCTTCTCTTGACTTTCCATCTCTCTTCAACTACTGGCCATTTTGGCTACTATTCACAGTAAAACTCCTAAAAGACTTCGGCACAGTCACTGTCTCCCCTTTTCCACTTTTCATTTTCTCCTCAACCCACACTGGTCGAGCTCTCATCAGGGTCACCACAAAAATGGCACTTATCAAAGTCTTTGATGACTTCCATCTTGCCATATTCAATGGTGACTTTTCAGTTTCCAACTTATTGGAACCCTCCCTAGTATTTCATCACTACATCTTTCTTGAAATACTTTCTTCACTTTTATTTTAGAATAACAAAAATGTTCTTGTTTTCCTCTTATTTCACTGACCTACCTATTTCTCTTTTTCCGTCTCTTCCTTTTTTAGGCCACTGAGTGCTTTAGTGCTCCTGAGCTATTATGGACCTTAGGCTTTGTTTCCCCTCCAAATTCATATGTTGAAACTAATTAGATGAAGTTAGGAGGTGGGGCTGTTGGGAGATAATTAAATCATGAAAGTAGAAGCCCCATAATGGGAATAATGTCCTTACAGGAAAAGAAAGTGAGCTTGCCACCTTTTTCTGCCATATGAGGTTACAACAAGAAGACTGCTGTCTATAAAGTAGGAAGAGGATCTTCACCAGGAGCTAACCATGCTATCCCCTTGATCTCAGACTTCTGGCCTTTAGAATTATGAGAAGTAAATGTGTATTATTTAAGTCAGTCTACGGTAATTTATTATACCGTCCCAAGCTAAGACAGGGGCCCAATTTTTGGCTTTCTTATCCATCTACGCTCATCTAATAATATGGTTTAAATATGTGTTCATATGTGAGCAAATATGAAGATCAAGTATTGACATGAATATCATTTTGAATATCACATTTTAATATAAAATATGAATATCACATATTTGTTCATGACTTCCAAACATATATCTCCATCCCAGCCCAGATTCTTCCCACCCCTCACTACTACCCATTGACTTTAAACATGTATAACTAACTGCTTAGATGAGATGTCCATTTGAATATGTAATAAACATCCTGCTTTACGAGGCCAAAACAAAACTTGATTTCTTGCCTCTCCCACTGATCAAATAATTGTGTGCTTCACAAACTTTCCCCATCTCAGTAAAAATCATCATGACCCATTGGTTCACCAAACCTAGGAATTATCCTTAATTCCTCTCACATTTACTCTAATAATAATTTCTGTAGGATCTTCTTCCAAAATATCTCTAACCCAACCGTTTCTCAACATCTTCACCCTATATTCCTAGTCCAAGTCATTATCATAGCAGGTCTTCACTATTGTATTAGTTCTCTAGGGCTCATAACCAAATACTATAAACTGGGTGGCTTGAGCAACAGATGTTTATTGTCTTACAGTGCTGAAGGCTAGAAGTCCAAGATCAAGATATGGGAAGGGTTGGTCCTTTCTGAAGGCTGGGAGAGAATGCCTCTCACCTAGATTCTGGTGGTTGCTGTCAATCTCTGGTATCCCTTGGTTTGTGGAAGCATCACACAAATCTCTGCCTTTGTCTTCACATAGTGTTCCCTTGGTGTGCATCCCTATCTACAGTTTCCCCTTTTTATAAGGGCAGCAGTCATTGGATTAGGGCCCATCCTAATGACCTCATTTTAACTTGATTATCTCTGTAAAGACCTTATCTCCAAAAAGGTCATATTCTGATGTACCCATGGTTAGGACTTCAACATATGGATTTGAGAGAGAAACACAATCAATCCATAACAACAATTAAAACAGTTTCCTGTCTGGTCTTTTGGACTGCTCTCTTGTTCCCTTATTGTCTATTATCCACACGGTGAGATAGTGATCTTTCTAAAATGTAAATCAGACCATGTCGCTCCCCCTACTTAAAATTTCACAATGGCTTCCCATTGTAGCAAGAATAAAATCTTCTCATCATAGCCTTTCAAGATCTAGTCCTACTTCTTGGACTACATCTTCCCCTATACTCCCATGGTTCACTGGGCTGCAGACATCTAGCCTTCTTCGTGTCCCTTAAATCCTCCAAGCTCATATCCACCTTAGGACACTTGAACTTGCTGTTTTCACAGTTAGAGCCACAAAGCTACCTCCTTCTGGTTATTAAAGTCTCTATTTAAGTATGGTTTTGTCAAAGGCCTTCCCTAACCATCTTGGATACAGTGAACCCCCACCCCCTTCAGTCATCTATCAAGTTCTCCTATTTTGTCACTTTTAAGTGCCTGAGATAATCTTACTTCTTTATATATTCTTTAAGTAGAATAAAAGCTCCATGAGGGCATGAACTGTCTTCCTCATCCTTGTGTTTTCATTTCTTTCAGCCACTCATCTTCTAGATGTTTCAAAGATGCAATTGTTTGAGTAGTTAGGACTATAACTTGTGTGGAACTAGAAATGTTAATATATCTCACAGAAGGTCAATGACGTCTCACTGAGTCCTCCCAAATCTTAGACCACACATCTGTTCAACATTGTAATGTATTAAGCCCCTATATGTTTTATCAAATGGAAAGATGAATCTTCTGCATATTGTCTGAAGAACATTCTCTTTGAATGGAGAAACTGGAAGCAAAGGAAACTTCCAATAGTATTGTTTTGTCTTAGTTCTTTAGTAATATTATTTGCCACAGACAGAAATTTTCCCCTTTCCTTGTTCTTGCACATTATTTTGCAGAGAAGCCATTTTTATTTTTCCTACTTTTTTCCTACTTAAACAAACCACTGCTCAGCCTATGACAAAGACTTTCCAGTAGTTACTATGCTTTCATGCCAGTCTTTTGTGATAGTTTCCAGTTGCAAAGCTCTGGGATCCTTGTGCAGTCACATTTGCTTTTTAGATGACTCTTCATTTTCTTACTGCAGTCACTTGTGACAGTAGCATCAGAATTTGGCACTTTAATTCTCTCATGTCTCCTGAGTTATACTTGCTTTAAGAGTCCCAGGGCACACTATCATGTCTGCCTTCTTTTTTTTTCAAAACATTCTGAAATCTGTTTCTTGAATGTCTATGATATGTATCTGACTACCCCCTTCTCTTGCTTTTTCGGACCCTGGGATAACAGGATTTTTCACCTTCTGTAATTTTACCGCTGGTGGCTAGCTCCCCATCATGGCGGGATATGTTCAGGAAAAAGAAGATATCTTCCTGCTATCTCACCAGTGAGTCTCCACCATGTTACATGCTTTCCTGTGGCCAGTACCTGATTCCTATGTAGATGCCTGTAGATCTTTCTCTTTGTTTCAAAGAAGTTTGGTAGAAAGGGTGTGCTCTAGGGGTTTAAAGGACCAGCATTCCGGTCTATCACAATCATTTACTATCTCTGTGACTTTATTTTTTAAATTTTTTTTTCAAAGTTTATTTATTTTTGGGACAGAGAGAGACAGAGCATGAACGGGGGAGGAGCAGAGAGAGAGGGAGACACAGAATCGGAAACAGGCTCCAGGCTCTGAGCCATCAGCCCAGAGCCTGACGCGGGGCTCGAACTCACGGACCGCGAGATCGTGACCTGGCTTAAGTCGGACGCTTAACCGACTGCGCCACCCAGGCGCCCCAATCTCTGTGACTTTAGATATGTCACTCATCTGCTGTGAGTCACTGCTTTCTATTCTCTAAAATGGAATTAGAATTCCTATTTACATCTTGCAGTTGGTAAGAAGATAACTTGAAATATTGTGTATAGAAATACTTGGAAAGCTATAAAGTAGAACTCTTACACTAATAAAATCCAGGCTGTTGGGTTTTTTTTTTTTTTGCCTATTATATTGCCGTTGTTTGGCCAGCATTTAAAACTGTGGATTCCATAAAAGGAATCCAGAACTCTGGCTTCCCTTGAACATACAAAAAAATAAAAGGTCAGGTTACACCAAGCATTCCAACATGACAGCAATAAGCAGGAGCTGAGATGTGGACGGTAGACAGAGCCTATGATTGACACACTGTACTTATGACCTGTATCCAGTCCCTTCACACATTCACTCTGCAATCACCCTAGTCTAAAGTCTGTTTACCAGGAGTGTTGCAGAGAATTCTTTAGAAATACCAAGGACAGAGTACATTAAAAGAGGTTTGTAAGATATGTAGAACAACAATGACGCCATCGTGTGATATTTCTTTACTTAGTGCAAATTTGGTCCCCTTCAGACTACCTCCAAAATCACCACTTAGCTGTGCTATTTCTGTAGTAAGACTTGTAAAACTAGGGTGACTTCTATCACAGGTGTTAATTATAAATATTAGTTTTCTTTTCTTAAAATGATAAATATTAAATATAAGATATTAAAGCAAAATCAGAAAGGGTGAAAGAAAGGGAAATTTTGTGCTCTTAAGAGAAGAAGTTAGAAAATCTCTAAAGCTGGCTAGCTGAATTAAGTAAAAATGTGGCATTTTTGTGTCTAAACTAGAATTCAGGGTGGCAAATTATAAACCAAAGTGACCAGTTTTGACGACCAGAGACATTGTGCCTGCAATTTCGTGTAAATTTTCCTGAATGTCATCTGAGATGTGTACAAAGCTGGGCTTTCTCTCTAGAGCTGATGTTTGAAGAATTCTAGGTGAAAATCATATCATCTCAGTGTTCTCTGTAGAGTGTATCCATTATTAAAGCAGTCATATAGGCATGAAGCAAATTAGACCTTAAATATGAATTTCAGACAAGGAAATAACATCTGGGGCAAGAATGAAAGGAGAAAAGGGGTCTCTTAATGTCTTCCTCAGCCATTTTTTTTAAATTTTTTTTTCAACGTTTTTATTTATTTTTGGGACAGAAAGAGACAGAGCATGAACGGGGGAGGGGCAGAGAGAGAGGGAGACACAGAATCGGAAACAGGCTCCAGGCTCCGAGCCATCTGCCCAGAGCCTGACGCAGGGCTCGAACTCACGGACCGCGAGATCGTGACCTGGCTGAAGTTGGACGCTTAACCGACTGCGCCACCCAGGCGCCCCATCAGCCATTTTTTTAAGAGAAAGTGAGAGTGCACACATGCATGGGTTGGGGGAGGGTCAATGAGAGGGGAGAGAGAGAGAGAGAGACAGAGAGAGAGAGAGAGAGTCTTAAGCAGGCTCCATACCCAGCAGAGAGCCCAGTGTGGGGCTCATCATGGGGCTAGGTCTCAAGACCCTGAGATCCTGACCTGAGCCTAAATCAAGAGTTGGAGCTTAACCAACTGAGCCACCCAGGTGCCCCATCTGCCATTTTCATTTGATTGGTGGATTTTCACTGGGCTTCCTCTCTGCCTGCTTCATCCCTCCCAGAACATGACGGGTCTCTGCAGAAACTTCTTTAAGGATGCACCAGCTCTCTGTACTGATGCTTTGATGTCTGACAGCTCAGTTTGAAAAAAATCCTCCTTTTGCTGAAGATTTTCAGCTTCTATAATTGGCTTTTTTTCTTTTGTCATTCAAACGCTTCACTAAACCGCCCAGGTGAACCTCCTTGTTCTTATGTGTTTCTCCACAGGGTAATTTTGAACTGAAACTAGACTCCCGTGGCATTCATGAAACTCTAAATTTTCTTTCCTCTTTTTGCTTCCACCAACACGGGGTTGTCTCTGCTATTATTCCTGACTCATTCTTTCCAGCATGTGTTTAATATGCCCATTTACCATTTATACACAATTCCCTCACTTCACATGTCCATTTCAAACAACAGCTTGTGGTTTTCCTGGTTTTTGCCAGCCTTGGGAAAAAAAAAAAAAAACATTAAAAGAGACTTTATTTTTTTCCATCACACTCATAACAAAAAGTAAAAAGAACAATATCTCACAGATTACAAAAATTATGTGAATTTCCTGTGTTACTCTGTTTGTTTTTGGTGGATGCTAATGCCAAAAAGACCGTAACTTATGTAGCAAGAAACTACTAGATACGGGTTAATAAAATTTAGCAGTTTTACTTTTCACTGTTAGAATTATATTAAGCACAATACAGTAATTAAGTCTGAAATTGATGCTACTTCATCTTGTTACAAATAATTTGCAGTGTTCAATTATTTGAAATACTGCTTATGATTTAAGCAAATGGATGAGTATTTGTTATAAACAAAATTTAGTAGCTCTGAATCAAGGGCAAGGAGCTATTAAATAAGCATAAATTTGAAATAAATTGTTGCTTGATTTCAGATGCCTTAAATGATAGAATCTCAAAGGAATATTGAATTTCTCAAATGGTCATGCACTTACTTCTGTAGGATGGAAAAATGGAAGGAACAAGGGAAGGAGGGAAGGAAGGGAGGAAGTGAAAGAGGGACAGAAGGGAGGAAAGGAAGGGGAGGGGGAAGGAGGAGAGAGAAAGAGAAAGAAGGAAAGGAGGGAGAGAGAAAAGTGGGGAGAGGGAAGGAAGGAAGGAAGGAAGGAAGGAAGGAAGGAAGGAAAGAAAGAAAGAAGGGAGGGAGAGGGGGAAAGGAAAGGAGAGAGGGAAGAAGAAAAGGAGGGAGGAAAGAAAGAAGAAAAGAAGGTAAGGAGGGAAGGGAGGAAAGGAGGGAGGGTGGAGAGGAGGAAGGAAGGGAGGGAGGGAGGAAGAGAAAGAAAGACATATTCTTTGAGTGATAGCCTTCTTTAATGAAAAATAATTCTTCTGTAATATCATCTTGAAATGCTCATGAGGTATCACTTCCTACATTTTACTATGATTGTTTCTTTAATTGTTCATCTTCACTCAATTCTGAAGTTTGTTGAGCAGGAATCATATCTTGCTTATTGTAATCCCTAGCACCATGTTTGGCATGGAGGAGTGCTATATGTCTATAACTATATATCTATACCTATCTACATGTTGATAGCTAATATCTATATCTATATCTGCATTCAAAGAATGACATCAATTCCTGTTCATATAGCCTAAAATTATTTTTCTTTACAATGGTAAAAGGATAGAACTCATGGACTACGTTTTTTAGAAGAGTCATTTAGTAGAGTGTACTCCAAGAATCCAGCAAAGCTGTAAACAGTTTGAATGCTGACCTTGGCCACTTCTTTCCTAACCCTCCTGAAATACCAACTCTTTGAATCTTTGTCATGCATGAAAACACAGTAAAGAAAAGCATGCAAAGGAAAGAAGGAATGTGGGTGAGTTTTTGTCAGAGAGTCCATTGAGAGCTCTTATATTGATTCCCAGTCCCCACCTAGCCTAAAGCTTTCAACTGATGTGGGGTGTTGCCCAGAAAAATCAGTATTTAAGAGTTCCCCACATGATTCAGCATTCAGCCTGGATTGAAAAACAACTGTCTAGTGGGTCAAATCAACCTGCTTTAGTTGAGCAAGCTCCTAAGTGGGGACAGTTGACATGGCTCACTTATGCTAACACCATGTAAGGGGGTGTCCACTAGGAAAGCTCTGCTAGCACTGTGGTCCTCTCCACTCCTCTGCTCCTGGCCTATTCTGGAGGAGGAGGGACTGGGAAAGGTAGAGAGGGTGGGGAAGGGTTGACGAAGAATAGACTTTGCCTAGGTGGCCATTAGTAAATGTTTTTACTAGTGTTTACGTGCATTGAGCCACCATTAAGCAAATACTTGTTGAGAACCTGCTACATACTAGTTCATGGGGCCTGTGAATACAGCACTGAATAAGACCAACCAAGTCCCTGGCCTCATGGAACATCTATGCTGGGTGCAAGGCAGAGGATAGACAAACAGCTGTGTTGATGTCATTGATACCAATGAGATAAAAATTAAAGCAGGGTCAAGAGTAGAGAGTGATGGAGACGGAATAGAGCGTAGACTGGGTGGCCAAGGAGGACAGCTATGAGAAGGTGGTGTTTGAGCTGAGACCTCAAAGAAGAGGAGTTAAGGTGGGAACCATATGGGAGCTGAGAGAACAGAAAGGGAAGAGCCTCTGGGTTGAGGATATCCTCAGCATGTCTGAAACTAGAAAGTTCTTGGGGTTGGAATGGAGCAAGTCAGCTCAGGGGCCATGGGGAGAAGTCTACAATGTCTCCAGTGTGATTCAATTTCCCTGGAGAATTATGAGCATGAGATGGACTCAATATAATTTTTTAAAATATTTATTTATTTATTTTTAGAGAGAGAGTGTGAGAGAGAGCAGGGGAGGAGCAGAGAGAGAGAACCCCAAGTGATCCCTGCACTGGCTTGAACTCATGAACTGTGAGATCATGATCAGAACCCAAATCAAGAGTGAGACACTTAACCGAGTAAGCCACCCAGGTGCCCCTCTAATGTTGTTATTAAAAAGATCACTCTGCTGCCATGAGGAAAATGAGCTCAGGGGGCTAAGGGTAGAAGGGCCTCCTTTTGGGAGGTCATTGCAGTGGTCCAAGCACTTGGCAGTGGTTCCATTAAGATAGATTGTGGAAGAGGGAGAAACATCAAGATTCAGGGTATATTTGAAAGTGGAGTGGTGAAGATTTGCTGATGCAGAGGATGTTGAGATAAGAGAAAGACGTTTCAACTGTGTCACATGGTTATAAGTACTAAATACCTGTAAAATGCATTCTGAATGCTTAGAACACTGTCAAAAATGTGGTAAGCACTAAAAAATCTTAGCTACTGTTGAATATACAAGCAAATGTGTTGAGTAGATGATTCTCTATTCAGATTTGTAGCTCATGGGGGAGGGGGGAGCTAGAGATATATGTTTGGGAGTTACCAGGACTTGGTGGCATTTAAAACCATTGGACTAGATGAAATCTTCAAGGGGATGAGTATGGAATAAGAAGACTGACAGTAGAGCCCTGGGGCACTTTGACATAGACTTGAGAGCAGAGAAGAAGAGGAGACAAGAGGAAAGATGAAAAGGGAGGAGAATAAAAAGCCAAGACTAAGAAATTCCCCCAAGAAGCAGCAAGTGCCTCCAAGAAATGGCAAGTTTTTGGAAGAACCTTTTGAAAATTTCAAGCCAAAGGCTTAAAAAGGTTACCATAACTTCCGGTGGTCAGGTTCACAAGGCTGCATTGTTTTTGAGCACTTGCTGGGATTATTCTAGTCAACTCCCACCTTAAAACACTTTACTCACTTACCTTTCAGGACTCTCCATGCCCCAGAATTTCCTCTTTCTTCTTCATGTCTTTTTATTATTTCTCCCACTCATTGAAGCAAGAAACCACCCTGGCTGTCTCCCAAATTGAACAAATTTTGCTTTCCAAAATAGCCCCATTCTAGAAACATGAGCTTTTCTTTCTACAAGAATACCTATTTACAAATTAACTCAGGCCATTATAGAGGTGCAGGGAAAGAGCCATTATTTACATAAACAAAATATTTTTAAAAATCACATGTACATTTTAGGGGTATCTGGGTGGCTCAGTCCGTTAAGCGTCCGGCTCTTGGTTTCGGCTCAGGTCATGATCTCAAGGTTCATGAGTTCGAGCCCCATGTCGGGCTCTGTGCTGACAGCACGGAGCCTGCTTGGGATTCTATCTTTCTCCTTCTCTCCCTGTCCCTCCTCACTCTCTCTCTCTCTCTTTCTCTCTCAAAATAAATAATTTTTTTTAAAAAAATTTGCATGTACATTTTAAAATGTAAATTTGAGTTTAAGCCAATAGCTCTTGAATTCATCATTTTAGGAGAGAGAGCGCTGCCGTCTGGAAAGTGGTCTTTGGCATCAACAACCTAGACCACCCGTCGACATTTATGCAGACGCGCCTGGTGAGGACCATCATCCTGCACCCTCGCTACAGTCGAGCTGTGGTCGACTACGACATCAGCATAGTGGAGCTAAGCGAAGACATCAATGAAACCATCTACGTGCGGCCCGTCTGCTTACCCGGCACGGAGCAGTCCTTGGAACCGGATACGTACTGCTACATCACAGGCTGGGGGCATATGGGCAACAAAAGTAAGCTACCGTCCTCAGGAGCACTTGCCTTTCAGTTTGTCCCTGGAAAACACTGTGTTACCGCCCAGCCGTTGGCGCCAGTTTCCCATTTTCACTTCTAAAAGTGTAGCCACAAATAGCAAAGACGAGGTGCACGTGTCACACCCACCTGCCATGCACATGGAGGTGTCAGCACCTCACGGTACTTGAACCTGCCAGGCTCACATGCAGCCTCAAAAATCCTTCTCTGCACCCCAGATTCTTTCTCCAGGGAGCCGCTGCCGATGCCCTGGGGCTGCCCTGTGAGATAAGGCTTATCTTCCTGGCTTCAGACCGGTCTCTACCGGTGATTTGCACTCTGCAGGCCAAGTCACTCTCACTGGGAGCCCCCTCTCTGGAGATCAGGCAGTTTCAGTCCTGCGGTCAGGCTGCATGGTCACGTTTCCAATTCTCTGTTATGATTTGGTCTTGTCAACATCCATAACAAGCTGTAAGTCCTTCCAGAAGGAAACCTGATTTGCCATTTGCCTGTTTAAATTGATTAAAATAGTTGGGCTCTCTAGATGCTTGAAACCTACAAAACACAAAAATTAAGCAATTGGTACTGCCTACTCCCAGCCCCCATAATGGATTCTCTCATTTTGTTGGACCTGTTAAAAGTTTAGAATAAGAATGTAATCAGTGAGGCATTTGCTTTACAGTAAGTGCTGGCCACCCCAACTGTATCAAGAACACCAGCACGGCTCTCGGGAATGCCGATGTATATTGCTATCCTGTTATCTATGTTAGCACTGCCGATTTGAATGACAGTTTTTTTCTTCTTCTCAAAATTTAGTCAGAAAAGTTATGGGCTAAGTTGAGTTTCTTTTCTATGTTATCACTTGAGGACAGAAAGAAAAAGTCAAACGATAGAAATGAAGTCAATGCCATCTGAAGAGCTCCCATGGAAGACCTTTGAAGGCGGTGTCGGACATATGATGTCACGATCCCTGTGGCTCTTGGTTTTTCAAAGCTATAATTAGTACCGTGATGTGATATAGCAGCAGAATATGCTTTATATTGTGTCTACTTGTGTTTCCACAATATCCACATCAAACTCACAGCAATCATGTAGCATCACACAGACCACATATATGGCATGGCATGAAGACCAGAGGTCCGAATTCAGTTAGAAAGGTTTGATTGACCCTGACTTTCTAGCTTACTCTAAAATGGAAAAAAATAATAGCAACTGTCTATTTCACAGGATTATTGCAAAGATTAAAGACAAGAGGCCCAGAAAATGCCGAGATCAGGTCCTGGCCTGTACCCAGTAAATGTTGGTGATGGTTCTTATCACTATTCTTTGCACAATTCATTGAAACTGTTCCCATCACACTGATTTTCCCATACATGACTCTTTCTTCCTATAAGCTGTCCTGTACATAGGCACTGCTTTACCATCACTATCTAAAAGGAGAACAATGTGTATAATTTGGTAGAAGGTCTAAACAACAAAAGATTATGCTCCAAGAAATCCGTTATTATTCTGTGACAATGTAGAAACAAGATGGAATTCACATGTTCCCTCTGCTGACAGTAGGGATGGCTTTGTCCCTTTCGACATCTCCCTGTCATCTCCTCTAGGGATTAAAGGTTCTTACCTCCAGTAATGGCTATGGCAGTACATGATGAGACATATTCTGTAAACCTAAGATAGAGCAATCATTCCCCTGTTAGACCAGATGGTGTTCTGTACCTTAGCAGAAGGGGGCTGGCATGTTCCGCTGACATTGATCCAGCAGCCTCGCATCTGGGGGCAGTGCTTTGGCTTGATTATTTCCCTTTTCATTTTAGTAGTTGTTGTTCTTGTTGCAGGATATATTAAGGGGGGGCGGAAGCACGAGCCAAGTTACCTAAGCAAGTTACTTGACCAGTCTGTACCTCAGTTTTCCCATTGGTAAAATAAAGGGGTTTGATGAGATGATTGCTGTCAACACTTCTAATTGGAAGATTCTGACGCCAAACAAGACTTGTCTTTGAGACGACACTTTAAGTAAAGGTTATGGTTCTCTTGGTATACAGATGTAATCATTTCATATATAGCTAGCCTCATCTTTGAGTCATTTTACCCTCTTATATATTGTGTTTCTTCTCTTTTAAAAAATCTAGTGCCTTTTAAGCTGCAAGAGGGAGAAGTCCGCATCATCTCTCTGGAGCAATGCCAGTCCTACTTTGACATGAAGACCATCACCACCCGGATGATATGTGCCGGCTATGAGTCCGGCACAGTCGACTCGTGCATGGTAAATTGCTTTCTGGTTACCGAGGAGATTCAGTTCAGCAGTAACGTCGATGGGTCCATATAAACTTGTTATGATTCATTTGTAGCCCTTTGGGAATGCTTTTTGAAGATTGCTTATTACCAAATGTTTAATTATTCACAGTATATACTTTATCCAGTACCCGAGTGATCCCCCTAACTACCTCCATGCCCTTCACTCAGGTTGCCCTCAGCTTTCTCATCTACTGCATGGGGAACAGCACCCTGGGTCGGCAAAACGAAGAAAAACAGTTGTCTGGCCCATCTCAGCAGCTAGCACAAACAAGGTTCTGTGAGGAGCTAGTGGTAATCATGGCTCCAACCAGGCTGCCCCTCCCCACCTCCCCTCCCTGCCCACAGCAGAGGAGCACCAAAGGATGTTTTCAGCCATCAGGGTGACGGCGTTAAAGCACACACCACATCCCACCTTCCAGGCTGTGTGAGAGAACTACCTTTGTCTCAAGAGTTGATTGCTCCTGAGTTGATTGCTTTCGACACCCAGGATTCCTGGTCGCAGTAGTTTCCTGAGCATGCTAACTTAGCAATACAGGGAGGCGTTTTTATTTCTATATAATAAACATTCATTGAATATTATGTTGAACTAGAAACCAGGGAAGGACAAAAGAGTTACTTTTTTTCTTTCCATTTTAAAATTTTAATTCCAGCATAGTTAACATACAATGTTATACTAGTTTCAAGTGTACAAGTGATTCAACAATTCCATTCATCACCCGGGGCTCATCACATGTGCACTCCTTAATCTCCACCACTGATTTCACCCCCTCCCCACTTCCCCTCATCAGTTTATTCTTTATAATTAAGAGTCTCTTTCTTGACTTGTCTTTTTTTCCCCTTTGTGTTGTTTCTTATATTTCACATATGAGTGAAATCATATGGTATCTTTCTCTGACTGAGTTACCTTGCTTAGCATTATACTCTCTTGCTCTATCCGGGTCATTGCAAATGGCAAGATTTCATGCTTTTTATGGCTGAATGATATTCCATATTCCAAGATATCCATATTCCAAGATAAATACCATATCTTCTTTATCCATTCATCAATCAGTGAACACTTGGACTGCTTCCACAACTTGGCTATTGCAAATAATGCTGTTATAAACATCAGGGTGAATGCATCCCTTTGAATTAGTGTTTTTTATTCTTTGGATAAATACTCAGTAGTGCTATTACTGGAACTTAGGATAGTTCTATTTTTACCATTTTGAGGAACCCCCATATTGCTTTCCACAATGGTTGCATCAGTTTGCATTCCCACCAACAGTGCAAGAGTGTCCCTTTTTCTCCATATCCTCACTAACTCGTTTCTTGTGTTTTTGATTTTAGCCATTCTGACAGGTGTAAAGTGATACCTCATTGTAGTTTTTAAAAAAAATTTTTAATGTTTATTCATTTTTTGAGAGGCAGAGTGTGAGTGGGGGAGGGCTAGAGAGACAGAGGGAGACACAGAATCCAAAGCAGGCTCCAGGCTCCGAACTGACAGCACAGAGCCCAACGCAGGGCTCAAACTCACAAACCGTGAGATCATGACCTGAGCCAAAGTCAGACGTTTAACCGACTGAGCCACGCTGGCGCCCCTGTAGTTTTTAAAAAATTAATTAATTAATTAATTTTTAAATTTACATCCAAGTTAGTTAGCATATAGTGCAACAGTGATTTCAAGAATAGATTCCTTAATGCTTCTTACGCATTTAGCCCATCCCCCCCCCACAACCCCTCCAGCCACCCTCTATTTGTTCTCCATATTTAATGTTTTGTCTTATGTTTTGT
This sequence comes from Lynx canadensis, assembly GCF_007474595.2. Lineage (NCBI taxonomy): Eukaryota > Metazoa > Chordata > Mammalia > Carnivora > Felidae > Lynx > Lynx canadensis. The sequence goes on from NC_044306.2 coordinate 166,052,792, forward strand.
CCTTCTCCCTATTTTTATATTATTTTTGCTTCCTTTCCCTTATGTTCATCTGTTTTGTATCTTAAATTCCTCATATGATTGAAGTCATATATTTGTCTTTCTCTGACTAATTTCGCTCACATTGAAACCCTCTCGTTCCATCCACGTAGTTGCAAATGGCAAGATTTCATTCTTTTTTATTGCCGAGTAATACTCCATTGTGTGTGTGTGTGTGTGTGTGTGTGTGTGTGTATACTACATCTTCTTTATCCATTCATCTATCAATGGATATTTGGGCTCTTTCCATACTTTGGCTATGGTCGATAGTGCTGCTATAAACATGGGGGTGCATGTGCCTCTTCAAAACAGCACATTTGTATCCGTTGGATATGTATCTAGTAATGCAATTGCTGGGTTGTAGGGCAGTTCTGTTTTAAGTTTTTGAAGAACCACCATACCGTTTTCCAGAGTGGCTGCACCAGTTTGCATTCCCACCAACAACGCAAAAGAGATCCTCATTCTCCACATCCTCGCCAACACCTATTGTTGCCTGAGTTGTTAATGTTTTCCATTCTGACTGGTGTGAGGTGGTATCACTTTGTGGTTTTGATTTGTATTCTCCTGATGATGAGTGATGTTGAGCATTTTTTTATGTGTTGGATGGCCATCTGGATGTCTTTGGAGAAGTGTCTATTCATGTCTTTTGCCCATTTCTTCACTGGATTCTTTGTTTTTTGGGGGTTGAGTTTAATAAGTTCTTTATAGATTTTGGATACTAACCCTTTATCTGATATGTCATCTCCTATTCTGTCAGTTGCCTTTTAGTTTTGCTGATTGTTTCCTTTGCTGTGCAGAAGCTTTTTATTTTGATGAGGTCCCAATAATTCATTTTTGCTTTTGTTTCCCTTGCCCCCGGAGACATGTTGAGTAAGAAGTTCTGTGGGCAAGTCAAAGAAGTTTTTGCCTGCTTTCTCCTCTAGAATTTTGATGGCTTCCTGTCTTACGTTTAGGTCTTTTATCCATTTTGAGTTTATTTTTGTGTATGGTGTAAGAAAGTGGTTCAGGTTAATTTTTCTGCATGTCACTGTCCAGTTTTCCCAGCACCATTTGCTGAAGAGACTGTCTTTATTCCATTGGATATTCTTCCCTGCTTTGTCAAAGATTAGTTGACCGTAGGTTTTTGGGTAAATTTCTGGGTTCTCTATTCTGTTCCAGTGATCTGAGTGTCTGTTCTTGTGCCAGTATCATACTGTCTTGATGATTACAGCTTTCTAGTATAGCTTAAAGTCTGGGATTGTGATGCCTCCTGCTTTGGTTTTCTTTTTCAAGATTGCTTTGGCTATTCAGGGTCTTTTCTGAGTCCATACAAATTTTAGGATTGTTTGTTCTAGCTCAGTGCAGAATGCTGGTGTCATTTTGATAGGGATTGCATTGAATATGTAGATTGCTTTGGGTAGTATCGACATTTTAACAATATTTGTTCTTCTAATCAGGAGCATGGAATCTTTTTCCATTTTTGTGTGCCTTCTTCAACTTCTTTCATAAGCTTTCTATAATTTTCAGTGTACAGGTTTTTCGCCTCTTTGCTTATGTTTATTCCTAGGTATTTTATGGTTTTTGGTGCAATTGTAAATGGAATCGATTCATTGATTTCTCTTTCTGTTGCTTCATTATTGTTGTATAGGAATGGTACTGATTTCTGTGCACTGATTTCATATCCTGTGACTTTGCTGAACTCATGGATCAGTTCTAGCAGTTTTTTGGTGGAATCTTTTGGGTTTTCTATATAGAGTATCATGTCATCCGCGAAGAGTGAAAGTTTGACTTCCTCCTGGCTGACTTGGATGCCTTTTATTCCTTTGTGTTGTCTTACTGCTGAGACTAAGACTCCAATACTATGTTGAATAACAGTGGTGATAGTGGACATTCTTGTCGTATTCCTGACCATAAGGGGAAAGCTCTCAGTGTTTCCCCATTGATGATGATATTAGCAGTGGGTCTTTCATATATGGCTTTTATGATCTTGAAGTTTGATCCTACCATCTCTACTTTCTTGAGGGTTTTTATCAAGAAAGGATGCTGTATTTTGTCAAATTCTTTCTCTGCATCTATTGAGAGGATCATGTGGTTCTTGTCCTTTCTTTTATTGACATAAGAAAAGTTAACACCTATTCTTTTGAGGCTATTCCAAAAAAATAGAAATGGAAGGACAACTTCCAAACTATTCTGTGAAGCGAGCATTACCTTGATTCCAAAACCAGACAAAAACCCCACTAAAAAGGAAAACTACAGACCAATTTCCCTGGTGAACGTGGATGCAAAAATCCTCAACAAGATACTAGCCAACCAGATCCAACAATACATTAAAAGAATTATTCACCACAACCAAGTGGGATTTATACCTGGGATGCAGGGCCGGTTCAATATCCTCATTGTAGTTTTGATTTGCGTTTTCCTGATGATAAGTGATGTTGAACATATTTTCATGTGTCTGTTGGCCATCTGGATGTGTTCTTTGGAAAAATGTCTATTCATGTCTTCTGCCTATTTTTTAATTGGGTTATTTGTGTTGTGGGTGTTGAGTTGTATCAGTTCTTTATATATTTTGGATACTAACCCTTTATTGGATTTGTCATTTGCAAATATCTTCTCCCATTCCATAGGTGGTTTTTTAGTTTTGTTGATTGTTTCCTTCGCTGTGCAGAAGCTTTTTATTTTGATGTGGCTCTAATAGTTCATTTTTATTTTTGCTTTTATTTCCTTTCCCTCAAGAGACATATCTAGAAAAATGTTGCTGTGGCCAATGTCAGAAACATTACTGCCTGGGCATGTACATGCTGACTAGTTTTCCCAGCACCATTTGTTGAAGAGACTTTTTCCCATTGGATATTCTTTCCTGTTTTGTTGAAGATTTATTGACCATATAATTGTGGGTTTATTTCTGGGTTTTCTATTCTGTTCTATTGATAAATGTGTCTGTTTTTGTGCCAGGACCATACTGTTTTGATCACTACAGCTTTGAAATATAACTTGAAGTCTGAAATTGTGAAACTTCCAGGTTTGTTTTTCTTTTTCAAGATTGCATTGGTTATTCAAGGTCTTTTGTGGTTCCATATAAATTTTAGGATTGTTTGCTCTGGTTTTGTGAAAAATGCTGTTGGTATTTTGATAGAGATTGCATTAAATCTGTAGACTGCTGTAGGTGGTATGGACATTTTAATAATATTTGTTCTTTCAATCCAAGATAGTGGAACATCTTTCCATTTCTTTGTGTCATCTTCAATTTCTTTCATCAATGTTTTATAGTTTTCAGAGTATAGGTCTTTCACCTCTCTGGTTAAGTTTATTCCTGGTATCTTACAATTTTCGGTGCAGTTGTAAATTGGATTGTGAATTTCTCTTTCTGCTTCAAAGAAGTTTACAACAGAGTGCAACTGCTATGGAAGACCTTTGTTATTTCACTGCTGTTCAGTAAATCAGATTGCCCCTCACATTTTAGAATTGATGAAGAGATCAACAATGTCATTACCACTCACACGACATAACAAAAGAACATTCTCAGTGGCCTATTTCAAAACGGGCAAATCAGGAGACTGGAAATGGCCCAGTGGTGATTCTTTAGTTGTCATGGGAAAGAGGGAGGCAGGCGCCTCCCCTGCAGTTTCACCAAGGCCACAGTCTCTTCTGCTTCCTGACCACGAATTGTCCAATTGAGGTGGGCAGCGGTGGAAGAATTCCTACCTTCATATGAGAGGCCCAGGTTTGATTTCCCAAGCCAAAAAAAAAAAAAAAAGTGTTTGGGAAGGCAGCTTGGTGTGGGTCTTGGGACACAGAATGTGCAGCCTGAAAGTTTTGGGTTGGGTCCTATCTCTGCCTGTAAGAACAAAGTGACCTGGAGAAGTTTCTCTAGAAAGTTTTCTCATAAGATGGGGCTGATTCTAATATTCAGGGTGTTTGATGATTACCCACGTCCATGTATGTGAAAGCCCTTTCACCTATCTGTGTGTGATGTCCGACTCACTCAATGAATTGTGCCTTTAGCATCAGTATCTATCGGTTGGTGCTTGTTGTGTTCCAGTATCTCTTCCAAGTGCTTTTTAATAACTCATTTAATCCTCACAATCAACGCTTGTGGCAGTATCATTGTTTATGCTATTTTACAAATCAAGACAGCAAGGGAGCAGAGAGGTTAAGTAATTAACCCCGTATCACCCAGCATGAAGGTGGCAGAGTGAGGATATGAACTCAGGAAGTCCAGCTTCAGGGTCCAAGTGCTCAACCGCTACACTCTCCTGGTAACAGTGATGAGTGTGTATACATTTCTCCCTGTTCCCAACACCATTCGGAGACCCACCCCAAATTAGTGCCTCTTCATCCCTTGGTAATTGCTAAAGGAGAAGAAGGGAGGTGTTCTTTGAAAGAGAATTGAAGCCCAAGCACAGGCACAGGCATGTTCATATCATGTCGCCTGGTAGGAACTAGGTCCTAGGAGTTCAACACTGTGGGTGTCTTAAATGCATACCAGATACTCTATAATACATCCCCAGGGAGCATACAGAACAAAACAAATAATCAAAAGCTACTTTTTCCCCAGGTCTGGAGCAAGATTATTTACCAGAACCTCTCGTTATATTCCTCAATTACATCCATAGCATACATTGGAAGCTGTTAAACCCTTCTGTTAAGGTCTAGAAATAAATCATGGGGATCAATACTGAAGCCAAACATAAACTTTGGCCTAACGCCCAATATTATGAAAAGGAAGAGGACCAAAAAAGAGCAAATTATGCCTTTTTGCTGTATAATCCCTTGTATTTGAATTGCTTCTTTCTCCTCTCTTGCTTTCCACCTGACACTTGTTTATTTGCCTCACGACGCTTAACTCAAAATCCACATCTTGGGAAGGCACTTTTGTTCTTCTCCAGCTGGCAGTAATCGCTCACTCCTTTGAAGACTCCTTCGTCATGGTCCTTAGTCCTGGCTTTCAAGTGGAGTTATGCTTGGTACCCAAGCAGACTTGTGACCTCTCTGGGACAAAAAAAAAAAAATGGTGCCTTCTTCGTCTTCATAGACCCTAGCACAGAATCTTGCAGAGTAGATGCTGAATAGTTATTTGGCTAAATTCCTGATCTGAAAGTACAGAGATGCTGACCTGTACACGTCTCATTTTTTTTTAGAAATGCTAGTTACATTTGATTTTATTGGCAGCATCTTTCAGTATACCGAATTCCCAAGTTACCGTGTACCCCTTTCCATTCTCTTCTCTGAAGAGGCTTCTTTTTTAGAGGCAACGTAGGCACGTCCAACTTTAATAGCACTCTGGCATAATAAACAGCTTATCCTAAATAAGTCAGCATTTTACTCTTGCCTTTACCTAAGGGGAGATGAAACAATTGTGGAATTTGATAAAATTTTTCTAGTAAATTTTGCTTTAAAAAACTCCATGAGGCTTCCAGGCAGAACGGTTTATTCAGCCTCTTGCAAGGTCTATCCTTACTATTCAGGCTTACGGCATTGCTAAGTTAGGAACGTAAGGATCGCCATTGCCACAAAAGCCCACAGCACAGTCAAAACTCTATTTCTAATAGCAGTAGTAGTTGCTGACACTTCTGAGAAGTAGTTATGGAGCTGGAGTCATGGTGTCAGGACGCCTGCATCTAACGCTAACTCTGCCAATGAACACGTTACACACCTGTGCCTCAGGCTCATTGCCTCCAACACGCATATTATAATTATTGTCAACTCATAGGGGTTTCATGAGGATTAAATGAGCTAATCCGAGGGCAAGGGTTTAGAGGAGGCATCAATAAACATAATTACTGTTTTTCTCCAACATGACCCGAGCGGGAAGACCATCTAGCTAATTCTAAGTCTGAAATTCTTACAGGGCAAGGATTATTGGTAAACTCCCACTATGAATTTCCACACTTACTTCCTTATTTTACAAGGTATCCATCCCTCTCTTTTGAGGCAGTGTGGAATGCACTTAATCTCTGATCTTTTCAGATGTAACAAATAGTAACATTTATAAAGTCATAGTGTCTTAATTACATGTGGGCAGAAGAACTGCAACACCTGAAGTTAGATGTCAAGAACGAAAATCCCCAGCATGTGAAAGAGAATACAAGCTATCCACAAAATACCTTGCCGGAAATAATTCTTATGTGGTGTTTTCCATTCAAGCATACTAATTGGAACGGTCCTAAAAACTATTAAGAAATCAAGCAAGTTGTCAGTGTCTTTTACTGAATGCACACATTAATGGAGCATGAATCTTGAAAATAGGGTTATTCTGGAGTATTTTTCTAGTAATGCTTTGTGGAGAAAATCAAATCTCTGTCCCATTTGGGTACTTTCCACATTTATAAAATGACTCAAAGTTAAAGAACGAGATCAAACTAGCAGAGTATTAGTTCTGATACACCCATTTAAAAAGAAATTATGACCTATTTGAATTTAGCACAGGAAATGACTGAGAAATCTTCTGATTTCTTGGGGAAAAAAAAGAATGTAGTCCTTTCCCAAGGCACCTCCGTTTTTTTCAAGATCAGAGTGTAAGTGCAAGTTCCACTTGCGTAGGTCGAAAGCACGCTCCCTCCACCAGTTGGCAATGAAAGCTTTGTTAGAACTTTCCAAGAAGTTGGTTAAGCTGGGTTTGGCTTTATTGCACCCTCAGGATAACACAGACGCCATGAGGGTTCCGAAATACCAGTGACTAATGTGCACTGCTATTCATTACAGGGTGACAGCGGCGGGCCACTTGTTTGTGAGCGGCCTGGAGGACAGTGGACATTATTTGGTTTAACCTCATGGGGCTCCGTGTGCTTTTCCAAAGTCCTGGGGCCTGGGGTTTATAGCAATGTGTCCTACTTCGTCGAGTGGATTGAAAGACAAATATACATCCATACCTTCCTCCTAAACTAATCCCAAAGATGATCAGAGACTTTTGCCAGCTACGTTCAAAGAAAATGGCCTTTTTGACTGTGGAGTGCTTCCCGCAGAGAGCTGAACAGAAGCACTTTCCGTGGACCGGGATGCTCGGCAGTGCACTGCAAATTTTCATGTTTGTTTTGGTCTAATTTTATTCCGTTTTTTTTTTCAACTTTAGTTTTCTCTTGTTTCAAGTTTAATGAAGTCTTTAAAAAAAAAAAAAACCCAAAAACAAAGAAAAGCAGATTTTGTTCTCTTGCCAGGCCTAACCTTGACCTTAGCACAAAATTTATCAGCCCTGGAATATGACAGGTGCTAGGGGAGCAGGTTATGGAAAATTCTCTTTCAGTCACAAAGAGGACCTTGAGATCCAGGATGACTAATCTTTGCCGGTTTTTGTTTCTTGAGCACAGTGGCAAATTGCAATATTAATGCTGGAGACTTGCTTTTGATTTATTAAAAAGCCAGGATAATTTACAAGCTTAAATGATTTACTGGTACTCTCTCAAGTTTGGTACTCTTCTCAAATTCTGAGAACCTATGACGGACAGATATAAAAGACAAGTAGCATCCACTGAGGTAGCTGAAATGGAAGGACATTTTGAACACAAAGTTCTTCAGACATCAACATTAGCACTCCCATAGAGGACTGCACGCTCTGAACTCAAATCAAGGATGTTGCTTTATAGAAAAGTCTCCACAAAAGCTTCTCCAGAGCTGGGGTTTGTTCATTGTGTATCGGCTGACTGAGATTTTAACAACTAGAAGCATATTCGTGGAAAACATTTTGTTTTGCCTGTGTGACAATGAATGGAGATTAAAGCTTGCCAAAGGAGAACTCGCTTTAGACTGGAGAGATTCAATTTTGGAAGAGGAAAATTAAATTGCACCCGAGCTCCAATTCCATATTTTCCAATTGTCCTGTGTTCACCCATAACAATAGAGTCGCAGAACCGCATCTCAAAGCACGGTGAAAGTTTGCCTGGAGTACCACATTTTGTCCTTGAAACATGTTTCATATCTGGTGTTGTTGCCATTTCCTCCTGTTGATGATTAAAACAAAATTTTTTTACTGCTTTTAAGCACTAGGCCACTTTATGTACATCAATCTCTCCCCATTAAAAAGCTCCAAAATATAGATTTTTCACACGGAAGTAATTTAGTTAGGCATTCATTTTGCAACATCCAAATGCCTTTTGAGCAAGTAGGGTTCCCTACTAACCTTCACCAGCAAGCAACCCGGACTGCCTCAGCAGAGACACTACCTGCTATTTTATACATGTATTTTTGTACTCTTTTCTATGTGCCCACATATTTCAGTTTCAAAAAGTTGTCTTGACACGTTCCATGTTATTCCTCTCCTATTCTCTAGTTTGTGTGAACCTACTCAGAATGTGAAATCCAGCAACGGAATTGCAGTCACAATTGTATGAAAGTTTAAGAACATTATGTCAGTTTTGTTATAGTTGTAGGTACATACTTAATGTAATAACTTTTAGCCTTGCTCAACTTCTGTTCAGTCAAGTGTACCTGTTGTACTTATTTTAAATAACCTGCAATACAAATAAAGTGGTACAATCCTTTTTTTTTTTTTTTTTTATTGGACATAGAACATGGATGGAAAGTCCCAGGAAACTGTGTCTCCCACCATAATTGTTGGCCCCAGCCGCCTACCAACCCGAATTTACCTGTCTTGGACTCCCTCTCACAGGAACGTGCTCTTTTATTTTAGGTAACGGATGGCTTTTTGAAGTGAAAGGTTGCTAATAGTCTCAGGTTACTTAAGTGTCCAAAGAAAACTTTAATCCTGGAAGAGTGCAAGGATCTTTCATGTCTACAGAGTACATTTTGGGAGCCTGGAATAATTCTTTTATAAATCTTTTGGGATAAAATTATACCTCAAAATATACATTATTAACCATTTTTTTTCTGGCTATAAAGAACAATGATCCCTCAAATTTGGGAAAATATATTGAACACCAAAATGCAATAACTTTGTGTAAAGGTTACTCATTTGTAAATGAGGCCTGTTAAGGGCTTGATATGGATCCCAAATCTTTTTTTGCCTGAGGGCTAGCTGTGTGACAGAATCCTGAATTTTTCAGAAACTAAAAGATACAATACAGTTTAGCACCCAGTAATACATTTTTATAGTAAAACATCTGAATAATTATATTACATAGTTTTACATATGTCTGGTACATTTAATTTGTGCCTAACTTATGAAAAAACCCTCAAGTTCCAGACCTCTTGGGATTTTAGAATTGTGGATAAGAGATTGCGGACACATAACATGAACACTCGAGTTTCTTCTACTCTTATGTATGGATACTTGACATCTGGAAACTTAACTTTTTTTCTTAGTCTTCTTGGCTTATTCTTTTCTCTTTACATTCTAACCCTTTATTTATATTCAGAGAATGAATGCCAGCTGCTATGACATTACTGATTTTTCCATATAAGAAAAGGTCACTACAATACTCTGGTAAAAGGTGTGCTTTAAGAGCTTCCTTCTAAGCTCAGGTAACAATTACTGTTAGGTTCAGTGGTATCTACAGGAATGATGACAGTTTTTTGTACAAATTATTTATTAAACAATTTTAAAAAATCATTAAGAAAGCAGAAAGCAACCTCTAATATCATGTGGGATTTTGAAAGTTCTAGAAATCAGTCTGTATAAAAGACTATTTGTAGTAGCATCAGACAGTTATAAAAAAAAAAAAATGTCAGACCAGGAAAGTAGGTATCAGGAAAAGATCAAGCCCTGAGAATAACAGATTAATAGTCATAAGACCTTGATACAGACAGAGAACATCAGCATGGAGATTTCAGGAAGGAGATTCTGGGTGACTAGTGGCTGACAATGTTCAGATGAATAGATACTGAATTTTAAAAAGAACTCAACAAGAATAGATGGTCTTATAATACCTGGGCTTACTTGGTAAACTAGACTTTGTTCCAACTAAAGCCAGCATACATGATTTGCAACAGCAAGTAACTTGCTATGGACATTCCTGTCCTAAAATGTATTTAAAAAATGAAGTTTTCTAAGAACCTCATGAAATCCTTCTGATAACCACCTGTATCAGTCCCAATTCACAGTAAATCACTTTTAAAAGTTGTAACACCAGAGAATTTGTAGGATTCTGTAAGGACCATGAACCCTCAAATGGTCTCTGAAAGACTGTTTTGAAATTGATTGTCTCATTTTGATCAGGCTTTTGATTGTAAGTTTTAGAATACAAGAAGTTGCCAAATAGGCTAGAGACTCAGCTGATTCTGTCTGCCCCTACCTATGGTCTGTGTCCCAACTGACAACAGCTGCATAGAGGCAGACCTCATAAAAGGTTGTCTTTTGACTGAAAGCTGAGAGAGAAACACATTCCTACGGAACCCTGGCATCCCTCTGCCCTTTCCCAATGAAGACTCCCCCTCAAGAGAACACTGACATGAGCAGAAAGATATGCCTAACATCTGCAGGCGACCAAAGGCATCTTCCTGCATGAAATAAGCTACTAATAATCACTAACTCCATTTCATATAGTATAGCTATTACCCTATTTTAGGTACACTGTCATTAGAAGGTTCTTTGAATTTTTTTTCTGGAAGTGAACCATTTATATGTAACATTTTTTTCTCTTTGGAGTTCTAACTGATCTGAAAACTACTTTTTCTTCATTTAAAACAATTCAGATTGGAGTCTGCTCATTGAAAACACTTCCCTGGAATTGGAGATCTTCCAATTAAATAAATACATCTCAAAGGAATCCCTTAAGAATGTCTGCACTTGTAAGACAATAAAAGAGCTTTTACAAAGTCCAAAAAGTTTCATAAAAGCATTTGATTCTGAATTAAGTATTTCACTTCCCTAAACTCTGTTCAGGTCACACTCCAAGTCCTTTTACAAATGTATCTACAAACATACGATAAAGGTCATCACATTGGCTTTTCCAAGCACAGTAGAATGAATGTTCATGTCCCTTAGGGAAAAATCCATTTCATTCTTGATAGAGGTGCCTCTTCAAGGTCCCTCTTCCAAATCTGAGGGAATACTTGCAACTCCAAGGAGGCTACAATGCTTTTTTTTTTTTTAACCCTTTGGGGGCCCAGCCATCCCTGAGGCCTTGGTTTCACAGTAGTCTGAGTCCAAAGCAGTTTCATGGACAGAGAAGTCTCCCTGGTCAACAGGATGAGAAGGTGCTGACATCATTGCAAAGCTGTCAGCAGGGCCAGACTTAGCTCTTTTCTCTGACTTGGAGTCTGAGTGGTCAGCATTCTTGGGTGTCACTTGGCCCATCTTTCCAGCCTCTGCCCACTTCTTGAGAGCTTTAGTTCTCTCCTCTGGAGTCAGTCTGTCAAAGTGCTTCGCCCTTAGAACTGGAGATGGAAATAGGGATCCCTGAAGAACTCGGTATACAAACCTAGGTTACAAAAAGCACCACAGAGTTACATTCACCTCAAATGTAGCACAGGGACACAAAAAATACTCACCAATTAGAAAAAGTAAAAGGGTCTGGTGCCCATTTGTCTTCCTGAGGTAAAAGGAAAAGATAAGCAAACTACAAAATGGAGGCAGTAACAATATTAAATAAGTTGATATTTGTAAAGCACTTGGAAAACAGTGAGTGCCCTAAAAGTGCTTGTCAAATCAATAAAAAAAATAAAATCTTAGCAGGAGAGGTGCCGACACTGCTAGATCATAGGCTGTTAGATAAGTTAATACATGGAAAGCAGACAGAGTGTTGGCACATAGTAAGCATTCAAAAAATGCTAGCTCTTAGTTTCCCGTGAGTACTATGACACATTGCTACAAACTTGTCCCTTTCAGTCCAAGCTGGCAGTGTTTATGCTGGTACAGGATTCTCATAAACCTTGTGGGTCTCCAATATATATGTCATGCAGAGTTACGCCGTTAATTGAGGGTCCTCCACAGATCTTTCCTACATAACCCCATCTCCTTTCCTGGTGGCTGTCAAGATGGATGAAGGGATCCAGAAGTCACAGACCTGATCTCTTCAGCACCAGCAAAAGGTTGTCCGGCCACACTGTTCCCCTTTTCTCTAGAGCATATTCCCCAAAGCCAATCTCTTAATTGTAACAACTTTTAGAATCCAGATAGGCTGAGAATTTTCTAAATCTAGCTTCTCTGGGTTTACCAGGCCTTCCCTCAGTCTATTTTCTCTCACATTTTACTCAAAGCAGCATGCAGAAACCAGGCCAAATCTTCAACACCAAATATCCAAGTTCATAGTTCATCAATTCTGTTTTCCATATAACAGAACACACTTTGGGTACGTTTTCTGCCACTACATTGCAAAGATCCCCTTCCCTCAAACTTCCAATACCATGTTCCTCATTTCTTTCTAACTCCTCACCAGTGCCTTTAACACCCACATTTCTAGGAACATTCTGTTTAAGACCGTCTATGTATTTTCTAAGATGATATGGTTTTTTCAACCCATGCTTCTCACTTGCTTCTGAATCCCCACCAGAAGGAACTTTAATGTCCCTGATCATCTACAGTCTGTTTAAAGAAGTCTAGCATTTTTCTATCAGGTACCTCTAAATTCTTCCAGTCTCTGCCCATTCTTCAGTTTCCAAGCCACCTTCACATGTTTAGGTATTTGTGATAGCAACACCCATCTTCCCCATATCAAAGTCTGTTAGTTTCCTAGGGCCATTGTAACAAATTACCATCAACTTGATGGCTTAGAATGACCAAACTTTATTCCCACAGTTCTGAAGGCCAAGAGTTTTTGTTTTTGTTTTTGTTTTTTTTAAGTTTATTTATTTTGAAAGAGAGAGCACAACTGGGGAGGGCAGAGACAGAGGGAGAGAGAATCCCAAGTAGGCTTCGTGCTGTCAGCACTGAGCCTGACTCAGGGCTCAAACTCATGAACCATGAGATCCTGACCTGAGCCAAAATCAAAAGTTGGACGTTTAACCTACTGAGCCACCCATGTACCCGCTGGAGGCCAAAAATTCTGGCATTAGTTCACTGAACCAAAATCTAGGTGGAGGAAAGGCCATGCAACTTATAAAGGTTCTAGAGGGGAATCCAGTCCTTGTCTCTTCCAGCTTCTGATAAGTGCTGGCATTCCTTAGCCTGTAGCCAAGGAATCTCTGCCACTCTGGCTGGAGTGCTTTCTCATAACTGCTTGTGTCAAATTGTCCTCTGCCTCTCTCTTATAAGGATACTTACGATTGCATTTAGGGCCCACCCAGATAATACAGGATAATCTCCCCATCTCAGTATCCTTAATCACATCTGCATAAGCAAAACACTCAACATTCACAGGTTCCAGGGATTAGGGCATGGGTATATTTTAGGGGTCACTTTTTTCAGCCTACCAAAACAATGTCAGATAGAATTGTACTCTTAGTGGTACAATTGGGAGGATTTTTCTTTTCGGGCTATAGCTTTTTAGGAATTGTGTCTTCATAAATTCTACAAGCTCATCTTGTTAGTTTTTATTCTATTTATTTTTTCATTTTAGTTTTGTTTTGTTTCTTCTTTTATTTATTTATATGAAATTTATTGTGAAATTGGTTTCCATACAACACCCAGTGCTCATCCCAACAGGTGCCTTCCTCAATGGCCATCACCCACTTTCCCCTCTCCCGCACCCCCCCCATCGACCCTCAGTTTATTCTCAGCATTTAAGAGTCTCTTATGGTTTGCCTCCTTCCCTCTTTGTAACTTTTCCCTCCCTTCCCCTCCCCATAGTTCTCTGTTAAGTCTCTCAGGATCCACATATGAGTGAAAACATATGGTATCTTTCTCTGCCTGACTTATTTCACTTAGCGTAACACTCTCCAGTTCCATCCACGTTGCTACAAATGGCCAGATTTCATTCTTTATCATTGCCAAGTAGTATTCCACTGTACATATAAGCCACATCTTCTTTATGGACAGTTGATGGACATTTAGGCTCTTTCCATAATTTGGCTATTGTTGAAAGTGCTGCTATATACATTGGGGTACAAGCGCCCCTCTGCATCAGCACTCCTGTATCCCTTGGGTAAATTCCTAGCAGTGCTATTGCTGGGTTATAGGGTAGATCTATTTATAATTTTTTTGAGGAAACTCCATACTGTTTTCCAGAGTGGCTGTACCAGTTTGCGTTCCCACCAACAATGCACCTGGCGCCGGTCAGAGTGGCTAAAATGAACAGATCAGGAGACTATAGATGCTGGAGAGGATGTGAAGAAACAGGAACCCTCTTGCACTGTTGGTGGGAATCACCTTGTTAGTTTTTGATCTGAAAGCTGGTAATCACAGTGAGTAGCATGGAAGCATCTCAGTTGAGCAGTAATACTGTCAAGTACACAATCGTAAACACCATAGAAGGACTCAAGAGGGTTTTTCTTACACATTTCTAGAAGGAACGCCCATCAGTAACAGAGTTTGTGCTCATGCTGTCTTACATTGGTGTTACAAACTGGGGGTGGCCAACTTTCTTCCGCCGAGCCAGATAGTAATATTTCAGGCTTTGCAAGCCAGACGGTCTCTGTTGGAACTACTGAAATCTGCTATTGTAGTGCGAAATCAGCCATAGATAACTCATAAATAAGTATGTCTATGTTCCAACGAAACTTTATTTACTTTTAAAAACAGGCAGCGGGTCAGATTTGGCCTGGGAGTCAGTTTGTCAGCTCTCTTAAAGAATCATCTGAAATCACCATTTGACTCTCACACCATGTTTACAAAGGTAGAACAACTATTTGGCAAAGTGTTTCCAGCTAAACAGATAAATTTTATAAAAATATAAAGAGAAAGAGCTATAGATTAAAAACCCACGTATACTTCTTAGCCAGTTCCATCACGTACAATATTAGAAATTCCACTTAAACTAAAATGGGAAAGGTAACTGAACTCAGATTAAGTTTTCAGCAGTTATAGGCTGTAGAAAGACCAATGCTGTCCCTCAGTATGCATTCTCCCCTTTTTCCTTTTAGAAACACTCAGATTTTAGCCACTAGTTAAGGGGATATGAGCAACTTCTGGGTCACTTCTGCATCAAAAAAAAAAAAAAAAAAAAAAGGAAGAAGAAGAAAGCTGCTGGCACTCCATTTTCTCTCTTTCTCCCTCCTGCAGGCAGGGAGGTGGATGGGCTGAGGGTGAGTCACCTTCAATCATGGAGATAAGGGCAACACCCGTGGGGGTTGGCAGAACAAAAGGACAGACAAAAGGATCCTCATATAACATTGTGGGTGAAGCTGCCCCATCTTTGGGGACTGTCAACCAGTCAGAATTTTCCACGAGAGAGACCTATCCCTTCCAGTTCGCTTAAACCATATTTGTTCTCTGGTAAAGGAGCTAACACACCAATGTTTTAACTAGTACACAGGCTGACCTCTTCACTAGTAAACAGGATGATGGTCTGCCATCCATTCTCAGCAGTTGCCTGAAGAATTCTCAGCCTGTGATCTCACTTACTCTCTTGATGATAAGACACCATACCTGGGCAGAAGGGCGACGCAAGCTGCGAGGACACAAACCAAGTAGAACACTGGATCCAGCATGTGCTCCTGCATGATCCAGTGGGGGTTGGATGGTGGGTTGCAAGTCACACACATGGCTCCAAACGCCAAGGCAAAGAGAAAATAAGACAAGACACTACCAACGATGACCAGCATGTGGATCCAGGTCTGCAAGACATGAAAAGCGGGGGAAATTGGAACACTCTCTCACTGACAGGGTTTTGCACCCCGATGCACTCTGTTCTGTTGAAGAGACAACATGTCTGAGCAACGAATAGACGTCACAAAACTTAGAGAACAAAACACAAAATACCAAAGAGATGAGAGCATCTTTCGTGAACAGTTCATATCACTGTTGAAATTCTGTAAAGCTAAGTCAAATGCCAACAGGTAGATTCTGATGACTATTTTATATTGTCCACACACCATAAAGCGTCGCATTCTCGCTTTCTCTCTCTCTCTTTAATACAGTCACTAATTGGTCTGTTTCTTCATTAAGTTATACTTCAGTCCTCAATCTTTACCCATTCACAGGGCTGGCAGACATTACTGTTCCTCACCAATATTCGAATTTCTTCCCATCATAAGCACTTGGAAGGATTGCATTTCCTCATCCCCGTGAAATTAAGTATGGCCATATATCCTGCTTTAACCAATGAAATGTGAATGGAAGAGAGATGCAAAATGTCCAGGTTAGAGGCATGGAAGAGCTGGTGTGCAATTTCCCATGCGGTCTCCTTTCCTTCCATGTTGATCAAGAAGATCCCCCTCTTGGGGACAATTCCAGATGGTAAAGCTACAAGACACAGCCAGGGCACTCAGCCCCCCACTCAGAGAACAAGTACTCTAGAGCTATCTGGAACCTCAGCTGACTTTATATGATCAGGAAACAAATCTTTTTCTTCACACTGTAACCTAGCCACCTTTGTATCTGTGGATAGCTTGGAATTTTTCTTAATATATATATTTTTAAGTTTATTTATTTATTTTGAGAGAGAGAGTGAGAGTGGGGTAGAGGCAGAGACAGAGGGAGACAGAGAATCCCAAGCAGGCTCCGCCTCATCAGCACAGAGCCGACGCAGGGCTCAAACTCATGAACTGAGCCGAGGTCGGAGGCTTAACCCACTGAACCATCCAGGTGCCCCTCTTAGTATTTCCCTTAAACTGGCTTACTATTTAAATAACTTCATTTCGAAAAACAAGTAGATGACTTCCTTAAATGCAAGGTCGCCATTACGTATTATCGTAACTGCCGAGTCTACAGTCTGACCTTTGTTACAAAGGGAAACTGCCACAGTGGGGTATTCAGTGTTATTTAGTGCAGTGGATACTACCACCTAAGATCATAGTGTATACCATGGTGGAAAAGGTTATGCTTTTGCAGGGAAGCACTGCCTTCAGTAATATTTTCTAAGGCTATAATTTTCTCCTTTTCTCTCTTAATTCTGCAAAGTATTTCCCCAAGGTAGACATCTTCACACGCATCACAAAGACTGCTCATTTTGTGTAAAATGTACAAACTGCTCAGAAAATGTTGGCTACATCCTGATGGTCATCATGCCTCTAAGGCAATGATTTGTTATCTTTTGTCTTTCTTTCTCAGATGTCTTTCCTTCCCACTGAACGCTACTGCCTGAATTTTTTTCCCTAAGGATGTGCGTTTGGCAAGTGAGACAGCAACTTGATGGTTGGCACATTTACAGAAGTTGATACAGTTAGAGTCAAGAGACACTGGGTGAAAACAGGGAGGTGGGGGGTGACAATGGGATGAGGGTGCTTCACACCCTCCCAATGGCTGACTCTTACTGACAAGGGATCTCCGAGGCTGTGAGCTCTAGCGTCCCCTGGCATGAGAAAAAAGTTTAATGATGTGTCCTATAAAGGACACTATTTGCTATATAAATAGCAAACACTGTTTTTCTTGGCGCCTGGCTTTCACTTTCTTCCTTCTCAGCCCGACATTGTGCACAGTCTTGGCACGATATCCCTCCTCTAGCCAAAGTCTAGGACTGAAGCTAAGGAAACAGAATTCTGTCACCAGGGACTAAACTTGGAGCACAGTGAGGCAAGAGCAGAAAGAAAATGACTATAGCCAATTCAGAGCAGAGCAATCTTGTCCGTTAGTTTGTTTCCTGGATGTCTGGAGCCACTCTCGTTTCTCAGGATGGTTTGGTTTGATTTTATCATCGTTCTTCAGTATATTTTTAATAACTTTTCTATTTGCTCAGGTTGCTGTTCATAACCAGTGAACCCAAACGGACACACTTGATCCATTAGATCCTTTGAAACACTAATAAATGCTAGAACCTATGACAATCCCTTGGGTAGTAACTAAGAGTGCCTACAAAATTGTTTAAAAATGAAATCAAATAGATACTAAAACAATGCCAAATATTTTAGTTCTAGAATTCCCTTTAGTCTCCCTACCTGGTATTTTCAGATATTAACCTTTTACTACACTTTCGGCTTGTACAGTTTGATTATAGAAGGTTGTAAGCAAAGGAAGTGATGCCAGAAATATTCAGCTCTACTTTAGAATTTATTATAAATAATTTTACAATATAACTGCACATAACATTTCAACTATAACCTCATTCAGCTATTCCTGTGTGAAATGCATTCACTACCAGGGTGGTAAAAACACTCTAAATACTGGTTAGTCATTTAATTATTTGTTTATCCATTCAAATATTTTTAAGCACCTACGATGTGCCAGTCTTGTCCTAGATTCTGGTATACAGTGGTCAACAAAATAAATATGAACTCTGTCCTCACAGAGATTATAGTTTAAGGCAGAAGGTAAACATGAATCAGACAATCACGTAACTGCTGAATAATAAGAAATTATTATTAGGGTGATGGATAAAAGCAAACGGATGGCATGAGACAATGGATGGTTAGGGAAGGGCCCCTGGGGAAAGCAGCATTTTTGCTGAGACCCAAAATAATATTTGAGCTGGGAAAAGTGTGGGGAACCAAGGGAATAAGAATACTCCCCTCAGGAGGTATGGTGAATGCTAAGGACCCGATAAGGTAAGGAGCTCACTGTATCGGAGCCACTGAAAAGGGACAGTGTGTTTCCAGTGGAAATGTGATTGGAGAGAAAAGGAGAGGTATCACTGCATGAAGTCTTGTAGGCCATCTTAGGGCTTTTCAATTTTATTCCAAGTACAGTAGGAAATCACTGAAGGGTTTTACCCAAAGGACAGCAACAAGACATGGTTTGTGTTTCAAAAGGATGATTCTGGTTGTTTTGCAGAGGACGGCTAGAGGAGTCAAGAGTAGAGGTTGGTGGGAAGACTAAGGAGGCTGTACAATAGTCCAGGAAGAGATGATAGTGGCTTAGACTATAGCAAAGATGATGCCAACGGAAATGAGGGACTGGCATCAATAATCACAGAGGCAGTTTATTCTTCAGAGTTGGGTAGAATGTTCACCTGCAAAGGAAGGTTTATAACCAAGCTCTCATGATCTGAATCCTACACGTTAGCTTTGCTGCAGAGAGCTACAGTGCAATCATTTTGATGAAGAGACCTAACTTTATCATTAAGTCAGCAAATAAGATAAAAAAGACCTAGATTTAAATGAACAGTAAAAATTCTGGAGGGAAGATAATATGTTCCTGTATCATGAGAAATTCTGTTGTGACAAAATCATCACTTACTAAAGTCAGTATACCAGGATTATGGCACAACCCCTCTTTTTAGTTGAGTTGCAAGACCTCAGCAATATCTAATAATGTTGGCCATCTTGAAGAGTATTGGCCATCAATTATTTCTCCAGCCGGATTCACGCCTCCATGAACCATCCATCATGGCTACCACCAAGGGGACCAGGTAGGTATCTTCCACTTTCCCTGGCTATACATCGAGCTCAACATAATGGCACTCAACAGTCAACAAGAGTAGCCATGAATCACCCCTCTTATTGGGAATCATTACTCTTGTTAACATGTGTCTTCTAGGCATGAAGGGTTTAAGTAGGGTCACTGCTAATAGAAGACACTTCCCCAAGCACAGTTTCAGCCCAATTCAGAGGCAGGAAAACCACTCACCAAACTGTTGCTTTCAATCACCAGGTGGAGGATAATGATGAACAGAGCAGCTGTGTTCAGGGGGTTTCCAAATGCAAAGATGTCAATATCTGAGCCCTGGTAGGTCTACAAAAAGGACAACAGGCGGTGATGCAGGAGAGTTGTCACATTCAGTGGTGTGAATACCATTCCTTTATTGTACAGCTCAACTGTGGATGGGTCCCTTCTTCAACAACGGGTCATTTAGGATAAACTCGAACATTTCCAGAAGAGAGAGACTGACTCTTAGCTAGGCCGTCTAATCTCTGAACTTTTCAGTTGGAATGCCTCTTTATCCTGAGTCATAATTCATCCTCCCAGAACCTTGTACTTACTCTCCCAGCTCTTTGAAGTATAGAAATATAGGAAATATGTCCCATTGAACAGAGCTGCAAGCCTCTGAGGCAGCTATTAAGGCTATCTTGAGTATATATCTTTGCTAAGTAAATATCCCCTCCTCTCCTACGTATATGTCCTCAAGTCCTTAAAGTATTCTTTGAATGACACTATTTTCTGACATTTCACAATTTCTGGCATTTCATAATTGTTCTCCTCTGCTTTACACTTCAGATTGCCTTATCTGTATTCCCTTGAAATGCTGTAAACCTGGAATATTCTAGCTGGGAAAATTCAAGTCATTTTATTTAAATAAACAACTAAAGAATAGAAGTTGTTAACTTAGAGACTATAACCTTTCTCATTCTTAACACTGTGTTTTTTGTTAACACCAATCTATGATCAAACTAGTGTTTTCTTCTGGGTAGGGCTGTGTATGGGTGGGCAGTTACATCATGTTTTGTGCTTGGTGCTGGCATAATTTTAAAGTTCATTTTTACACATTCTTTCCTTAGTCACATTTCTTCTATTCCTCACCTGTGAAACAGGTTTTTTAGTTTTGAAGAGACTATGAATAAGAACTTAAATTTAATACTATGAATATCATCCTGGTAGAATCAGCCCAGCACTAATAATAAATCTCATATTCTGACTTTGCCTTTCTGATTTTGACTCATCTCATCATATGCCTGGACTCTCAATTTTATTCAGGTCATTTGCAAAACTGATCAAGCAGTACAGGGCTAAAAAGGAGACACAAGAGGAGTCAACTAGGTACTTATCTCCAAACTTAACCCATTATCTAACATTTTCGGGGGGACATTATAATTTAGTCAGCTAATAATCAACTTGATTATATGAGCAATCTACCCTAATATATCCATCCTGTGTGTTTATACTGGCAACAAAGAAGCCTCGTTGATTCATTAATAGCATATTCTTTGAGTGAACGGGGACTCACATAATAAGGCACAAAGAAGCAGACCAGGCTTTGATAAAAGGCATCCAACAAGGTGATCCAGAAGGTAAGGGGTAAGTATGCCTGAAAAGGAAACAGATATTGCGGAGGGATCAAGATTAAAATGGGTCAAAGCAAAGTCAAGGAACAGCACAAGCCAATACTTACTTTTGCTTCTCTAAGAAGACTATATTCCCTTCATGGGAATTTGTAAACAGTGGTGGCATTTGTAAACAGTGGTGAACACATAAGGTGTGACAGTTGAATAAATTCCTAGGTGAAAAAAATCCATAAAGGAACTCTGTTCCGCTCATGTCACTCATATCTTTTGATCAACCTTGGGCAAGCCCCACAGTGGGCTCCGTGCTTAGCACAGAGTCTGCTTAAGATTCTCTCTCTCCCTCTCCCGCTTGGGTGTGTGCACGCACTCTTTTTCTCCAACAAGAAACATCTCTCATCACCATTGGCAATAACTGTATTTGTGTACCTAATGGGTCATTCAACAAAATGCAAACTACATACAGTGGGGCTTTGATTTTTTTTTTAATTCAAGTGATTAAAACAGTACCTGGTACCTATCAAGTACTCAGTAAATATTTGCTGGATTAATAAACTATTCCTATATAGTTTTGCATGTGTTAAACTGCTTCTTACCAAAAGCTTATAACAAAAAAGTTCAAGCAGAGACACTACTCTCTACTTGAAAACACATTTTCAAACAAGAGCCACCTCTGACTGAATGTTGATGTGTGTGCAGAACGATTCTGAGGCTGCATTCAGACCCAGGAGGAACAATAGAGTGCTATGGTCTATCAGTGATGTCTGCCATGGACAAAAATGGCAACACATGTATTATATCCCTGCCCTAGTCTTCTCTTTTCTTAACATGTTCTCATTCTCATTTCCTTCCAAATACGAAAAGGCTGAAATTTCCTTGAAAATAACCAATGTCTTCTAAATAACAAAGCTTTAGAAATACACAAATTCTCCATATACACTCTTTTATTCTTCAATAGACTACACTTAGAGTTTTAAAATCTATCCTTTTTTAAAAGGATCTCTTTGTCTTCCGGAAAATCAAAACAATGAGGATTTATTGTTTCTGATCTTATTACTATTATTGTTCCTTTTATTACACTGTCCTGTTCCTTTTCCTTGTGTGTCTTTTACTATTTCCTCCTTAAAAATGATAGGATATTTTACCAGCCTTTCATCATCCAAATGTCCATAAAATCTAAGCAGAAGCACAATCAAATGATAGAAGAGAATGCAGCAGAACCAAAGGGGCGACCAAAATGCCACGAGACAAGAGAGAACAATTTGGGGATAAGCTAAAATGTAACTTCATGCTTCTGGATGAATGGAAGTTGCTCAAAAATCCTAGCGCAAATAAGGTAAAAGCACAATTACTCCACAGCAGTTACGTGAGTAAGGGGACTTGGGAAGTAGAGAAGGGTAAAAGATGAATGAGAGGCGGCTAAAGAGATGAACTCATCGGATCTCTTGGAAACCGAAAGGGAAAATGTGGACATGAAGTCCAAGCCAGAAAAGATGACTGTGTGGGTGATGAGAGATGGTTAACAGATGATTGTTTCTTGGAAGGGAAGCCTCTGCTACAGCCCTCCACATCATCTCCTTCAGGGGAAGATCCTGAAACCTCGGAGAGTATATTTCATGATGCTGAAGGCAGGAACTGGCTCAAGCATAAAACAGAATTCATTTGAAGACCAAGTTCAAAGAAAGGACAACTCCTCTGGAAGGTAAACTCAACGAAATCAATGACCTTCTATCAATAGCCACATGCTGGGAATCCTCTTGCTATTACCATGTATTATAAAACTGGCCAACTCAATAGAACAATGTGTGCAAAGGATTGATAACAGGGTTCAACAATAGGAAACAATGACCTCAACTCTTCCAAGGGTAAGAACCAACCAAAGTCTGTACAAATGGGCTTTTAAAATGCCAGCTACAAAAATTTTGAACGTTCCCCCCTCACCTCTCTTTCCCCAATGGACTTGGAATTTAATTTAGGTAAGGGGTACAGGACAAGCTTCATTAATATCAACCATACATTCCTGCATCCTGGCCTTCAACTTTAAGTCAGACTGGATTCCTTTAGGAAAGCCCTATTTAGCTCCTTGATCCAAATGGATTGGATGGTATTAAAGGATTATGAGGATTTCTTCTCCCCTGAAAGATGAATGTGTGACTTCTCTGTGTTGCCTACTGCAGGTAGCCTGTGGACATTAACTTACTCCCCAGCCTAGAAAGGAAGTTCAAGTCAGGATAAAGTTAGACTGAGGAGGGGCGCCTGGGTGGCGCAGTCGGTTAAGCGGCCGACTTCAGCCAGGTCACGATCTCGCGGTCCGGGAGTTCGAGCCCCGCGTCGGGCTCTGGGCTGATGGCTCAGAGCCTGGAGCCTGTTTACGATTCTGTGTCTCCCTCTCTCTCTGCCCCTCCCCCGTTCATGCTCTGTCTCTCTCTGTCCCAAAAATAAATAAACGTTGAAAAAAAAAAAATTTAAAGTTAGACTGAGGAAAATAAACATATTTTACATTTGAGATTTCCTCAAATTTCTGGTTAATTCTGGAGAGTAAAAATAACAATACTGAGAGCTTCATGTGGATGGAACTTTTTATCTTCCTCAATCCTCATACCATCTCTATAAAGAAACAGAAATGCAAGCAAGTTAAACAATTTACCACGGTCACACAGCACAGAACCAGAATTTAAACACTCAGAATTTAAACATAAACTCAGCATTATTTTTAACTGATCTGGGTCAGTGTCTTTAGAACAGTGGGTGAAGCACAACACAGAGATTTCTTATGGTGGGTTTGATTTTTTGTCTGTCCAGTACTTCTATAGGACGCCCTTCTTTCCAATCCTGTCCATGTGATTCAGCTCTGTCCTCACAAATGATAACTGTCCCAGCCTTGGTCAAGGAGAAAACGAAAAGGCATGAGACTCAAGCTAGGCCAGTGAGTCCTAACCTGGACATTTAGAGTTGCTTTAAGAGTAACAGTGTTCTGGGGCGCCTGGGTGGCGCAGTCGGTTAAGCGTCCGACTTCAGCCAGGTCACGATCTCGCGGTCCGGGAGTTCGAGCCCCGTGTCGGGCTCTGGGCTGATGGCTCAGAGCCTGGAGCCTGTTTCCGATTCTGTGTCTCCCTCTCTCTCTGCCCCTCCCTGTTCATGCTCTGTCTCTCTCTGTCCCGAAAATAAATAAACGTTGAAAAAAAAAAAATTTTAAAGAGTAACAGTGTTCTGTCATCATTACCTGTGGATTTTGCAGCTATGCAAAAGTTTATTAAGCCAATAAACTTCCCTTTTTTATTAAGCCAGTTCGAGTTGGTTTCTGTCACTTGCAACTGAAAGAGTCTTGAGTAACAGAGTCTTCTTTCAAGACAGACTATCTGACTACACGGACCCCTCAGCTTTGCCCACTTACAGGTGTCTACAGGCTCCTGGCCCGCCTCAGTCCCTGTGATCCTGACAATGCACCTGTGAAAGCACTTTGGATTCTTGGCATTAAATAGCATGTGGAGGCAGGGGGTGACCCAAGGACTGAAGACAGCATCAGTGTTCTTTCTGCCACATAGCATAATGGTGGACAGGAAGGGCTAGAGATCCAGAGTTCACCTGTACCACTCATGAACACTGTGACATGGCAGATTACTGAAGGGACCTTCTTGTGCCTGACCTTCCTCACCTACAGTGTGGATAAAGATAGCACTTACTTATAGGGTCATTTTGAGGTTAGATTTATGTATATTAAGGACTTAGTGCCTGGCATATAGGAGGCATTTACAAAAATGTTCATAAGTGCTACATTAATTACTATTAATTTTGTAGAAGAGAAATTAGAAAGAAAAGAGTTTTGGGGGGCCTGGGAGGCTTGGTTGGTTGAGCACCCGACTCTTGATCTAAGCTTAGGTCATGATCCCAGGGTAGTGGGATCGAGCCCCGCCACTGAGCTCCACACTGACAGTGTGGAGCCTGCTTGGGATTCTCTCTCTCCCTCTCTCTCTGCCCCTCCCCAGTTTGTGCTCTCTCAAAATAAATAAATACACTTAAAAAAAAAAAAAAGATTCTCTCTCTCCCTCCGCCCCTCTTCCCTGCTCATGCACTCTCTCTCTCTAAAAAAGAAAAAAGAAAGAAAAGAGTTCTGAGACAGCTAGCCCAGTTAATCAGCAACCACAATATTCTGGGTGGGAGGCAATGAGGGCAGCGAGAGAAGACTGGAAAGTGGGGACATACATAAATGATCCATCGGTAGACTGACAGCACAAAGATCAATTAAGTAGAGACGGGGCATGGTTTTAGGTAGAGGGGGCCATTCAGAACAAGCCACTATTTTGCATGACAGTAGAACATGAAGAATTTGATTTTGGCTTTGGAACCAGACTAAGAAGGAGTCACATCCTGGCTCTGCCATTTGTCTAGCTGCAAGATTTTTGAGGTTCTCCCTCAACATGTTTTGTGGAGATAAATGAGATGGAATGTTCAGTAGTTTGCACAAGAGACGGCACAGTGAGGTTTAGCAAATACTAGACATTATTTAAAAAAAAATTTTTTTTTAACATTTATTTATTTTTGAGAGACAGAGAGAGATAGAGCACAAGCAGGGGAGGAGCAGAGAGAGACGGAGACACAGAATCCAAAGCAGGCTGCAGGCTGACAGCACAGAGCCCGACGTGGGGCTCGAACTCACGGACCGACCACAAGATCATGACCTGAGCCGACGTCGGCCACTCAACCAACCAAGCCACCCAGTCGCCCCACAAATACTAGACATTATTAGCTGTGAGGTCTAAACACCAGATTTCTTCATATAAGTACCTAAGGTTTTTCATAGTTTTACCTCTGTTCATCTCAGAAGCTAGTAACTTAATATCTTCCTGTTATCTCTCTGTTAGCAGAGATCTTCTGAAACAACCATATAATCCAAATAGGTTTTTTTTAATGTTTATTTAAACATTAAATAACGTTTGAGAGAGAGAGAGAGAGAAAGAGAGAGAGAGAGAGAGAGAGAGAGCACACGGGCATGTGCACAATCGGGGGAGGGGCAGAGAGAGAGGGAGAGAGAATCCTAAGCAGGCTCCATGCTGTCAGCACAGAACCTTACATGGGCCTGGATCCCACAAACTGTGAGATCATGACATGAGCCAAAATCAAGAGTTGGATGCCCAACCGGCTGAGCCACCCAGGCGCCCCCTAATTCAATTTGTTTTAAGTAGTCCTGAATGTACCACAATATTTGAGCTGCGCTGACTGGAAAATGCCCTGGCTTTGACAATGGATGTGCACTGGTCCAAGCATTTTTGCTTTAGCACCTACCTCTGATTTCTGACCACTCTTGTAAAGTTCGGGCAGTTGCATGAGGGTCTCTGCAGACACATCTTTCTCCAAAACACCATAAATGACAGGAGGAGCGGAAGTGAAAAGGAGGTTGAACAAGATCAAAACCCAGTAGTCAGTCATGGATGTTCCTGAAAATCCACAAAAGAACTGGTACCAGAAAAGGAGGTTCACATAGGCCTACGGACACAAAGAGCGACATTTGCATCTTAGAAACAGCAATGTGTGCCGTCACCGCACCAGCCACACGCTGCCATTTTCAGCTGTGTAATCTCCGCCTCTCCCTCGGTGTAGTTCCCTCACTTACAGAATGGAAGACCACAACTTACCTTGGCGTCCCTTTTAGGTAAATGTTTTATTTAAGTGAAACACATACACACGCACACGTACTTACATACACACATGAACACACACATGCCACTTACTGTGTGGTCCTAGCACTGTTCTAAGAGCTTTACAAATGATTTGCTCAAGCTTCCTAACAACTTGGATATTATTGGTGTCCTATTTTACAGACGAGGAAACTGAGGCAGAGAGAGGCTGAGGAATTTGCACAGAGTTACCTGGCTGGCAAGCAGCAGAGCCAGTTTTCAAACTGAGGAATCTCTTCTACATGAAGAGACCCTAGCCCAGTGCCTGGTATGAAGCATGCACACAACAAATATTCATTCTCTTGCTTTCATGGTTTAAAATTATGTGTTTAGTGGTGCCAGCAGGGTAGCCAACCATCCCACTTAGTTTTGGACTGAGGAGTTTCCCAGGACAGGGACTCTCACTGCTAAAACTGAGATAGCCCCCGGCAAATCAGGACAGGTCGTCACCCTAGAGGCGAGACACATACATCCTACGGTGTTTCCTCCAATATTTTTCTCAGACGAACTAAAGTCCACTATGGCAAAAGTTCCGTGCCCTCAAGCAAGGCAGGCCACAGGAAAGGGCACTGGACCGAGATTTAGGGGTCCTCTTCAAGGCCTGAGGACACTTCATATTGCTCTTTTCACTTTAAGCCATTTTCCCAACCCCTCTGAATTTTTGGTTTCCTCATCTGAAAAATGAGAATTACACCACCTCAGAGCTTGATATCAAGATCAACTCAGAAAGTGCCCATGACCTGTAGAGTGCCTTAAACATATCGAGATGTTATTGTTGGCATTCTAGACACACTAGAATACTTTAGGGTAGGGGCCACAATCCTTAGAATAATCCTTAAGTCTAGGGTCTATGGACATACACCACACCCTGCTCCTGAAAATGTATTAATTTGGTGCATGTGTTTTGGGGAGTGAATTCATAGTCTTCATCAGTATCTCAAAAGCTTTCTCAGATCCAAGAACCACAGTCTCAGAAACATACGTTACTTGAATGGCTTCTGGTACTGGGCCTTTTTCTCTGTAGTTTACAAAACATTCACTGTTTTGCTAGGTACAAAAGAGGTAGAGACAAATTGTGAGGTTATCAGTGGGAGTAGCCATCAAGGGTTCCACAGCAGAAAGCCGCCTTTCCGTCTCTGTTCCATCTTTGTTCCCTGGTGACAGTCTCTAATAATAAACAGTGCCCCACTCTCTGAAGATATACGTCACCTCTCTTTCTGACAGTAGTGTTTCTTAACCCTTGGGTTTAATCTGGGCTTTATGGGGAAAGAGGAGCTGCACCACAAGAGGAGAAGGTAGGAAAAAGCAAAAGTATTTACAATTTTTTTTTTTACATTTATTTATTTTTGAGACACAGAGTGAGAGCACAAGCAGGGGAGGGGCAGAGAGCGAAGGAGACACAGAACCCGAAGCAGGCTCCAAGCTCCGAGCAAAAAAAATGCAAAAGTATTTAAAAAAAAACTTGGGAAGGCAGTTCCTCCCTAGAAGTCAGTGAGCATTAAGCCCCAGAATTTTAAAAAAGCTAATTGTGCTACAGGACAAAAGAAAAAAAAAATGTTCTGCTGACCAACAGACAGACAGACACACACACACAGATACGTGGATCTAAATTACACATCTGGAGTATCTGAAAAATGACCTACTGAAGTTATTTTTTTCCTAAAGGTGGTATTTCAATAGAGTGATGTAAATTTATGTTTACTATTAATGCACTGCCTATGGACTTTTTGAAGGCTAGGAATAAATTTAGTCTAAAAATCATGACATATTTACATAATCACTCTGCCTGGAAGGAACTTAAGTGAAGCGAAGCAATCTGAGGTCACCACGATCTTAGAAAGGAGGAGACTGAAATTTAAATGGTATGTCAAAGATCAGAAGCTCGGATTCTCATCAAATTCTGCCCCTTTAGGAACTATATAATCAAAATTAAGTTCCTTGGCCATCAAATAACTCTCAACCACAAATACATTTTACAAGTTTGACAGAGAATTCTTCATTTCTGAGTGTTAGCCAGCTACAGGCTAAGGCATGATAACTGGGTTGTCCCTGGCATCTGTGTCTTCCACATACAACATGGGACATCGGTTTGAGGACCCCAGGTATTTTTTGGTATCTTCTGTAAAATGGAAGCAAACATTTTCATTCTCTACTGACAGACGGCATTAAACATTTCATAATTCTGCTTGTCACTCACTACCTTTTCATGGAAGGTCAAAAATTAGGTCTTAAATGAACCAGACAGGACTTAATTGAATTTAGAAGCATAGGGAATAGAAAACGCCAGCAGACGGACAAAGCTAGCAATTTGCTGTCAGCAGCTGAAACGGAGCACATTCACAGATTATTTCTGGTAAGGCAGCAGGAGTGCTCCTGGCTGCTCCCCAAACATCAGCAAGCAGAGCCGCTTAACGTGGGGGCATTTCCTCCTCATCCCTTATGCTAGCAGAATAAGAAAGTGTAAAGGGGGAAGGGACAGATTGTCTGGAGCTACGTACCACGTTCTTGTAGAAAAAGTACAGAATCATGTTGGAAAGCCGTGTATAGCACCAGTGCCCGTGGACAAGGAGGAGCTTGCTGAGATGCTTGAACTGAGAAATGGCAAAATCACTGGCCATCACAGCCTGCAGAGACAAGGGGGAGAGAATGCCACCCTGAGCAATCAAATGTGTTAAAACAGACACAGCATGACAGCCTGACCATCATCAGGCTCCAACTGGTCCGATCTGTTGTTTAAACGTTACATGCAGACCAGACGAAGCCAAACCAAACCGAAACAAACAAAACTCATGAACACAGAGACTTGATGGTCTGCCTGGAGTTACTATTCAGCTTTCCAGTCTGGTCACATGAAACAAGACTTCTCTTTGGTTACCACTCGACCCAATTTCAGCAAATGTACTTTTCTGGAAAGCAGCTCCCGTAGCAAGAATGCCATGCATCACAATATGCATCTGCTTCTCCCTCACTGGGAAGAATATTAAAAGTATTGTAGTCTTGACACTATGTAACAATGTAGAATGTGCCAGGCAAAGAGATCACTGAATTTCTCAACTGTTGGAGAGAATGTCATAATTTACAATTCTCTGGAAATCCTAAGCCTCTATCCTATCTTTCTCTAACAGCATTTGCTCTATACATGAAAAGCAGTCTTTGGACAAGCTTTTATCTGAATTTTGTGCCTAAAACACGATCTAATATTCACACGTGTACACACACACACACACACACACACACACAAAGAGCACCCCCCTCCCTCTCAAATATTATCTCCCTCCTTTCCTCTTTAGGTCTGTAGGTCTTTCATTCAAATCCTTAGTAGCTCTCACCAGTGTCGAAAGTCACACAGCTAGAATAAACTGAGGGCTGCTGGAGGGGAGGTGAGTGGGGGGATAAGCTAACGGGGTGGTGGGCATTAAGGAGGGCAATTTTTGGGATACACACTGGGTGTCATATATAAGAGACGAATCACTGGGTTCTACTCTAGAGGCCAAGACTACAGTGCATGCTGATTAACTTGAATTTAAATTAAAAAAATAAAATAAAACCATAAAAAATATCTTTAAAATTTAAAAAAAAGTCACACAGCTATTGCAGGACTAAATATATATATTTTTATGTTCTAGATGAACGATATTTAAAAAAAAAATTTTAACATTTATTTATTATTGAAAGACAGAGCATGAGCATGGGAGGGGCAGAGAGAGGGGGAGACACAGAATCCGAAGCAGGCTCCAGGCTCCAAGATGTCAGCACAGAGCCCGACGACGGGCTCAAACTCACAGGCCATGAGATCATGACCTGAGCCGAAGTCGGACGTTTAACCCACTGAGCCGCCCAGGCGCCCCGATGAGCTATATGTTTTAAACCGAACAAGGGAACCACATGGTTAAAATTACCCAGGAAAATACCCTAACACCCACACAGTAGATAATGAATGAATGCAGAGACCAACTCGCTGTCTTCCTGCCTCCCACTCCTGATCTAGCCACAGCCAGCCTCACTCTACCACAGAGATTTTACTGTGAAAAGACGTTGCCCTGGAGTGGGCAGGTGAAGTCTGTGGCACATGGGTGGACGGCGTCCACTCACCTGCATGCCTTCTTGACCGGAGATCCCCATCCCAATGTCTGCCACCTGTATCATGCTGACATCATTGGCACCATCACCTTCAGGAGACAGAAGAAAAGCTGAGAAACGCATGAAGGGTAAAGAAAAGATACAGACTTTTTGCAAAGCAACAGCGACCACCAGCAAACAAATCCTTCAACGTTGATCCTAGGTCTGCAAATGACCTGGAAGCCAGTTAAAGAGAAATGAAGCGCGGCATCCCACTGCCATGAGGAAGGATTCCAAATTCGACACTTAAAATCCTTAAAAATCCTTCCCGCTAAGGCAACCTTTCTGGACTTATCTCCCCTTTTTCCATGCCACTCACTTTACTTTCAATTTTCCAGATATCCCTGCTCCTTCCAGCCACAGCTCACGCAGTTTCCGTATCCTGTAACACTGCCCTCACCACCCCCACCTCACGTGGCTGGATTTCAATTGCTCTTGCCCTCAGCTTAGAGGTCAGTTCCTCTGGGAAATCCTTCTCATCCTCCCTTTAGGTCAGATGCTTCTTCCTTAGACTCCGGCACCACCCTGCGTTTCTCTATCATATGATATTACGACTGCTACATATTTCTTGGTCTCCCCAACACACTGGCAGCTTCTTTTTTTTTTTTAATTTTTTTTTTAACGTTTATTTATTTTTGAGACAGGGAGAGACAGCATGAACGGGGGGAGGGTCAAAGAGAGAGGGAGACACAGAATCTGAAACAGGCTCCAGGCTCTGAGCCGTCAGCACAGAGCCCGACGCAGAGCTCGAACTCACGGACCGCAAGATCATGACCTGAGCCGAAGTCGGACGCTCAACCGACTGAGCCACCCAGGCGCCCCACACACTGGCAGCTTCTTAGGGGAAGTATTACATACCTGTTGGTAATGACCATTTGTTGTCCCCAAATGCCTACTGATCATTCACTGTTTTCTGGTAACAGTATCCTGATTTTGCTTGGGAACTCTGAGTCCATGTGGTTTATTAGGGATGAACCGAAAACCCCAGATGTAGGACGGCAACTCACCCAGATCTAGACAATTAGCATCATCTGTTTCCTGGCCTTGGTGATTGGCTCAGAGATGGGCACCTGACTCCAATGATGTAATTGACATATCCAGAAGTTCTAGCCTCAGGAACATCTGGATCCAGGGGCTTGAACAATTCATTCATTTCTATGTTCATTCAATAAGACAGCTGAACAAAATTCCACTCTCATCCTGATTCTTTACTCCAGCAACTTGAAAAGAGTTGCTATCTTTTCACTCAGGTTGCTAACAGGATAGGATGTAAACCTAGGAATTTTTGGCAGCTGTATCAGCAAGCACGCTGAGGGGAGAAGCTACCTGAGACTGAAAGCAATCCAGGTAAAAACAGAGGCTACAAGAGATGGCTGAGTCCTCATCTTGCCATTTCTGAACACTGCGGTATCTCAGAGCTTAATCTCACACAGCTTCTCTCTTCCATTTATACTCATATTTTGGTGGTCGCATCTACTAGCCAGACCTTAAGTATCATCTAGACTTGTAATTCCCCAACTTGTATCTCCAGCCAATCCCTCACTGCTGAATTCCAGACTTCCTATTGAGCTGCCCACCTGACACATCCCTGCTCAGATCTCTATGGACCTGTTCAAATTTCAGATGCATGTGTCCCAGTTCCTGATTCCCCTGCCCTCCTGGTTCCATCCCCTCCGCTCTCAGAGACAAAAATCTTCTTGTTTCCTTTAACGCCTTCTATCATACAACACATGAAATTCATCAGCATGTGTCACCAGCTCTTTTTCCAAACCATGTCTATTAGCTGACCGTGTTTCATGTCTCATCTGGGCTCAAGCCACCACCACCTTTTGCCTGAATTATTCCAGTAGCCTTCCAACTCTCCATTCCAGTAGCCTCTTTACCTATGTCCTTGCATCCAACAGTTACTCTCAACACAGTAGCCATGTGATCCTCTTAAATTTAAAGCAGATCATTTTCCTTCTCTGTTCAAAGTTCTCCCAAGACTCCCTACCTCCTCAGATAAAAGCCAAAAACGTATAATGGCCTCCAGGACCCTACGTGATTTGGCCACCTGCCACCTCTCTGCCCATCACTCACCTAGAAAACTCTTCCCTTTGCTCAACCTGCTTGGGTCTTGAGGCACCCCAAATTTAGCCCACAGTCTTCACTTTCACTGCCCTCACCAGGAATGTTCTCCCCTCAGATCTCCGTGGCTCCCTGATCATTCTCTTCAAGTCTCTGCCCACCTGCAAACTTCAGAGATTGTCTCTGAAAAACATTTAAGCTAGCAGCCCCCCTCCCTCCCCTAGTGCTCTACGTCTCCCGGCTCTGCTTTATTTTTTTTAATAGTTTGTCACTATCTGATATATATGTATGGCTTTTTTGTTTTGTTTCATTTTTTACTATATGCATTCTAGTGGATATAAGCTCCTTAGGAAAAAGTACTTTGTCAATTTATATACTCCTTTATCTCCAGTGCCTAGAAAAATGTCTAGTACACAGAAGGCACTCGATAAATATTTGTTGAATGAATAAATAAATGATTTGTTCATGTCCCTAAATTTAACTTTTCTGAAGGTAGAACCCCTAGATTTTCCAGTTTTATAATTCAGTACATTTACCCTCCTTAACTTAGTTGATTTGGGGATCTCACATGTAACCCAAAGTCCTACTATGTTGTTTTCCGCATCACATCCCTACCATGTGGTTCGAAGCAAGTGGTCAAAAAGGTGATGAAGGCAAGAAGGGAAGGAGTGGAGGATAGGGAGGAAGCAGAGAGGAAAGGGAGAAGGAAAGTGGGGGAGGGAAAGGACAGACAGACAGAAGGGTAGACAGAAGTACAGAAGGAAGGACGGAACAGAAGGATCAGCCCCTAGCGTGGCATGAAAGTGAGGAGCACGCGGCCACTTCCATCCCCACTCACCGATGGCCAGCGTCATCACCTGGAGATGGTTGCGCACCAACTTCACTACCTCGCTTTTCTGCAGGGGGGTGGCTCGGCAGCAGACCACAGCTTGACAGCAGGCAGTCAGCTCCAGGAACTGCTTCTGCAGACTCTCCTGCAGGGCGAACTCCAGGGTCTTCCCATTGATGATGAGTCCAGCCCGCAGCCCTGAGTCCTGTGTGGCTGGGGACTGGTGTAAGCCCTCACTTAACAATGCTTGCTCTGGACAGGCTGGATTTTTCTTCTGAAGTTCCTTCAAAATTGTGCTCATCAGCATCTCACAGGCATCCTTGAAACAAGAGGCAAAGACACTTGGCCTTAGGGCTCCCTTGGTGGCCATACCCAGCTAAATTTATCATTGTCATTCTTTAGCAACTGTGTATAAAGGCAACCCCAGGTACTTCCTCAACCCGTTACTTTTGAAGACCTCCCAGCTTTTTCAAAGAGATCGGCGGCGGGGGGGGGGGGGGGGAAGAGGGAGGAGATCAGTTAATAGGATGGAAGGATGGAAGAGACCTCTCATCCCCAATCCTGCAACTAAAAATAGCTGAGAATTTATTTATTTGTACAATTTACCTTCTCAAACAGTGACTCCCGAGAGTTCTTTGGTCTTTTTCTACCATTTACTATCTGTTTGACATTAGGAAAATTATGTAACCTCTCTGAACCTCAGCTTTCTCATCAGAAAATGCAAATGTCTACACATTATAACATCATTGTCAAGAAGAAGTGAAATAATGTGTGCAAAGTTCCTAGTGTAAGGCATGACACAGAATTTAAAAAATAATAGTTACTATTTTTATCTTCTTTTGGACTCAACATTCATTCATTCACAGTGGTTTATTGAGAAACCACTTTATACTAGAAAACATCCTAGGCACTGGGGATTGGCCACTGAGCACAAGAAGACCCCTGCCCTCATCGAGCTTATGTTCTGGTTGGGATGTTTTCAGTGGTGCTTGTCACGTTTGGTCTGTGTACATCCCTCCACTCTCTTCACCCCACATAGTTAAGAAGTACCATGAAGACAGATATCATTTTTAATTTACTTTTGAAGCCTTCACAATGCCTGAAAGAGGGTCACATCAGACACTCAATAAATACTCATTGGATGGATTCTACTCAAGAAGACTGACAATAAAATTACCCAGAAATTATTGTGTCAAGTGACCACTAAGGACAGAGCCTAACAAAATCCACGAGCACTGCATTTAAGTTTAGACATTAAGACTGAAAGAAAAAGAAAAAAAAGACTGAAAGAGTTCATTCGTAAGAGATCCCCTCACTCACAGGTCCCATACATGTCACTCTGATCCCATACATGTCAAAAACTTCTGAGGAAAAGTATACAAAGGTGAATCAAATATGCCCTTTATAGGCTCAACATATAATAGTAAAAATTTATTTTAAAAAACCTTCTAGAGTTTGGTTATATTAAAACGATATATTCAGAAGGTAACATACCCTTGAGTCATTGAAAATCAGCGTGTCTATTAACAGGAGATGATACTTAAGGCATTTGTTAAGTGAAAAAACACAATTACAATACTATACAATACATAATGACAGCCTTTGTATGCTCAGGGTGCACAGAATACAGGCTTGAGTAGAAGCCCTCTAAAATATGAACATAAATTATCTGTAGTTTTATGTTTATAGAATGATTATAGACATTTCTATCCTCTTATTTGAGCATGCATTTAGTTCTATAAATTACGTTTTCGTTATAGAAATATATATATATACTCAATTTTCATTATTTGCAGATTCCATATCTGTGAATTCACCTACTTGCTAAAATTTATCTGTAATCCCACAATCAATACTTGTAGTGCTTTCATGGTCATTGGGAAACATGCACAGAGAGAAATTTTTTGAGTCACGTGATATGACTCCAGCCGAAACTGAACAAGGTGATGCTCTATCTTATGTCAGCTCCTGTACTGTAAATAAGTGTCCTTTTCACTGTTTGGTGACACATTTTCTGTATGTTTGTGTTTCTTGTTAATTTCACTGTTTAAAATGGCCTCCAAGCATAGCGCTGCTGAAGTGCACAGTGCTGTCTAGGGGTCCTATGTACTAGAAGGTTGTGATTGGCCAAAAATTCAGTGTTATAATACATATAATAAATTGTTTTTAAAGAGAAACACGCACGGAACAAGATTCTATATTGATTGGTTGACACAATGTCGTGACCAGAGGCTTATGGCAACCTAATCCTACGTTTGGTTCAGTATTCACTAATACAGCATTTGCAGCAACTGTATAGAACTTAACTCCACGAATAATGAGAATAACTACAGATGGATATAGATTATATAATATGTAATTCAATACAAAATGTATGCTTGACAAGTAATCAGCTGTGGGTAGACAAACCATAACCTTTTGGAGTTTCAGGCTATAAAAATGAGGATAATTTTACCTGATCTGTGGCCTTGTTGTAACTGTCAAGTAAGATCACGAATAAGAAAGCCTTCTATGGATTCTAACCAACATGAAAATAAAGTTACTATCTCAGGAAAAAATTGTAAGTGAAATAATAAAAACAAAACTTAAAAATTAAATGATGAATCCTGAAAGGCCTTTATATATCAAAAGGCAATAAAGAATCCAATATATAATTATATTAACCTTTCCCCCCCAAAAAAACAGACCCAGGACTTTTATGAGAATGGAAACTATGTAAAGTTTCTAAGTGGCGACATTTACTGTAATCTAACTTGCAGATTTAGGAACAAGAGTTGATAGAAATTTGTAAAGCTGAAGTACTACACTACAGAAATGACCAGATATTCTACTGGTTTCCAGGTGGCTCACTTAGAATGTCACAGAAGCAATTTCTTCACTAACTGGCCAACCAGGTTCCGTGATCTTTCTTTTTTAATTCTTAGCATCTCCTGATGGATAGAGGAGAATGGGGGGAAAAAATGAAAATAATATAGTGACTTAGCCCCTACTATGTGCCTGGCATTTTATATGGATGGACTTGAGTCACCATAAAACTAAATTGTGTTCACTGTGCTCTGTTACCTGGAAAATTCACATAGGTGGAACAGCTTTTGATAATTTTTTAAAAAATGTATTTTTTGCATTTAGAACAGTCCACAGTGGATACTCTATAAAGACTTCTTGAATTGGTAACTTTAAATATCTTCAACTATAATTGTGTATTTACAAATAAGCTCTATGATCCTATGGATTTTACTGCTCATAAAAATGTCAAAGTTGAAATCAAATAAAAAGAACTGACTTCCTTTTCAATGGTAATTGAGCCCTTTCTGACAGGTACTACATGTTTAATTTATAGTTTATATTTTCTCATTTAATGCCTACAATGACCCTATGAAATAGATGTTACTCTCACATCACAGGTTAGGGAAAAGGTCCAGAAGAAAACTCTCCAAGGTCACATACCTGATCACTGGCAGACCAAGTAAATGAACCACGGTCTTACCAGCCTTAGGGCACATCCATTTTAGTGACCAAAATGACTAATGACAATTTTCTTGTGCTCAGACCTGGCTGGTACTAGGAGCTGGCTGGAGGTTGTGGTTATGGGTCTCTGGATCACAGCCAACTGCCAAGGAGAACCCACCCTGTGTTGAAAAGGAAAGTTCTCTTTCCTTAAAATATATGATCTGGTTAGGTATTGACTGAGGCCCGACCATAATAACATGGCTAACCAAACATGGCAGCCTGTGACAGCCCCAAGATGTGATCCAGATGAGAAGCTCCAGAGGATTTCTGAGAGGTGGGTTGCTGGCAGAGTATGGATGCCACTGATGAAGTCTGACTTTGAGGAAGGAGGGAGAAAGGTTTTCCAAGCTAATTAAGCAGCATGCACAAATCTCAGAGGTTATTACTATACTGGAAAATTAAAAAAAAAAAACAAACCTATTCAACTCATTAGAAATTTGTGTTAGAATTTAATGGGAGGTGGGGCAGGGACAATTATAAAAAAAAAAATAAGCTGTATCCAAACCTCTTAAATTCCTTAAGGAAAAAAAAAATTTTCCCTTTCCTTAAAACAGTTCTACAAACTTGACATTATCAACGGTACTATCTAAGAATTACCACTAGAGGGCATAATTATCCCGAGAGTCTATTTTTGGAATTAACCATAAAAATACCAATTTACTCACCTAATTCTGATAGAAATCATCACTTCCCCTCAACTTGAAACAGAGGTATATTCCTGTCCAAGAATTTGACATAGTTTTTCATTATGGGCTAAATCTTATCAGATCCCTGGAAATCCAATAGGGGGTAAGGGAAAGCAGATAGAAAATAAAAAGCCAACTTTCTATAGCAACAATTTCTTTGAATCATGTTAAACCATGAAGCCTTTAGAAGAACTATGGTACCTTCCCAAGCACAAGCTAGGTTGCTGGATAGAAGAAGTAATTATCAAGGAGCTAACGGTTATTGGTTTTTTTCCTCCTTCCATTCATCAAATCACAAATGCTCCCTTGGCTATGAAAAAAAAAAAAAAGACTCAATCTCATTACACATACTTTACTCTGGGTATTGAGGATAAAGAGCTTGTCATCTGGCTCCAGTAGTTTGCATGCATAAGCTATGTTGACAGCTGTCTCCTGCTTGTCCCCTGTCAGCATCCAGATCTTGATGCCGGCTTTTT
Source organism: Lynx canadensis (assembly GCF_007474595.2). NCBI lineage: Eukaryota > Metazoa > Chordata > Mammalia > Carnivora > Felidae > Lynx > Lynx canadensis. Next base: position 166,090,971 of record NC_044306.2, read on the forward strand.
GAAGGGCTTCTATAGACTCGGGGACTCCCTCCTGCAGACGGTCTTCAATGCCAGTAGCACCTAAAAGATAGCCAAAGTGCAACAGAGCCTGTGAGAAACTGAAGCCAGTAGGAGCTCACCTAGGCTATAAGTGAACTGTATCTGTTTGTCAACCCAATCCTGAACTACCCGAACTGTGCCAGCAGCTTCCAGAGATTCAAAGAAGTGTGGACCCAGACCAAAATCATATACAAAGTAATATTCTGGGAGGGAAGCCTTAGGAATCAATGAGCTTATTAAACTTACTTGTTTTCCTTGTGGCTAGCTTTCCTCTCCGTAAATTGAGGGGGACTCGTTTCAGTTACTTATGCAACCTTTCTCTATGATTTTGTAATTCTGTGACACTCGCAAGGGTAAGGACAGGCTTTCAAAGAATGTTCTTGCCAACAAGTGGCTTATATTATGAAACAGCATTAAAAATAGATATTAGAAGTCCATAATTCCTTTTGCTAAAACAACCGGGGCCAGGTAAGTTTTGGAATTCAAATTTTTTCATATTTTATAAAGGTAATATAGTGCATCTATCATATTTTGAAGTATCTGATAACCAAACATATTAATATTTCTGTGGAAAACTTTCAAATGTTCACACTAGTTAGGAAAATAAAGACTTACAAAAGTTTATCGGACCAGGCCTGATTTTTATAGCCAAATGAGTTCTGGCACTAAACCCATAGAGCGTTTTTGAGTTTGGAATTTCAGACAAGGAGAGGTAGACCCATACAACTGATGCTGTCACAAAGAAATGACGTAGGACAGCACTATTACTCTAGTGACTCGATACAAAGTGGGATCATTGTTTTTCTCTGAACCAGAGGAATGGAGCTCCGATACTGGTCTCTTGCTATGTTAGCACTTAGATTAGAATCTAGATGTCCAGACTCGGAGACAGTGGTTCTCAACCTTGGCTGGCTCAGCATTCCTTGGGGATATTTTGAAAATTCCAACGTCCTGGGGTGCCTGGGTGGCGCAGTCGGTTAAGCATCCGACTTCAGCCAGGTCACGATCTCACGGTTCGTGAGTTCGAGCCCCGCGTCAGGCCCTGGGCTGATGGCTTGGAGCCTGGAGCCTGTTTCCGATTCTGTGTCTCCCTCTCTCTCTGCCCCTCCCCTGTTCATGCTCTGTCTCTCTCTGTCCCAAAAATAAATAAAAAACGTTGAAAAAAAAATTAAAAAAAAAAAAAAAAGAAAAAAAGAAAATTCCAATGTCCTAGTCACACATCAGACCAACTGAATCAGAATCCCTGAGAATAGGATGCAGGTTTTTTTATTAAAAATTTTTTCTTAATGTTTATATATTTTTGAGAGAGAGAGAGACAGAGTGCTAGTGGGGAGGGGCAGAGAGAGGGAGACACAGAATCTGAGGCAGGTTCCAGGTTCTGAGCTGTCAGCATAGAGCCCAATGCGGGGCTCATACCTATGAACTGTGAGATCATGACCTGAGCCAAAGTCGGACACTTAACCGACTGAGCCACCCAAGTGCCCTTTTTTAACTTTTTTTTAATGTTTATTTATTTTTGATAGAGAGAGAGAGTGCATGAGTGCGGGTGAGGGGCAGAGAGAGAGGAGAGGGAGGCTCTGAAGCAGGTACTGTGCTGTCAGCAGAGAGCCTGACACGGGGCTCAAACTCACAAACTGAGATCATGACCTGAGCCAAGGTGGGATGCTTAACTGATTGTACCACCCAGGTGCCCTGCACTAGTATCTTAAAGTGCCCCAGATGATTTCAAGGCACAGCTCAGTCTGAGACAAGAGGTGTCGTTTGTGCAACTTTTAACAGCAATCAGGAAGTAAGAGAAGAGAGAAAATTTCATTGGTCCAGTTGCAGGTACATACAAAGCACACAGGCCCTGTTGCTAGGTAGACCCGAGTTTCTCTGCAGCTCTATCAGCTGTTAGTGTGACTTTGAACAAGTCAATGAGCTGCTCTGTGCCCCAAGTTTCCTCCAAATAATTTAGAGATTTGTTGTGAAGGTTCAAAAAGACAACACATATTAAGTACCTTATCCAAGGCCTGGCAAGAAACTTAAGCTGGAAGTCCTCTTGAACCAGGGGGAACCAGGATATTTATTTGACTTGGTATTCTAAGTTAAAGTGATAAGGTTTTAAACGATCTTCTTAAGGACGACCACCCTGATCCCACCATAAATGGAGTCTAGTTCACTGCAGCGGAAAACAGAATGAAAAGAATTGGAAACCGGGTAGAGATCAGACTGGACACGGTAGACAGAACTATGTGCTCTATTAGATCAAAGTAGGGGGGGAAAAACCACTGGTGAATAACTTACTTAGAGAGAGCCAGTGTTTTTCAAAATTGTCCATTCAGACAACACAAGAGTCTACCTACCAAGTAAAGTTAGCTTGTTCTCCAACCTCATGGCAGATTCAAGGAGTAACTCTTCCCTGTGGTCAATGCTGGTTTCTGCTAAAAAGTGGTTCCTCAGCCACTCTGCGTATTCAGTGTCACTCATGACCTAGGGGGGTAAAAAGAGCTATGAGACAGTCCAGATCATCTTGTGGGATCCCACCAGGACTGACCACTAGCTGAATACCAAGCCATCAAGCTGTTTTCGGTATTCCTCTCTCTAGACATACTTATGCCAGGTTCTCACACCACCTGGTCACAACCTTCCCAAGCTCTATGGTCAGACTTCTTTAACACTGATAATGGATGGACACGATAGCTCAGTAGTTCTTGGAAATTCTAGGCATCATACATGATGAAAGTGGGTTAATTTCTTTAATTAACCCAGGGGGTACGCAGTTGGAAGAGGTCTCCACGTGGCAGTTAAATCTAGAAAGATTCTAATGGTGAGTTGAGAAAGTGGTGTCAGGACTGCTCAGTTTGAGGTATTACATAGCCAACAGCACCGCTAATATCTTTTGACGGTTAGTTTGTGTAGTTATTTGTAAAGGTGAAAAGAGAGAGGGAGCTGTATGAGCGGAGCAAGGAAGTACTCTTCCAAAAATATTAAATGAAATTCCTGGAGAAGGAACCAATGATACATTTTCCTCTTTCTTCAGGTTGCCATAGAGGGAGAAATCCACATTTTGGTTCTCAAAAAGCAACGTGAGGTGGAGGGGGTGAGGCAACTTCTGTATCTACTTATTCTCACTCACAAGGTAATCTGACTTAGGAAAAATCTGACATCTATTGGGCTGCATTTTTATCAGGGACAGGATCATTCCACTTGAAAAGGCAGCATTCTCTCCTTTTGCTTTCATCTTGAAACTCTCCATTTTTCTTACAACTTTGTGTGGGGCAGGCTTTTGATTCTATATGCAGCTGGGTGACTAAATATTGACTAAGAGTCTGCAATGGATCCCAGCTTCCCTAACGCAGCTCGTCAGAACTAGAATTTGGGTGAGAAATGAGCGATCCCTACATTTGTCTTAGGTGCTCGCTACAGTCTCCAATTCAGGCTTCCTGGAGAGCCTCGTATTTAAAAATTATAATGGATGGCAATTAATGCACTGATACTTTGATCTACCTGTACATCCCTGTCTTTCATACTCGCTAAAGCCCAGAATGACACATAGAAATTGATACTCTGGTTTCTAACACAGCACATGAGAACTCAGAGAACAGAACTTTTAGGTACCCTTGTGGCTTGTTCTCCAAGCAAAACACTGCTTTGGAGAACAAACTCCAAGCAGCCAATACATATGGAAGGGAGAAGCTGTGAACAGAAAGCCCGTGATCCAGGGGCTTTGCCAATTATCCGAACCAGGGTTTGACACACGCTCGTCATTAAACGATGGCTACACGGTGGAAGAATAAAGAAGATGCGCCTGAGAGCCTCACCTTCTTCGCTATACATAACGTGCGTAGGCCTCGTTTGGCATAGTCGTCCAAGTGTTTCTGGGTTTTCTCTCTTATTATCATCTGTTGTTTTTCCAGACTTGCTCCATCTGAAACAATTAACAAAACACAAGTATTCCCTCCAGTCTGCCCAATTAAAGACAAAGTTTTACAAACAATGGTGGCTTACCCCACAACAAACAAAAGACCTTGTAGTTTTGAGTCCCAACTGTGCATTTATTAAAGGGGCCCTCAGAATAAAGCTTTCCCTTGTTCCTTCCTCCCTGGGGAAAAGCACCATGAACTTAATACAAACACCATTCCCACACCATCAATAACAGTAGTAACAGTAACTATAATAATGCTATCTGCCATTCACTGAACACCTGCCATTTGGTAGGCACTGGACAAAGGCTCTCCATATACTGGATATGGCGTGTCATTAAACCTCTGAGGAACCTACAAAAAAGGTACTACAATCTCCATTTATTGAACACTTAGGCACAGAGTAGTAGGTAACTTTACCAAGACATAGGTCAGATCTGCACCCAGGTCTGTATAGCCCCCAGACTTACATGCTTTCTCACCAAATCCTAGGCAGCTTCCCCTGCTTTGCCAAGTGCAGCTGATCCCCCAAATATCCACTTGCTTGTCTTTATAAAACCATCTGGAGTGGCCTTTGAATTTCTGAGCCCTTCATATCCCCACTTTCAGTTCTGTATGAACTCACCCGGGGAAGCCACAGAGAGCAACTCCATGATTACAGAATCCGCACCCTTTGTGTATACCACGACTTGGTTGGAAAGGGGGTGTCGAACAACAACAGACATTCTTTTTCTTACTGAGTCGAAGGGCAGGATGTGCAGGAGTTGAAACGTTAATGGCCCCAAAGCAGCGAAGTCCACCATGACCTGCTCTGGTGTCCGGGACCGTAAAGTGCATTGGTAAGCCCGGGCGGCATACACCAAGGCCGCTTCGTCTGGGCTCTCAGCCTCATAACACAGGCTGGAGGCCAACGGCTGTCCAGGGGAGCATTCCACCTTGCCATCGGTGAGGCCTGCATCACAGTTCTGTTTCTCAGTCTCCGTCGGGCGAGCAGAGTTACTAGAGTCCCGAGGGCTCTCGCTAGTTTGGGAGACCTCTTCCTCCACAGGTGAAGCCAGTTTCATTCGACTAAAGAGAGAGAGTCTGCTCACAAAGGCACTTGGGATCCCAGAAGATGGCTCTTTCCCACTGGCAAGTGACGGCGAACTTGATCTTCGCACAGACAATCTCTGGAAGAGGTTTTTAATCTCTTCCAAGGACTTGATAGGCATTCCACTCAGTGATGAGAGTCCAATCTAGGGAAGACGATTTGGGAGGGTCTCCATCATATAGTCAAAAGCAGTTCATAACCATGTTGAAGTCAAACCAGGAAAAAAGTAGGTAAGAATTACCCCTCCTTAAATAACTAGCAGCCTGCTTCTTCATACTTAAAACTGCCCCAGAAAAGGGGTGCCTGGGTGGCGCAGTTGGTTAAGTGTCCGACTCTTGATTTCAGCCCAGGTCATGATCTCAAGGTTTGTGAGGTTGAGCCCCGCATCAGGCTTCGTGCTGGCAGCACAGAGCCTGCTTGGGATTCTCTCTCTCCCTTTGTCTGCCCCTTCCCTCCTCATGTTCTCTCTCTCTCTCTCTCTCTCTCTCTCTCAAAATAAATAAACATTAAAAAAAAAAAACTGTCCCAGAAAACATTAACAAAAATTAAAATGGCCATAATGAAAAAGATGTGCTAACGTTGATGGCACTATAAATTTCTACAACCATTTAGAAAGAAATTTGGCAAATAATAGCAAAAGATATAAAATGCCAATATTGCCAGCAGTGGGCATATTAAAGCAATTTTTCCTAACGAATAACTTAAAATATAGGTGATCCATAATCTTTATTATGTACATCCTAGCAATAGCAATTTAAAAATCATAAGCGAATTAAGTATTCAAAAATAGCAAAGCAGAAAAATCTTCCTGAAATGTTATACAGTCCTTACAAAATAAAGTTTATAAAGCCTATGGGGTAAAATTGGTAAAGCTTTAAAATATAAAATTCACGTGAACAACATAAAAATAAAAATTGTATGAACATAAGAACAAATGAGTGATAATATGCATTTAAAACATTGAAAGAAAGCTAAAAGATTAACAAAATGGGTTGTTTTCCTCTTTTACTTTTCAGATTCTATAAGATTGTTACCATGACTTTTCCTGTTGTTTTAAAAAGGCCAGTGAACAAAGTCACTTAAAGTGTTATCAGCAGAAATTATTAGCTTATTAGCAGAAATGCACAGTGAATGTGAATTTCTATTACATATTTTTTTTCTAATTTGTAGCCTTATTTTCTTTTCTAGCTCTCAACTTTTATCAGTGATTAAACTTAGAGTTTAATATTAATTATGAAGGCCAATTAAATCCTAAAATTTTCTCATTCTGAAAAGCCCAAAATATGGAAGTGTTTTCCTAAACATTATTAATCTTTGGATAGTTGGAGACACCTATGCTGGTCAATTTTCAGACTTATCAGCAACTCAGAAATGAAGAGAAACAACCACAGATGAGGTTTTCATATTCCTGACAGATTCTGATTAACTTATTAGTCATGGTCTATCATTACCTCAAAATATCATAAAGCTTAGGCTTTTATAGCTCTAGAGATTTTCTTTCAGACAACAGCGTATCCTATTCTTTGGGGATAAGGCAACAACCTTTTCAAACAAAAAAACACCAGAAGATGCCTACTTTGGATACAGATGTACGAGAAAAACTGTTACACGAGGAGGAAAAAATATCCAGTAATTTATTCTCTAAGTACATAATCACTTTCCAAAGAGCAACTCTCTAATTGAAAACGTTATAAAAACAGTTTTCTGATAAAAGCTTAATTGGAAATAAGTTATTTTTATGGTAAAGTTGACCACCTCTGAATTTGCCAAAAAAAGACGATCTGATGGGAAATTAAAATGTAACTGGGTTGTGCTGCAAACTGAATTTAAGTGGGTGTGTGCAAAAGGGAAGAGAGTTCTTCGCACGAGGAACACAGCACAGCATGTGGTGAATCACCAGTCTTTAAAACAAGTTTTTCTTTTTAATTGAAAATGAATTTTTCCATAAATTCTAAGCTACAAATAGGCTTTTTAAATCTAGCTTTTGTGGGAACTGCAGAATCTTGGTACACTATAAATGTGCTGGATTTTAAATTGAGTTAGAACTAACCCAACTGGTACATGAAAAAGGTACCCTATCGTGAAACATGATAATGAATCTAATACTTTAAATTTTGCCTGATGTAGTGCATATGACGTTGGAGGTCTCAGAAGCCTCAAAGAAGCTTTGATTGGGTAAGGAAACTGCAAAATGGGCACAGCCACATTCCACAAGAACTGTTCTCATCAGCTATCCTTCTAGAGGCAAAATAGTAGAGCAGCACTGAGTCCTACTTCATGGGTTCAAATCCTGCTTCCCCCACATACTGGCTCTGTGACCCCAGGATAGTTACTTAACCTCAATGGCAAAATGGGGAATAGTGGAGTAATATCACCCAATTTAGGAAGTTGTTCGGAGGATTGCACATGTTAATACCAGTAAATCACTTAGAACATATGTCCGGAACACAGATTAAGTGGTGTGTGTTAACTGCTATTATTATTATCATTAGTAATAGTGTTAATTATTATCTACATAACAAGGCCAGTACAAGTACATTTAAACCCAAAGTTCTCTTCTAGAAGGTGATCCTTGTTTGCATTAGAGACTTTACCTTTTGTCGTGGTTGGTTAGGAGCAGAAACCACTACAGTGTTGCAAATTGCCAATGCAATAAAGAAGTCAATGATATACAAAGTCTCCAGTGGTGGATTTGGGGCAGTCTCATCTAGTGGTGTAAAAAGCTGAGGTGTAATCTGAGTAAATTTGTCCAAAAGCCTGGTGTCTGGTACCACATCTGTTTCCTGAAAACCCAATTAGAAAAAGTTGTTGTTAAGTATCTAAAAATGAGAGCTTTAAATTTACATGAGAAGTAGCTTTTATAACCACACTCTATGCACAATGAGATAGTAAACTTTACTCTTCTAAAAAACATTTAACATGGCATCATGGGAAGTGAGAATAGGAAAATAACAGACCAAAAAAAAAAGGAAAATCCAGAATGCACAATACTGATGGAGAACACCTTGACTATTAACTTAAATTCAAAAGGAGATAGGAACAATGCCTTCCACCAAAATCTAGTTGACTGTTTTTCTATTTTGAAATACATAGTTGACAAAAGTGAACTATTGGGAGTTCATCAAGATAAAAAGCTTCTGCACAGAGAAGGAAAAAAAAAAATCAACAAAACTAAAAGACAACCGACGGAATGGGAGAAGATATTTGCAAACGACATATCAGATAAAGGATTAGTATCCACAATCTATAAAGAACTTATCAAACTCAACATCCAAAAAAAAAAAATAATCCAGTGAAGAAAGGAGCAAAAGACATGAATAGACACTTTTCCAAAGAAGACATCCAGATGGCTAACAGACACATGAAAAGATGCTCAACATCACTCATCATCAAGGAAATACAAATCAAAACTACAATGAGACACCCTCTCACGCCTGTCAGAATGACTAAAATTAACACAAGAAACAACAGGTGTTGGTAAGGATGTGGAGGAAGGGGAATTCTATTGCACTGTTGGTGGGAATGCAAACTGGTGCAGCCGCTCTGCAAAACAGTATCGAGGTTCCTCAAAAAGTTAAAAACAGAACTACCCTATGACATAGCAATTGCACTACCAGGTATTTATCCAAAGGATACAAAAATACAGATTTGGAGGAGTATATGCACCCCAATACTTACAGCAGTACTATCAACAATAGCCAAACGATGGAGAGAGTCCAAATGTCCACTGACTGATGAATGGATAAAGAAGAGGTGGTATATATAAACAATGGGATATTATTCAGCCATCAAAAAGAATGAAATCTTGCCACTTGCAACAACATGGATGAAACTGGAGTATATAATGCTAAGCAAAATAAGTCAGTCAGGAAAAGACAAATACTGTATGACTTCAGTCATATGTGGAATTTAACAAACAAAACAGATAAACATATGGGAAGGGGGAAAGGAAGAGAGGGAAATAAACCATAAGAGATTTTTGTTGATAGAGAACAAACTGAGGGTTGATGGAGGGGGATTGGTGGGGGGTGAGCTAGATGGGTGGTGGGCATTAAGAAGGGCACTTAGTTATGATGAACACTGGATGTTGTATGTAAGTAATGAATCACTGAATTCTACTCCTGAAACCAATATTGCATTGTATATCAACTAATTAGAATTTAAATAAAAATTTGAAAAGAAAAAAAAAACACAGTTTCCAGAGCATCCAACAGCAACTGATGATTCATCTAACAACTGATGAGTACCACCTCTTTTAAAAGTGAGGACATTATTCATACCATGTTATTTTATGGTTAATACAAAAAATTTTATGGTTCAAATCATTACTATAATAAAAACAAAAACAGAAACAAACAAAAGAACCTCTCCAAAATAAACATTAGTATGAGCAGGCAAACATATATAAAGAATATTACCTAGTAATATACATGACATTAATGAGGGTTCCTCCAAGAGATTTTTCTTTTTTTTTTTTAACATTTTCATTTTATTTTTTGAGAAAGAAAGAGAGCATGAGCATGGGAGGGGCAGAGAGAGAGGAAGACACAGAATCCCAAAGCAGGCACCAGGTTCTGAGCTGTTAGCACAGAGCCCGATGCAGGGGCTTGAACCCACGAATGTGAGATTGTGACCTGAGCCAAAGTTGGATGCTCAACTGACTGAGCCACCCAGGCGCCCCTCCAAGAGATTTCTGATCATCAAATACATTGGCAATATATGCCCTGTGCCCTCCTCTTAAAGATTCTTAGCATAGGGTGGTTCAGTTGGTTAAGTGTCCAACTCTTGACTTCAGCTCAGGTCGTGATCTCACGGTTCTTGAGTCTGAGCTGCACATCTGGCTCTCTGCTGACAGCATGGAGCCTGCTTCAGATCCTCTGTCCCCCTCTCTCTGCCCTTCCCCTACTTGTGCTCGCTCGCTCCCTTTCTCCCCAAAATAAATATTAAAAAAGTAAAAAAAAGGGGCGCCTGGGTGGCTCAGTTGGTTAAGCGTCCAACTTTGGCTCAGGTCATGATCTCACAGTCCATGAGTTCGAGCCCCACATAGGGCTCTGTGCTGACAGCTCAGAGCCTGGAGCCTGTTTCAGATGCTGTGTCTCCCCCTCTTTCTGACCCTCCCCCATTCATGCTTTGTCTCTCTCTGTCTCAAAAATAAAAACGTTAAAAAAAATTTTTTTTAATTAAAAAAAATTTTAAAAAAAGATTCTTAGTACAAATTAGCTCTAAGAAGTTCGGCTATTGAAAAAACTACATATCCATTTTAACACAGTGCTTCTCACATTTACTGAGGAGTACTAGTTTTAACAAAAGAAAGTTGTGCTAGAAAATGGTTTATAAAACAGTCACATGTAGACAATTGCTTTAGAAATTTTTCAGATGAATCAAAAGAGGGATCATCAACTACAAATCAAATTTCACTAAAATGCCATTGTATTCTAGAGAAGTCGTGCATGTAGTCGGTTGGCATACTGACTTCAGGAAGCCAGGAGAGGTGATTTAGAGATAGGAGAAAACGGTGGAGATGTGAGACGTGTGATATTAGGCTCAAAAGACCATGGCTTGTATTTTATGCTTAGTTTGGGGAGAACTACCGTAGGCTTAATAAGAAAACAGCACAGGCTGAAAAATCGCATGAGTTTGAGTTTAGATCCTGGACTCACTGCATAGTCGCTGCTATCCTCAGGCAGCGTGCTTCACTCCCCGAGCTTCATTTTCTTCTTCTGAGTAATGGTAAAAATAACACCTACCTCACAGGGTGGCTGTATAAAGTCAATGAGATAATGAGTGAGGTGATACCCATACAACAGGAACCTATAGGCAGATCACCAGGCTCACAATGGGTCCAAACTATATGCTGTCACAAAGCATTCTCAAATTTCTATTTAAATACATCAACATCTACTATCCTGTGATATGAGACATAGTTTGGTGGAGTTCATAGGCACTAATATCCTGATGGCTGTTCACTAGTGAGTCAGCCATATTTCCTCACGCATCTCACGTACACAGTAACACTGAGCCAGTGTCTGGGCCCTCAGTTACTCAGAGAATAATCCTTTCCTCAGGACCTCCTTGCCAAAGTCAATAGAAGACAGTGGTAATGTTTGAGAGACTTCTTTCTTACTCAATGCTTAGTCAGCAAGGGATGCTTGGGAAACTCGTCACATGATATTTGGCAAATATACTGTCATCTATTGCTTGTGAGATCCCATGAGTTAGAAAATATTTCCAGAGGCATCTCAGAATGCTAATGTGCACTAAGTCAAAAACAAAAACAAAACAAAACAAAAAACAAAAAAACATTTCAGAGTGGAACTCTTAAGAAATGTTTAAAAATTTCTTTCTAATATTTATTTATTTTTGAGAAAGAGAGAGAGAGAGAGAGAGGGAGGGAGACAGACAGAAAGACACAGAATCTGAAGCAGGCTCTAGGCTCTGAGCTGTCAGCACAAAGCTGATGCGGGGCTCGAACTCAAGAACCACGAGATCATGACCTGAGCCAAAGTCAGACACTTAACCAACTGAGCCACCCAGGCGCCCCTCTCTAAGACATGTTTAAATATCAATTTAAACTTAGTGGCTTTCCTTCGAATCATGCTTCCTTTTTAGTAATTCTCGGCCACCTCCCCCACCTTTTCTGGCTTTATTTCCCACCTATGTTTATCAATTACTGACCCTCTCTCTTCAGGTCCATTTCTCTTACCCCAATTTTCATTTTTATTGCTGCAAAGTCTAGGTCTTTTGGGCTTGAGGTTGCTTTCTTTTCTGCTCTGTAAATCCCTCCTTATTAGTTTAATCCTAACTCAAGTTTTACCTCTTTTCTGCAGCCCTTCTTGATCCCTCCTCCTCCCTTGAGAGTTGAACACTCCATTCTTTGTGCCCTCACTATACTTTGGGTTCACCCACTATTACTGCATCTTTAATATAGGATTGTTTTTATTTATTTTTATGTCTGCCTCCTCTGCCTAGAAACAAAACTGAAGGATAAGGACATGTCTTACTCATTTTACATCCCTGTGTCTAGTATTTTGCCATTGTTTTTCATTAATTAATTAATTAATTCATTCATTCATCCCATAAATATTCATTGTTGCATCTATGGCATCAGGCACTCCTCAAGGACAGAGGGATGCATAGGACAGATACGATCCTGGCTTGCGTGCAGCTCACATTCTAGTTAGGGGAGATAGCAGATACAAAAACTAACCTATAAACAATAAGATGCTTCTGGATTGAGACAGAGAGAGACAGGAGGGGTGGAAAGAACTCTGGATTAGGTGGTAGGGAAGGTTTACTGAAGAGGTGACACTAAAGCTGAGATCTGTGACAGAAAGGAAACCCACATAGAAATCTAAGAGAATAGTCACCTGGGTAGAACAAACAGCACTCCTGTTGAACAAAAACATAAAGAGGATGAAAGAAGCATAAACAACCTTGGCTTACAAAGAAAAGGTTTCTATTTCTAAGTAGGTAGTATGAACCCAGGAGCCTGGGGCTTCAATGACATGCTAATTCCCAAAGCTTGGAATATTTTTGCCAGCAGCCCGCCTAGGATCCTTACTCCCTGGCTCTTAACTTGCATCTCCATGCAAGGTGCTAGCTTACAATTTTCCATTTCTAGACATCACAGCTCTCAGTGTGCTCTCAAACTGGTGCTCTTAACCTGGGCTCCACTGACAGGCTTCTGGAACTGGATGCAAAAATTTAACAGATGCTAATATTTCAGGTCAAAGAATCTATAGCTTTCTCAAAATAATCTTTAGTCTCAAAAGGATAAAATCAACTTGTCTAGAGCAAGAGTGAGATGATCTCATATTTCAGGGAAGACCTCTTTATCCTATATATAATGGTGTGGTTTTGAAAACATAAAACACCGGGGCGCCTGGGTGGCTCAGTCGGTTAAGCGGCCGACTTCGGCTCAGGTCATGATCTCGCGGTCCATGAGTTCGAGCCCCGAGTCGGGCTCTGTGCTGACAGCTCAGAGCCTGGAGCCTGTTTTGGATTCTGTGTCTCCCTCTCTCTGACCCTCCCCCGTTCATGCTCTGTCTCTCTCTGTCTCAAAAATAAATAAAACGTTAAAAAAAAAAAAAAAGAAAACACAAAACACCCCCAGTGCATCTTTACAATCAAAACGGCACATGGCATTGAAATAAAGGGCAAGTGAAAACAAAATGCACTGAGTGGGGAGGCTGAGCCTGTTAAGCAGCTTCACTTAACAACCTTCAAAACTACTTTATTGAGAATGGACACATGAGTCCCTGAGACAGATCTTGAGAATTCAAGATGTTAAGACCTTGCTCTTAAGGAGCTATTGGCATATTTCAGGGGCGTAAATAAGGCCTGCGTAATGAGAACTAAGGAAGGGAGGGAATGGGTACACAGAACGCAGAAGCTGAGAAAAGAGAGTCTGGGAAGTCTTCAGAAGAGAGTATTTAACGTAGTCTTATAAGAAATAAGTGTTTCATCAGATTTGGTAGACAGAGGTAGGTTGCCAATGGGAAGAAAAAATGTTAGATGGAGAAAATGGTACAGATAAAAGAACAGACTTTAAGAAACATCACTTTTTTTCCAAGGAGATGAGGCTAAATCAGGAAACTGAGAGGGTGGGTAGGGCACAACCCCAGTGGGTCACCAATGTCCTATTTCCAAGTAAACATGGGTCAACATGTGGTTAACTCTGCATGGGTGGAAAATGTAAAAAGATCAGTACAGGAATAGGTAAAAAGAGAAAAAAATATATATCTATTTCTGATACAGCCTTATAGTGAATGCACAGAAGAGGCTATATGCATTCTTTTCCTATATTCCTTTCAGAAGTTGGAGAAAAAAAATTAAGCCTAGATGTTTGGAATAGTCTGACATGTGGCCAAGATACAATAGGACAGGTGCTATATCTTCAGTGCCACAGGAATGAACTAAATGAGTTGCATGGAAATGATTACCCTCACTCTTGAAATTTTTACTGGCAACTTTGAAAAGAGCCAGGAGATTCCCTTCAAGGCCTTTCCAGAACAAAAGAGACCACTGGCATCTACTCAGATCACATCTCTGCTACGAAAACCATACAATAAATTCAATGCAGACACACAAAGTTTCCCCAAAGTGGATTTGTTCTTGTTACGCCACCTACTTTAGACCAGTTGCCAGTCTCAAGCCTGGGGAATCCTCGTCTTGGTAAACCACAATAGTTAATGAGATGTGGAAGGCAGAAAGGGCAGCTGAAGGTTTACAGAAACAATTCTAAGTACAGCAAAACTTTTGAACTCTGATTCTTTCATGTTAAGTATCATTCCTCTTTCCCATCTTCCACATGGCCCTCTAGATTTTTCTTCAGCAAAATGGGTTTGTCAATGGGTATAACTAAACAGCTTCCAAAACTTCCCTCAGGAACTCAAGTGATACCCAGATGAGCTCTAAAATAGAAATATCAGAAAATGTCATTCTGAGGACTCAGAATGGGGAAGAGGACACAGGTCTGGTGGGACTGGGGGGAAAAATGCAGAAAAAAAGGCCTTGGAGGGTACTGACAGTACGTATGTCATTCAGACATACTTAGCTTCTCTATGAGATAACTCTGGAAAGCTTTGCTGGTTCTGAGAGTGAGTCATAAACTGTAACCCAAGGCAGCTGTTTTTGTTTTTGTTTTTCCAGAGAGACAGAGAGAGAGAGAGAGAGAGAATGAGAACATGAGCATGGGGGAAGAGAGTCGGGGGGGAGAGAACGGTAACCAGCTTCCAGGCTCAGTGCAGAGCCCAATGCGGGGCTTGATTTCACAATCCTGAGATCATGACCTGAGCCAAAATCAAGAGTTGGACACTTAGCCAACTGAGCCGCCCCAAGGCAGCCTTCTTTAGGCTTAGACACCATTGGCCCTGATCAGAAATACTATGCTATTTCAGAAATGATACACTATCTCTCAACACTGAAGTATCCCACAAATTAGGAAGCTATGATACTGTTTGCTTATATTTCTAATTTTGTGCAGGCAATTACACTGAACCACAATTACGTAGTCTCTTCTCAGGTAGAAAAGACAACAGTGTTTGGCTCTGTCATAATTAGGGGGATGTTCTTTCATTATTCATTATAGATATACAAGATTCAAGTCACATATTCACACTTACAATGGGGCTACTGAAAGCAGCCTGTCTGGAGCGAGGCACTTCACTGGCTCCTTCTCCACTTCCCACAGCTAAACAGCTCCCAGCAAGATGATTCAAGGATTTACTTCCCAAGGGCCCATTATGAACTGTCCTGCAGCTGGGGGTCCTCGGTTTTGTCATATTGGTGAGGGAGCCGCTGGGAGTGTCCATGGAATCTTCATCTTCAGAGGCAGCTTCCTGGTAGGACTCTAACCTCTTGGCTGAGCGATAAAAAATCATACTGGGTCATTACCTGAGAAGAACCATTTGCAAACTGGATATGTCAGACATTTACTTAAACAGCTATTCCACACCATCTCCTCCCTTTTCAAAAACTGCCCTCCAAACTCCCCTCTCCAGATTCCCTTCATGAACTTACCTCGTTGGGAAAAGTAAAAGCAATCAGACAGCAACTCCCTTCTTATCCTATCGTCAAATCTACCAACCTATCCACATCTGTATCTAAACCCTCCTACTACTATGGATAAAGTTTCAAATGCCAAGCTCTCCACTCATGATCTGCCTCCCACTCCTGTGGCCTTCTCAAGGACTTCACGTTTACAACTTTCCCCTCCTTTGCTTACACCAAGCTCCCCTCAACCAATCTCATGGCTTTCTGTCCCTGTCTGTCTACTGACACTACTTTTGGCAAGGTCGCCCATGAGTTCCACATTATCAAATCCCATTACTGCATCTGTCCATATCTTATGTGCATCCTTAGCAACATCCAACAGAGGTGACCGTTCTCTGCTTGAAATGGCTCTTTTGGTTTCTCTGACACCATGTGTACCTGTTTTTCCTCCTACTTCAGTGGCTATTCCTTCTTATTTTCTCCTGCTATCTTCTCTTCAATCAAATACTGGGTTGCTGAGGAGCTCCTTCCCTTCTCCACCTATACACTCTTCCTTGGTGATATCACCCGGTCCCACATTTGAAATGCCAACTCTGTGCACATGATTTTTAAACCTGTATCTTCAACTCCAACTTCTAACTGGAATCCAGACTCCTATATATATCCAACTCTCCACTTGATACTTCTAGTTAGATGTCTATTCGGTTCTTCAAGCAGATTATCTGCATGGCTAACTCCTTTACCTTTCTCAAGTCTCTTAGCATGTCCCTTGTCAGCAGACTTTCCAGATATAACCACTTCAGAGCTTACCACCATCTACACACTATAGATCTTATTTATTTTTTGAATCATCGAGTAGAATATAAACTCCAAAAATGCAGAGAGTTTGTCTGTTTTGTTTTGCTGTAAAGCATCACCAATAGCTGTCCATTATTTATCCAAAATATCTCTAATATCTCGAATTCTCTCCATCTTCATTACCTTAACCCAAGCCACCATCATCTCTCAACTGGACCAGTGCTAACAGCCTCATAACTGGTCTCCTTACCCCTCGGCATTCCATTCCTTAACCAGTAGCTACAGTGATCTTCCTAAAATATAAAGCTGATCACATTACTCCTGCACAAAATTTTCCTTATGTTGGCTTACACAGCTCAAGATGATCCGACCTTTGCTGACCTTCTTGAAGTTTCTTGCCCCTTCCTCTTCCACATGTCCACTAAAATCCAGCCTCACTGGCCTTCTTTTCTTACTTTGAAAATTGCCAAGCTCATTTCAGCCTGAGAGCCTCTATACTAGCTGCTGCCTGTAACTGGTAGGTTTTCACATCTGAACTTCAAGATTATGTTATTCAGATCTAAGCTGTAACCCTTAGAAAGGCCTTGCTCCCCTACCCAACCCAAAATGCCTTCCAATCATTCTATATCATATCATCTCATTTTAATTCTCTGAAAAGCACTTTTCATTATTTATTTTTCTTGATTTAAGAATTAATTTATTTGTGACTATTCAACAGAAGCTCTGTGAGAGGGCCCCTGTCTGCCTTGTTAATCATTATGTCCAGGAGTACAGAGTAAACAATCAGTCAATGTGTACTTGCTGAATTGCTAGCTGCATTCAAGCCAAGTCTAGCTACTTAGAGTATGGCTTTTGCCAAGTTAATTTCAAAATAAAAAATATTTTCATATTCTGTTCAATAGTTTTTATCTGTATTTTTCAAGGACAAAGAGAAGCTAAGAGGCAATGTTGTGATCCTGAGTTCTAGAACCAACTCTTCCAAAGACTCAGTGTTTTCTAGGAAATCACTTAACTCTTCCCAGGCCTTTGTTTTCTCACTGGCCGAATGAACAGTTTGGATTTAATGACTTTAAGATCCTTTCCAGTTCTGCAAGTTTCATTATATTCTCTGACTAAATAATACAGAATGCTTCCCTGTATGGCCTTTCAGCTTCAAAAACCCATCCACTTACTGAATCCCAAACATACTGAAGTTCTCCATTTTCACCTGTGCCCTTGTCCAGAATATCCATTCTCTTTTCCTATGCTTACATAAATCCTCAACATCTTTGAAGGCTTAGTTCAAAGGCCAGTTCCTCAATGGTGACCTCTGTAACTATACTGGCCCTCACTCCCTGGGCCTTTAAAGCTTCTATCTACTGAATGTACTGAATGTTACTATGCACCAGGCATCTGTCTCATTTAATAACTAGGACAACCCTCTGTGGCAGATACTATTAATACCTCAATTTTAGTAATAAAGAAATCAAACGAATTTTCCCCATTTCACAAAAGTAATAATCATCAGTCTTACATCCAGTTCTATAAAGTTCACAGCCAGTGCTCAGAATGTTATGTTCTGAATGTATGTTAATATGATATTCCTTATAATTTTACAGCAATATTCCCTGCTTGATTTCAATGAGTCCATGTATTGTAGTTTAAACATTTATCAAATGAATAATGAATGCATGTTTGAATAGACACATAAATGGAATATCCGTAGAATCAAGGGAATGTTGTGGGGTAGGGACTTGACATTTATTGAGTACTTCCTGGGGCGCCTGGGTGGCTCAGTCAGTTGAGCTACCGACTTCGGCTCAGGTCATGATCTCATGGTTTGTGAGTTCGAGCCCCACGTCAGGCTCTGTGCTGACAGCTCAGAGCCTGGAGCCTGCTTCTGATTCATTCATTCATTCTCTCTCTCTCTCTCTCTCTCTCTCTCTCTCTCTCTCTCTCTCTCTCTCTCTCTCTTCCCCTCCCCCACTCATGCTCTGTCTCTGTCTCAGAAGTAAATAAACATTAAAAAAAATTTATTGAGTACTTCCTGTTCATCAATCATCTGTTTAGGTCTTTATGTAAATATCTGTATCTAGATCTTCCCTTTTCATCTTAAAAATAATGCTAGCAGTTAGGAACTATCACTGTTTCACTTTGCAGGTAAGAGAGGCTAAGAGCCAGAGAGATTAAGTACTTTGACCATGGTTAAACAGCTAGTTGGGGGGTAGAGTTGGGATTTAAATGTAGGTCTTCCTGACCCTGAAGCCAGTACATGTATCCACTATGTTATATCTCCTTGGCAGTTACCTGTATAGGTTAGTTCAGTCATTCTCAACAAGGGGTGAATTTGTCCCCCAGCGAACATTTGGCAATGCCTGTACACAGTCTGGTTGTTATAACTGGGGGAGGAGTGCAATTGGCATTCAGTGGTCAGAGCCCAAGGAGATATCTAAACATCTTAGAATGCACAGAACCGCACCCATCTCAAAGACTAATGCAGCCCCAAATGGCAATAGTGCTGAGGCTGATAAATCCTTGAGTAGCTAAAGAAACTTATTGGTGATGTGATACCATTTTAAAAATAAATAATTACACTATTACAAAACCTATAGAAACATAAAGGCTTATACTTCAGGAATTTCTCCCGTACATCATTAGGGAAATCAGTCCTCATGCAACTGTGTAATTACTATAATGCCAGACAGCTCAGCCCTTAGGACAGGACAAACTTGCTCAATAAATAACACTGGAAGAGTGGACTCAAGAACACATGGAGCAACCTTTAATCATTTTGTAAAAAGCTATGGGAAGGAAACAGAACAGTAAAGCTATAATTTGATTCAGAAAACAAAACTATAGGTGTAATACTTGTAGACTCAGTGAAGGTTTTTCAAAAATTGGGTATGAGATGGCTCAGTCGGTTAAGCGTCCAACTCTTGGTTTTGGCTCAGGTCATGACCACACAGTTTTGTAAGTTTGAGCCCTGTATCGGACTCTGTGTTGACAGTATGGAGCCTGCTTGGGATTCTCTCTCTTTCCCTCTCTCTCACTGGCCCTCCCCTGCTTGCATGCTGTCTCTCTCTCGAAATAAATACACTTTTAAAAAAAAATCAAAAATTGGGTATGAGAAAGGAAAGCTTATTACCATACTGATAAACAAAAATCTATCTGGGGCGCCTGGGTGGCTCAGTCGGTTGAGCCTTTGACTTCAGCTTAGGTCATGATCTCGGAGTTGGTGAGTTCAAGCCCTGTGTCGGGCTCTGTGCTGACAGCTTGGAGCCTGGAGGCTGTTTCAGATTCTTTGTCTCCTTCGCTCCCTGCCCCTCCCCCACTCAGGTGCGCGTGCGTGTGCGCGCACGCGCACTCTCTCTATCTCTTTCAAAAATAAGTAAACATTAAAAAAAATTTTTTTAATCTATCCAGCTGATCATGCAGACTTTTCATATGTCTCTTAAAACAGGTTTCAATTAGTTCCATAAATGCCTCAGAGTGGGGCAGGAATTCTTGCTTTCCAATTCACAGGAGAAAACGCAAAGTATGTAGTCTTTCTATCAAGGTAGGTACTGATTAGATGCTAGGTTAACTACTTTAATTCTCTTTCTTATTTAACCCCTAATCTTCTCTTTTGAATCCTCCTTCAAATATCTAGTAACCTGTTCAGACCCTATTACTTACATTTATTTGATATTTGGAAGAAGTGAGCAAAAATCTGTGGAACAAAAAGTTGATCATACTTTTCAATGTGCTCCTCAAAGGGCCCACAACAAGGGTGAACAGCACAACGTGCACATGGATTTCTCCCAACTGTATCATCCCCATATCCTCCAAGCATTTTGCTATGAACTAATCCCCCAAACATTTCCAGCATCCCGACTTTCACCTGCTCATAAACAGCACGCTCAGCTAAGCTTCGGCCAACTGTATCATCCATGTATCCTTGATACACACAAATCTTTTATTCTAAACTGATTCCTTACGCATTTCCAGCATTCCAAAAATTTCTTGCCCAATATCCTTCTAGGTCCCAAACCTTGATCAATGCTAAAATCACCTCCAAAACACCAGATTTTCATCCTATGAGACGAAGTAAGATATTTTTACGTTTCCATGCCTGTTTTCCATATCGGACCATGAACTCCTCAAAAGATAAATCTATTTCTTACTTTGACAACTGTAATGACAAAAACAATGGCAGCTCATACTTACAAAGAATTTATTCTGTGCCATGCTTTGAGTGGCTTTTCATAAATTATCTTCATGAATACTATTATGGATCCTTTTTAGCGAGGCCCAGAGAAATTATGTAACTGGCCCAGAGTCATACAGCCCATAGGCAGTAAAGATGGGAATCAGATTCAGGAGGCCTGATTCCAAAATCTTTGTTCTTGGAAACTACTAAATGCTCTCACCATGTAGATCAGATTCACAAACTGCATCATAAAGGCACTCTCTAGACAAACCCAAATTGAGAAACATTCTACAAAATCCCTGAATAGTGCCCTTCAGAACTAGGGTCATCGAGAAACAGAAAGCCTTAGAAGCTTTCAAATCTAGAGCAGTCTAAATGAGGACTGTCACATGGTCTTCTGGATGGGATCCTCAGACAGAAAAAGGTATAAACTAAAGAAATCTGAATAAAGTATGGATTTCAGTTAATAATGATATCAATATTAGTTCATTACTTATGATAAATGTATTATACAACTAATGTAAGATGTTAATGACAGAGGAAACTAGATAGGGGTGCATAAAGGAACCCTCAAAAGCATCTTTGTAACTTTTCTATAAATCTAATGCTATTCTAAACTAAAAAGATTACTATTAAAAAAGACATTCTCTTTCAGTAATTTTTTAAAGGATTGCTTTAAAATTTTAATATGCACATAAATCACCTGGGAATGTTGTTAAATGAAGATTTTAATAGAAGTTTTAAAGAGGAGCCTGAGATTCTGTGTTTTTAATACACACTGAGGCGTTGCTGATGCTACTTAGTTCATTAACCAAATTTCTAAGTTGCAGGGTTTTATTTTTTTTTAAGTTTATTTATTTAAGTAACCCCTACACTCAATGTGGGGCTTGAACTCACAACCTCAAGATCAAGAGTCATAAACTCTTCCAACTGAGCCAACCAGGTGCTCCTAAGTTGCAAGGTTTTAAAGCATAAAATGGTGTCGTCAGATGTGTTTAGTTCAAATGCATATGTGCACGGGGCTATTTCCTAGCAGTGATGTTTTTTATGGACAGATCTCCTAGGCAGTGATTTTTGCCCCCAAATCCTGAAGGATTAACCAGCTTTAATTTCATTAAAAATAATATATCTTAGGGTTAAATCCTGGAGAGAAGTAGCCCCCACTACTCCTTCCTTCATCAATCAGAGTGTGTATACATGTCCTTATTTTTAAACTATTACAGAAAAGAGACCAGGATCTCCGTATGTATGTGTAGTAGAGAAGTGTTTACAGGCGAAGTTGGTACCTACAGAAGCAGTGCAACACTCCATGGTCCACAGACAGTTCAGTCATGATAGCATGTGATTCTCAGTCTCTTGGTACCTTCTCTGCATAAAGGGCTATAGAAGAGAAGCACTCACTGGGCCCAAGTGTGTGCTCAGGAACTGTGGCGGAAAAGGGCTGATATCAACCCTTTTAAATGCTACAAACACAAAATTTGAAATGCTACGGATACAAAAAAAAAAAAAAAAGCGATGCTCCTCATCACATATTTTGTGAAACACTACTATAAGTTACTTGAAAATAGGGATCTACATAGTCAACTATTTTGGAAGACACTCCTCTCACAAACAGGTGTGAAAGTTTAGCTAGTGAGGTTCACTGCAGCATTGCTTACCACAGTAAATGTTGACAACCGAAATTAATGGTGGATTATTTACATAAATTTTGGCAATTATTACAGTGCAATATAGCATAGCCTCTAGAAGAGTAAGGAGAGAACAGAAAGGCAGTCACGATGAAGTCTTCAGAAAAATGGTTGTAAAAGCAAAAGCACACTGTAATTTCATTTTTGTTTAAAAAACATAAAGTGTACAAGAAAAAGAATCAAAAGAAGTGTATGAAAATGTTAACAGTGGTCTACTCTGGTGGGGGTTACTTATGGCTTTTATATTTTTCCTCATTTAGCTTATCTGAGATTTTCTAAAATATTGTTTTTGTAACAAAAATGCAATAAAGAAGATAAAACAAGGCAGAGTATCATCATATCCAGTATGGCTAGCTATTTTTTTACATTTGTGTAGTGATTATGTGATAAACATTCAACATTTTATCCCTTGCATTCACAGGTAACAATAAAACCTGGCTTAAAAATGTATGTGCCTAAGAGAAAATACAATGTATTTAAAAAAAAAATTTTTTTAAGTTGATTTATTTTGAGAGACACAGAGAGCAGAGGAGGGGCAGAGAGAGGGAATCTCAGGCAGACCTTGCACTGTCTGCACAGAGCCCGATACGGGGCTTGAACTCGCAAGCAGTGGGATCACGACCTGAGCTGAAGTCGGATGCTTAACCGACTGAGCCACCCAGGTGTCCCTAGAATTATCAAACTTTTAAGTGGGTGCCAAAAAGCCCAATCTTCAGGTTGGTTTTCACAGAAACCCACACTTACCATTTTCTTCATGGCAGTAATCGAAACCTGCCACACTACATCTTCGAAAAACCATCTTATTCTCAGTGAGAGTTCCTGTCTTATCAGAAAAGAGGTACTGAATCTGCCCAAGGTCCTCGGTGATGTTCAGCGACCGGCACTGAATAGTAGAATCCATTTTCTCATTGTAGAAATCCACATCACTTTGAATAAAATATATCTGTCCAAGCTTCACAATTTCAATGGAAACATAGAGAGAAATGGGAATCAAGACCTAAGAGGAACCAAGCAATTTAAAAAATATTAGAGAGGGAAAATAACGGGTGAGAAACCAAATGTAGTTGGATTAAGTAACAAAGTCCTCAAAATTCTATGATGAACTCAACATAAATTACCTGTAACAAAATGATCATGGTCCAAAACATATAGAATCCTGCCAACACTGGTGATATGACATGTCCATCAGGCTCCGGGATATTAAAAAATATTATGTTTTCATATCTACTCAACCAGATTCCATGACCTTTCAAAAAGCACACAGACATCAAAAGAATGCTACATATACACTATGTAAATATAGAACTTCATTCCTAAAAAGGAATAAAAGTATTTATTTTGGTTGAAGACCCATTGTTTATTTTTTAAAACAAATTAAAATTCAAAAGGTTCCAAATTCTCCTGTCTCGGTCTCTCTTTAAATCTCTTGCCAGGTCCCTTTACTACTGTGGCCCCATGTAACTGGATATAATCAACATTAATGTTTTTCAGATCAGAGATTGAGAAAGATAAAGATGTGAGGAAAAAAATGAATGGCGAATGAAACCTCCTTTACAGAAGTCAAATATTCATCAATATTTTGAAAATAAAATACTTTTAAATAAATACCTTACTGAAAAGACGTCAGCAAAAAAATCAAATTTACCTACCCAATGCACCAGTTAAACACATCACAAGCAAAAGTAGGACACACCAGAGGACATCTGTATTTGCTCTTCTTTCTAATTTGCTGCGCTTATACCTTGGACCACTGTTGTTCAGCATTGCTTTGGTTTCATGGCCTACGTAGGTAACATGTCAGAAAATTTGCAAATTAAAGCCAGATAGCAAATAGCATATTTTTAAATCTCTGCGGCAGATAATTTAATAAAGAGTAATTGCACAATAGATTTTGTTAATTTAGTTTGCTTTTGTGATCCATTTAGAAAAAGAGACCGAGGATTAAGTTTACGAAGACAAAATTTCCTTTCTGCTTTTGTAGACTGCATTTTGAATAAATGAAAAATGTTAACTTGAAGAAAAGCACAGAGGAGACAACAGTGAAAATCAGAAGTGTAACTAACCTGCATAAACCACGATGCCCACAACAGCCTCTGTGTTCCTAATGGTGCATCCTCTAAGTAATAAATTTTCTTTACTGAGACCCACGCGTTCTCTGTTGGAATGTTCTCTATAAGAAAGATAGCATAGAGATTCATCTTTAAATAGCAAAAGTGGGGATGCAAAAATAAAAATCATGCATTCTGAGTTTTCTTGACTGGAGTATTAAGTCAAGCAGGTCACAAGAAAGGTTTCAAATCTCTGGGCCCTTTGTTTTTCTTATCTTGCTTTGGCTTGGTAAAAGATGCAACAAGTCTTAACTACCATCATTTTCTATCATTCCTGTTTGTCAACTTCTCATACTACAAAACCTAAAAAAAAAAAAAAATATTCCAAATAAGGAACCTGCTGCTAGTACAAACTGTGTTTCAGGTAACTTAGTAACTGACAAGGGAAAAGTTCTTGATAGAATTAGAAAAATTCCATTTTCAAACTGGATGGAATCAAGGACTGTTCTAGGGAATGCTAAACCCACTAGGTGACAGCCTGATGAGGATTTTATAATGAAAGAGTAAGGCTGACAACACCAATCTTAATGGAACCACCAATGGGACAGGGGACATCACAGGCCTCCAGATGATACACAATAGCAAGTACCTATTTCCACAGGTACCTAATCAAGCGTCTCTAACAGCAAATCCACCTGGGGTGGAGATCAAGAGATCCATGAAGCCTTTGAAATTGTATGCAATATTTCCTGCATGTACGTGTGTGTGTGTGTGTGTGTGTATCATTTTGTAGAAAAAGAAACTATGTCCTTCATCAGATTTGAAAGTGTCCCTGGACGGTTTACAGGAAATCAGATGGCCAGAAAACAATGTTCACTAACATCACAAGGATGCAGCCTGGTAAATGTGGTAAACTGTGATGCGGCCGGGGTGGGGGGGGGGGGGGGGGACAAAACTGGCAAAATTATGAAATAGTTAAATCTGGGTGAAAGCCCATGAGTGTTCATTATATTTTTCTTTTTGCTTTTGCCTGTTGGAAAGTTTCTGTAATAAATGGTTTAAAAATTATCAAAGCAATTACTTGACCAAGTTACAACAGTGGCAAAAATAAAGAGCAAAATAATTGGACTTTTTTTTTTAAATAAGCAAAAGTAATGTATTTCACCTATTTTGAAAATGCGCCCTTAACTTCAGCATTAAAATTAGGTTGCTTTCTAAGCAATATACTTCAGTTGATAAGTTGTTTCTTCTTTCTTAAATATAGGAGAACTGTAATTGTTATCTGGTATCCTTGCTACCTGCAATTACTAAGGAAAACTCTTCAAAGAAGGATACCACAAAGGAGGAAGAAACAGATGTGTCATTTCACTCCTATAATTTGCAAACACCTTATTCTAGGAGATCTATGTTTATATGCTTTCACATATGTGGTTTTAGGTACAAAGAGACAACTATAGTGTAGTGTCCTTGGGTTTAATTTAATTCTGCTTCCTGGTTTTGCAGATGAAAAATTTTTTATATAAAAAAATTTTTTTAACGTTTATTTTATTATTGAGAGACAGAGAGAGACAGAGCATGAGCATGGGAGGGACAGAGACAGAAGGAGACACAGAATCCAAAGCAGTTTCCAGGCTCTGAGCAGTTAGCACAGAGCCCAATGCGGGGCTCGAACTCACAAATGGCGAGATCGTGACCTGAACCGAAGTCGGATGCTTAACCAACTGAGCCACCCAAGCACCCCTGCAGATGAAGAATTTAAGTTCAACAGTAACATTTCTATGTAGTGTTCCCAGGCAAGCCCCGCACAATCCTCATCAATATAACATTCATTATCCCTAGAGCCTTTATAGGAACAGATTCAACATAGAAACCATTTCCAAAGTTCCTCAGTAAGATTTAAAATTCCTCCCCCCCCCCCACCAGATCCTTATTTTTCACCATTACATCACTCTAGGTTACTAGTTATTAGATCAAAGCCTAACTTCTATCATAATAGCATCTGCCCAAACATTAAACAGGTCCTGCACTTGACAGGTATATGATATTTGGCACTTATGATGTGAGACCTCTGGACTCTATATGAAGCACTGACTGTCCACATAGAGCTCTCATCCCCTGAAATCACTAGGCAACATCTATTACAGGCCCAGCATTCCCACTCAGATGCTGGGAATAGAAAAACACACATAGTCTTGCCTCCTGTGGTCTAAGGGGAAGTGACTGATACAGAAATATGTAAGTGTAATAATTATAGATATTATAATAGAAACTTGATATTCAACATGCACTGTGGACACAAATAGGGAGAAAGCTCTACCTGAGAGTAAGATCAGAGAAGGCACCATATAGAAAGTGAGCCTGAGCATCTCAATTTTTGTTGATTTTAGAAAACAGACCACAAAGCAGGTAAAGGATAAGGAGTTAGCTTAGTGGATAAAAATAATTCCACACAAAAATCACTCTATCTACCTGGGCTGACTCTATCATTCAATGCTTCCTTGCAAGTTGCTGAAGCCAGCTTAATAGAAGCTTCGACAGAGCAGACCCAGGAAAATCTAATTACTGAGGAAGACAGAATCTGAGGGAGGGAAAAGAAGCAGAGAGCAGCTTTAGTTGCAGATTCCAAGAGAAAGGCAATTCCAGTGGTCAGATCAGACTAATCAGAAAGTAAGGCAGCACAGTTGAAGCAGACAGACATCAGAGGAGCCCATCACGAATGGAAAAACCAAAGAGCAGGTGAACGTGGCATCAGAGAATCCAGAGGCAAGTGATAATTAGGACAGCCAAGAGGCTAGTGGGGCCTTAGAAGTAGGTAAGGGTTCTAGGGCAAGACTGAGTACTCACAACAGCAAACGATGTTCCAATGTGTCTATTAAGAAAAAAAAATATGTCCAAGGGGGATGAAGAGAGAGGCTGACAAGGTAGACTAGGAGTCCAGTTCCAGAAATTTAGTTAAGGCACTCACTTATCTGCTTTCTATTGCTTTAAATTAGGTTTATTTTCAAGAAATCATATAAATCAAACCATAGAGCATATATTCTTTCCTGCCTGGCTTGTTTCACTGAACGTGACATTCAGAGATGCATCCATATTTTAGCATGTAGCACCAGTGAATTCCTTTTGCTGAATTCCCCCTGCAATGAATTCCATACACTGTATGGATATACGATTTGTTCATCCATGCTCTTGTTGATGGTATTTGGCTTGTTTCCAGTTTTGGACTATTACAAACAAAGCTGCTATGAATATTTGTGTACAGACTACTCTACCGAGAAATGTTTTATTTTCTCATGGGTAACTACCTAGGAGTGGAACACCCAGATCATACAGTGGGCATATGTTTAACTTTTTAAGAAACTTCCAAGTTGTTTTTTAAAGTGGCTGTATTGCTTTATATTCCCACAAGCAGTAAGTGGGCACTCCAGTTCTCCTACTTACTCACCAGCACTGGGTATAGTTGGGTCTTTTGAACTGTTAGTAGTTGTAGCTCTGTGGTTTTAACTTGTATCTTTCTACACAGCTATTTGTCACCTATATACGTTTTTTGGTGAAGTGTCTGTTCAAATTACTTGGACTATTTTAAAACTTATTGTTTGTTTTCTTATTACTGAGGTTTTTTTTTTTTAATGTTTATTTATTTTTGAGGGAGAGAGAGAGCATGCACACATGCTAGCGAGAGGGTAGGGGCAGAGAGAAAGGGAAATAGAGGATCCAAAGCGGGCTCTGCACTGACAGCAGACAGAGGACGTAAGGCTTGAACTTAGCAACCATGAGATCATGACCTGAGCTGAAGGTGGACACTTAACCAACTGAGCCACCCAGGCGCCCCTTATTACCAGGTTTTAAGATGTCTTTGTATAATCTGAACACATCAGTTACACGCATTGAGAATATTTTCTTCCAATCTGTTACTTATCTTTTCATTCACTTAATAGTGTCATTGAAGAGAAAAAGGTTTTAATTTTGATTCTGAAGTTCTTTTATGTATTTTTTTGTCCTTTTATTGTGTTTTAGGTGTTCTGAGAAGTCTTTGCCTAACTGAAGATAGCAAAGATTTCTGTTATGTTTCCTCCATGTTTAAGGAGTTTCAAATCTTAGGTTTACATTAAACTATAGAAGCCATTTTTAGTTCAGTTTTTTAAACAGTGAGAGGTATGGCTTGAAGTTTATTTTTTACAATATGGATATCCAATCGTTTTAGCATCATTTGTTGAAAAGAAAAACCTTGCTTCACTAAATTGCTTGTGTGTACCTTTGTCAAAGGCACATTTATGGACAACAAAAACCAATCGTCCATAAATGTGTGGGTCAATTTCTGGATTCTATAATCTTTTAATCTTTTCTGATCTGCTGGTCTATCTTTATGCCAAAATGATGCTAATTTGATTACTGTACTTTACTAGAAGTCTTGAAATCAGGTGGTGTTGGCTCTCCCACTCTGTTCTGTTTCAGTGCTGTTTTGAGGTAATATAGGTTCTTCGCAACCCCATATAAATTTTAGAATAAACTTGTCAATTTCTTTAAAAAAAATAACAAAACCATGCTGGGATTTTGATTAGGATTACACTGAATCTACAGATCGATTTGGAAAAAAAATTAAAATAAACGTGCCAATTTCTTTAAAAAAAAACATGCTGGGATTTTGATTAGGATTACATTGAATCTACAGATCGATTTGGAAAAAAACTGAATCATAACAATACTGAGTCTTTCAACCCATGAACAGCATACATTGCTCCATTTATTTAGGTCTTTCATTTCTTTCCGCAGCGTTCAATGGTTTTGAGTGTGCAGGTGTTTCACAACTTTTGTCAGGATTAGCCTCAGGTATTTCATTTTTTCTGATGCTATCATAAGTTGTATTTTGAAAATTTTCAATATCTGATTGCTCATTGCTAGTATATAGAAATACAATGGATTTCTGTATATTGATCTGTTTCCTAAAACATTGTTAAGCCCAATTGTTAAATTCTTATAGATTTTATCAGGTTTTCCACAAAGAGCATCAAGCCATCTATGAATAATAAACAGTTTTACTTCTTTTTTAGTTGAAATCTTTTATTTCCTTTTCTTGCCTGACTACACTAATCTAGAATCTCTAGTGAAATCTTGAATAAAAGTGGTGAGAGTAAATATCCTTGTCTTTTTCCTGATCTCAGGGAAAAAACATTCAAAAGCATTTAGTCTTGCACCATTAAGTATGATTCTAACTGTAGGTTCTTCATATATGCCAGTACCAGGTTGAGAGAGTTCCTTTCTAGTTCCAGTTTGCAAGAACAGAAGTTAGATTTTGTCAAATGCTTTGTCTACATTCATGAGATGATCACTTGGGTTTTTCTTTTTTAATTTGTTAATTGGGGCTTGTTAATATGGTGGATTACATCATTTGACTTTCTAATATTAAGGTTTTTTTTTTTTTTTTTTGAGAGAGAGAGAGCGAGCATGCGAATAAGGGACAGGGGAAGAGGGGAAGAGAGGGAAAATCTTACGCAGGCTCCACACTCAGGGTGGAGCCTGACGCAGGGCTCAATCCCACAACCCTGGGATCATGACCTGAGCTGAAATCAAGAGTTGGACACTCAACCGACTGAGCCACTCAAGCACTCTGCTTTTCTAATATTAAACCAACCTGCATTTTTGGGATAGGTCCCACTGGGTCATGATATATTATCCTTTTTATATATCGTTGGATTTGATTTGCCATAATTTTGCATCTGTGTTCATGCAGGACACTGATCTTTCCATAAGTGTCTTTGTATGTTTATGGTATCAGGATAATCCTGGTCTCCAAAATGAGTTGGAAATTTTCTTTACCATTCTCTCATAAGATCACTACTATGAAGTAGATCTGATTGTCTCCTCTCTTAAAAATCAGGGAACTGATGGGGCGCCTGGGTGGCGCAGTCGGTTAAGCGTCCGACTTCAGCCAGGTCACGATCTCGCGGTCCGTGAGTTCGAGCCCCGCGTCAGGCTCTGGGCTGATGGCTCAGAGCCTGGAGCCTGTTTCCGATTCTGTATCTCCCTCTCTCTCTGCCCCTCCCCCGTTCATGCTCTGTCTCTCTCTGTCCCAAAAATAAATAAAAAACGTTGAAAAAAAAATTTAAAAAAAAAAAAAAATCAGGGAACTGAGGATCAAAAAGAGTAAATAACTTGGTTCAAGGCATAAAGCACTTAAGTGGCTGAAATTAGGTAAGACACCAAATTCTAGCTGCCCTTGCAAAAGGGATATAGATGCCTCGAGGGCTCCAGAATGAACACTGTTGTGACTTCCCATACTTTTTCTTACACATTTCAATTCCTTGGCTAATTTTGCCAACCAGAAATATCCACTTGATACTCTAATTCTGCAGGAGGACACTATCCTCTCATGTCACGTAGGTTGCCAGTTCTGTGAAGGCCCCTCCTTCCAAACAACATGTCTTAAGCTTAATACAGAGCTCATGTAAAACATTCTTACACCACTGACCGAGATTTTGTGATTATTTTAAGAACAAGCTTTTGTTGTGGTTTTTATTTTTTTATTATTTTTTAAATATAGTTTATTGTCAAATTGGCTTTCATACAACACCCAGGTAATGATATTTACCAGATTATTAAAATAAAGACAAATTAATAGGTGGCTAAACACATGGCCTTTGGTGATTTAACTTGGATATACATACACAAAAAATATTGCATTAAATATAATTGCAACACATAATTCTACTCATACCAATGAAGGTTAAGTCATGTATCACTCACAGGTAGCCTCGGAATCTGTTGAGGTCATTGTTTGGACTTTCACATTCTATCTTACTGGAGAATTTCTCTGGATCAACTTCAGAGTCCTAAAAACAAACAAAATATATATATATATATATATATATATATATATATATATACACATATATATACACACACACACATATCTACATATTTTAAAATCATGACACAAGAAAAATTCAAAGTTAAACCCTTGATATTTAAGTGTTTATCCTTTCACCAACTCTTAAGATAAAACTAATGCATTCTTGCTACAAAATTTAGGTCACAAATTGCCCAAATAAAGAAAATGAAGAACAGTAGAGGCATAATCATAAATGAATATGTGGGATGGGGATGTTCCTGGAGCATTAACAAACATCTATAAGGTCTTATTCATACACTAGAATCCATGCAGGACTCTCTGCAGAGAAGACCTTCTATTCATACAGCAGACACTCCTTTATGCAGAAATCACTGAAAAGCTGAAAATACTTTGTTGTTATTCTTTTATCATGTAGGGATTTTCGGAGATTAAATGTGTATGCGAACACTCGGAGCACATTATGCATTTATCCCAGCAAATTTTCTTTAAAAATTTATTTTTTTTTTTTTAAATTTTTTTTTTTCAACGTTTATTTTATTTTTGGGACAGAGAGAGACAGAGCATGAACGGGGGAGGGGCAGAGAGAGAGGGAGACACAGAACCGGAAACAGGCTCCAGGCTCTGAGCCATCAGCCCAGAGCCCGACGCGGGGCTCGAACTCACGGACCGCGAGATCGTGACCTGGCTGAAGTCGGACGCTTAACCGACTGCGCCACCCAGGCGCCCCTTCTTTAAAAATTTAAAAATAAGCTGGACGTCAGCATCTGGACGTCAGACAAAATTCTCTAATGGATTAAATAGTAATTTTAGTATGCTTTATGAAACCCGTGAGCAAATAAACAAAATGTTTTTATAGAACACAGGCATGGATTCACTAAGAATAAGCCATGGGAACCTTATCTCATTTCCTTGTTTTCATATGAATGTTTGCCTAGTAAAAAAACTATCATTGATATATCTCATCAGGTATTAACGTATCACAGCAAAACATATGGAAAATGAGTTATATAATTAGATGATTTGATTTGCTAATCATTAATTTTTTAGTTCTTTTGATGTAGTAGAATCTCTATTATGTACTTTAAACATATTAATTTCTTAATATGAGGTAGGTGCTATAATTAGGTCTAATTAACAGATAAAGAAAGAGACACAGAGAGAAGATCAGTAATTTGCTCTAGGTCTCCACACAAGGAGGTGTTTAGAAACAGGATTATAATCTAGGTCATGGGATTCCAGAGCACTCACCCTTAATTGATCCCAAAGTGTACTGATTAATCAACTGGTGTTACCTTCAGAATAGGTACTTAGTAGTATATAATGGAATCTCAAGTTGTACAAGATTTTTACAAACGTCTTAGTAATATAAATGTTCACAAAAGTGACAATGCAAAGCTGAGAGGCTTATCAATCACAGGATCTAAATTAAATCCATAGATAGAAAGGCGGCCCAATGTTACATCATATCATGAAACTTACTAAAGATCAGGGCATTTATTTGGCTAAAACACTTTTTAGTTTGCGAACTTAATGGTTCAGTTTAAGTCAGTTACCTGACTTAATGGTTCAGTTTTAAAAAGACTATTAAATTTTTAAAACCTTCATCTCAAGTGCTTCCAGAGACAGGGAAGGCAAACGAATATTTAAGCAATGTACATGATATTTTTACATACATTACTTCATTTACATCTCACAGCAATGCTATGAGACAGGCATCATCATTTCTATTTTAAGATAAACTGAGGCACAAAATAAGTGACTTGCCCAAGGCCACACAATAATGTAATAGGAGAGCTAGAATTCATTCAAACTCATGTTCACAGAACTTCACAGTTCTTGTTTCCCTCGCCACAGTGTGGTGAAGGGTCTAGAAGCCCTGTGGCATGAGAAACTACACAAGTCTCAAAAGGTCTGGGTATGTATGCAATTATACATTGTAGGAACAGAAGGTGATCGTTTCCATTGCAAAATAATTTTCCAAAGTGCAAAATAATTGTTAGTTTCCTTTAATTCAGTTCCAAAAAATATAGGATCGCCAGACTAAAATGTGTGAACTTCAAAGTCATTACAGCCTATTATCTATAAAACACTTCCAGGGATATCTGGAAATGGATTAAGCCCTCTGGGCTTCTACTTTGTAATGGTAAAAATAAATTTAAAAATCTCATTTTCTGTCTTTGTGAAAAATGAGCTCGGTCATCTTCTGAAAGGAAAAATGTTAATAAGTCACCAAGTGAGAACACAGTATTTACCTGCTCTGCATATCCCCGAACCACCTGCCTCTGTTTTAAATTGCTCTCTCCATCGAGACCCGAAGTCTCAATGTGACAGATTCCATCTGGATCGGTGGAAAAGAGTAAGACCATGTCTGCAGGAATAACCTCATTACAGGAAAGGCGAATGAAGTCCCCAACAGCAACGTCTTTCCAGCATTGGTCAACATATTTTTTCTCTTTCCTAACATTGGGGGAGGAAGGGAAGTTTAAAGAGAATATTAAGACAGAAACACAGATAATCTTATTTTTTAGGTTTTGTGTATAATTTGAGGCATGTTTTAAGCATTTGGGGTGAATTTTAATCCATTAAATGCTAAAATGGAAGCCAGAGAAAACCTAAATTCCAGAATTTGCTTCACCTGAAAATTTAGTTATTTAGTTACTAAAACACATTTTTCAGCTCTTTAGTCCTTGAGATTTTTGAACTATTAAGCTGCTTGAGAGTAATTCTGGAATAAAACTAACGTTTGATAAGTTTATTCACGCATAAGGCAATTACTGTGTGCTGCCCTGTGGTCAGGTATCAAGAACTCACAAGTGCACAAGACATACCATCTACTTTCAAGGAGCTTCCCATCCTTTGGATAGGATGAATAATGAAAGAAAACATCAAGGAAATGAAATAAAAAAATAAAATGAAATAAAATACTCAGCGTTTTAAAAATCATTATACTGCTATTAACGCCTCTAACTATCACTTAATGGAAATACTGATAAACAGTCATGAGTCTGCTGTAGCTGATCATTAGAAAGAAGAATGGCAAATTTTAAGTCTTTTCAAAAGTGTAGTTTTCCCATTTATATATTCATTTTAAAGGAAAGATAGATCATTTGAGATTGTCTGCCTTAAATACCCTGCTTTATGTTAAAGTTTTTCTCATGCCTTTTCATACTAACCAGCATGAATGACGCTTCACAAAGCATTTTCCTTAGAGTAGAATGAGGAAATCTGTATCAAAGAACATCATATCGACTAGTTCAGCAGCATTTCATATACAATGCTATCAATAAATATTAGGAAGGTCTGTCTCATTCCTCCATTGCCTACCAATGCAACTGGTAATTGTCACAAAAATACACTTATTTCCAAAGTAAAGATTTCTCTTCAATTACATTTATAGAGCTAAATATTCAAATTCATTGTCAAAGAAGCCTGAGTGACAGCTATATTCTAAATTATGCATCAGATCAAATAGAAATGCCACCTTAGGCCAATGCTTGTACACTTTCTGCTATAGGGAATTATATCCGTTATCTCAAGAAATATTTAGCTTAAAAGGATACCTAAGAAGTACGTTTTCAGGACGCTTTTCCCCCAAATACCTAATGCACCAGGTTGAATCCAGCTAAAGGAAATCCTCAATTACCTAAAGAGTTGGTTAGTGTAAGGAGAAAGGCAAATCAATGGTTTGCACCATCCTTTTTTCCTACTGTTTGCATACACCAGTTCACTCTTCATGGAAGGAAGTAAGAGAGAAGATCAAAAACACAGGCATGGGTCATATTTCAAAGGTTCAGTCCTACAACTCTAAGAGTAGTGATTTCATTCCATAGAAAATGGGGAGTCACAAGGTTCACCAGAAGAAGGATTTGATACTGTCTCTACTTGCTAACTCCTGTGACAGAGTAATGGATGGATTTTGGGTGTCAGGCTAATTTGGAGTAGGAATGGCCAAAAAAAAACAAAACAAAACAAAACAAAACAACAATGTAAAGTTATCAAAATAATTCAGGAGAAGAATGAAGATGATCAAAATTAAGGCAATAGCAACAGAGATAAATACAAGATTAAATCAAGACATGTTTGGGTTTTTCTACTTAGTACATGTTTTACGACTTAGTACACCATATTTCATGACTTACTACATGTAAAGAAGTTACAGAAGATGACATTATGGTTTCTAACTTGCCTGATGGGATGAGGAATGGTGCCTTTCGCCATGTGTCAAATTTTAGAAGCAACTGGTCACATGAGAGGGCAGATAATAAAAACTCAGACTGGAAAGGTTTTATCTGAAGTGGGATATAAATTGAAGATGTGCAGCAATTTGAGGGTTCTGATCTGAATTTCCAGATGTGAGTTTGGAAGTCCTAGGTACACAGAAACCTATGTCAGACACCAGGTAAGGACATGAGATTCCTCAGGAAAAGAGACGTCAAGGTGATAGAGAAGTGGAAGGAGACCCAAGAGAAAACGATATCACAGAAATCTAGGGAGAAGGAAAGTTCAAAAAGGGAGTCATCATAGTAAAAGAAGCTGCAAAGGGGCCATTCCTACAGCATTTATTTATTACGATGTCTGCTGACTATGGAAAAGGCTGATGGTGTAAAATTGTTGCTGGGGAGTGTGAATGAGAAAGTAAGACATCCATGAACCTAAGAATGCCTGAAGGTTGAAGAAGTAGAGCATGTCACGTTTAGCCTCTGAAAGGAATAAGGGGTAAAAGTAGCCACTGCAATTAAAGGTAAGTCAAAGGACAAAGGATGAGAGAACTGGACATGAACAAGGGCTGTTGGGAAGGAGTCTATGGAAAAGGCAAGGTAGAAGATAGAACACAGAGTAGGAAAGGTGGTTGAGGTTTTGAAGAAACAACAAGAAACAGAAGTGCCTGGGTGGCTCAGTCAGTCAAATGCTTGACTCTTGCTTTTGACTCAGGTCAGGATCTCATGGTTGTGAGATCAAGGCCCCGTTGGGCTCCACGCTGGAGCCTGCTTAAGATTCTCTCTCTCTCCCCCCCCTACGGCACACGCATGCATGCTTTTTCTCTCAAAAAATGAAAGAAAGAAAGAAAGAAAGAAAGAAAGAAAGAAAGAACGAACGAATGAACAAGGAATAGGATTAAGAACACAGATGAAAGGGGGCACCTGGGTAGCTCAGTCAGTTAAACAACTTCGGCTCAGGTCAGGTTATAGTCCGTGGGTTCAAGCCCCAGATTGGCTCTGACAGCTCAGAGCCCAGAGCCCTCTTTTGATTCTGTGTTTCCCTCTCTCTGCCCCTCCCACTCTTGCATGCACGCATGCTCTCTCTCGCTCGCTCGCTCTCTCTCTCCCCCTCTCTCTACCTCTCTCTCTCTCTCTCAAAAATAAAAACATTTTAAAAAACTGAAAAAAAAAGGAAAAAAAGAACACAGATGAAGGGTTACTATTATAATAAAATGAGTTAATTCTTCATCTCAGGTCAGAAGAAAGTAGGTATAAATGTGAATGATGCACAAAGGAATCTGGGATACATACATTCATGCTTAACGACCTCTACTTTTTCTATGAAGAAAGCTATGAGGAAAATTTGCTAAGAATTTGTGAAGTGTGAAGATAGGAAGAGAAGACAGACTTGAATCTTAGGGTTAAGATTTTTATTTTTCTTTCAAACATAAAAAGTAGGATTCCTCTGAAGGACAAGTTTATTTATTCTACATTGGAACGAAATTCAAATGAAGCCAATTTCATAACTGAATTAACTTCATTGTCCCCTATTTGGAGTAAACACCAGGATTTCAAAAAAAAAATAGCTAATTTGCCCAACAGCTAGCTCATTCAGATCAATAAACATATACTGATGTTAATTTATGTCAGTCACCATGTTAGGTGCTAAGAATACACAAATGGTTAATATATGTTCACCACCCTATTGAAGTTATGGTTGAAATTTGAAAAAGAGACACAAACAGTACTTTCTTAAGAGAGAGGTCTGTAGGTACAGGTTACTACTACTACTATGGAAGCCAACCGTTGGGGCGTTTAGTCCTGGAGGAGGTGATTCTTGTAGGATGATCAAGACTGACTGAGGTGAAGACAGTGGAACAGTGTATCAGTCAGGGTACTTAGGCAGAGTACAAAGACATAGGGCAAGAGAACACAGTGTGAGAAACCAACTGCAAGCTGGTGACAATGCTCACCACATTTAACTAGCTCTGAAGATTTATCATCATGGGAGACTCAAAACGAGGCTGTATTTCCTTACCCAATCAAGAATTAAAACTAGTAAAAGGACCTTCTTCTTCTCCCACAGCCTGAATACACAAGTAGAATTTGTTGCATCTAGTTGTTTGCTTGTGCTCCTGAACCACTGTCACTGGACAGGACATAGCCTTCACAATCCCTCCTTCAGGCAAACTCCTAGACCCAATTCTGCTTCTCTAAGAGTTCAAGATCAAACAGCTCTGCTACATAAGCATGGGAAACGTGGGGAAGAACACTGGTGATTACACTGGAGTGGGGGTTGGGAGGAAGGGGAGACGTAAGAAGAAAGAGCGGAGGATGTAAACTTCTATTTCTTACTTAAATTTAAACAGAGGATTCTGAGTATTTCTCTTTGATGTAGCATTTTTCCCATAAAATACTAAAAAATTTACAATAATCAAATAATAATCACTGTATAAACAGCAGCTAAAATTTATCAGATGCTTTATACACACCAACTGATTTAATTTTTGTATCAATGTTATGTGGTTAGTACTATGAAGGAATTACGATCCCTGCCCCCTACCCTACCTTTTACAAATTAGAAAAAACTGGTTTTGGTAAGTTAAGTAACCTTCTCAAGGTCCTCCAGCTCCTAAACTTGTCCTGGGACTTAAAACAAGGTCCATAGGTCCAGGGCCCACCTCTCAAGAAGGAGACGTCACTCCAAATATATAGTCACTTACTGAGGACTGCCAAATAAAAAATGGTTTAGAAAGTGAATTTCAAGAACCATCACTTTAGAAAATATCACACAAAAGATTATTACTTTAGAAGGTCACTGATATTTAGTCTCATTTTAAGACTGCTGGAATCCTATAAATTTATGAGATAATCCTAAAATGTTAACATTACTATTTTGAAACTCCTAAAATCAACACAGTGATTCTTATTATATATTTTTTAATGCTTATTTATTTTTGAGGGAGAGAGAGAGCATGCAGGGGAGGGGCAGAGAGAGAGGGAGACAGAGGATCCAAAGCAGGCTCTGTGCTGACAGCAGACAGCCTGATGTGGGGCTTGAACTCGCAAACCATGGGACCATGATCTGAGCCAAAGTCGGATGCTTAACTGACTGAGCCACCCATTTGCCCCACCCAACACAGTGATTTGTCAAAATCAGAAAATAATGTAGGTTCCTGGAAGAAAGGTATTGTATTTACCTTTTTTTCCATTTTTTGTTTAAATCTCTAAATCTCTCAGTGCTTACAATGAGTAGGCACTCAAATTTGTTGAGTGATTAGGTTTTTTTCATAATATTTTAATTTTTTAATTTTTTTATTTTTTTACTATGAAATTTATTGTCAAATTGGTTTCCATACAACACCCAGTGCTCATCCCAACAGGTGCCCTCCTCAATCAGTGCCCATCACCCACCCTCCCCTCCCTCCCACCTCCCACCAACCCTCAGATTATTCTCAGCTTTTAAGAGTCTCTTATGGTTTGGCTCCCTCCCTTTTTTTTTTCCTTCCCCTCCCCCATGGTCTTAAGTTTCTCAGGATCCACATAGGAGTGAAAACATATGGTCTCTGTCTTTCTCTGTATGACTTATTTCACTTAGCATCACACTCTCCAGTTCCATCCACGTTGCTACAAGAGCCATATTTCATTCTTTCCCATTGCCACGTAGTATTCCATTGTGTACATAAACCACAATTTCTTTATCCATTCGTCAGTTGATAGACATTTAGGCTCTTTCCATAATTTGGCCATTGTTGAAAGTGCTGCTATAAACATTGGGGTACAAATGCCCCTATGCCTCAGCACTCCTGTATCCCTAGGGTAAATTCCTAGCAGTCCTATTGCTGGGTCATAGGGTAGATCTATTTTTTGAGGAACCTCCACACTGTTTTCCAGAGTGGCTGCACCAGTTTTCATTCCCACCACCAGTGCAAGAGGGTTCCCGTTTCTCCACATCCTCTCCAGCATCTATCATCTCTTGATTTGTTCATTTTGGCCACTCTGACTGGCATGAGGTGGTATCTGAGTGTGGTTTTGATTTCTATTTCCCTGATGAGGAACAACGTTGAGCATCTTTTCATGTGCCTCTTGGCCATCTGGGTGTCTTCGTTAGAGAAGTGTCTATTCATGTTTTCTGCCCATTTCTTCACTGGATTATTTGCTTTTCGGGTGTGGAGTTTGGTGAGTTCTTTATAGATTTTGGACACTAGCCCTTTGTCCGATGTGTCATTTGCAAGTATCTTTTCCCATTCCATTGGTTGCCTTTTAGTTTTGTTGATTGTTTCCTTTGCAGTGCAGAAGCTTCTATCTTTATGAGGTCCCAATAGTTCATTTTTGCTTTTAATTCCCTTGCCTTTGGAGATGTGTCAAGTAAGAAATTGCTGTGGCTGAGGTCAGAGTGGTTTTTTCCTGCTTTCTCCTCTAGGGTTTTGATGGTTTCCTGTCTCACATTCAGGTCCTTTATCCATTTTGAGTTTATTTTTGTGAATGGTGTGAGAAAGTGATCTAGTTTCATTCTTCTGCATGTTGCTGTCCAGTTCTCACAGCACCATTTGTTAAAGAGACTTTTTTCCATTGGATATTCTTTCCTGCTTTGTCAAAGATTAGGTGGCCATACTTTTGTGGGTCCAATTCTGGAGTCTCTATTCTATTCCACTGGTCTATGTGTCTGTATTTGTGCCAATACCATGCTGTCTTGATGATTACAGCTTTGTAGTAGAGGCTAAAGTCTGGGATTGTGATGCCTCCCTTTTTGGTCTTCTTCTTCAATATTACTTTGGCTATTCAGGATCTTTTGTGGTTCCATACAAATTTTAGGATTGCTTGTTCTAGCTTCAAGAAGAATGCTGGTGCATTTTTTATTGGGATTGCATCAAATGTGTAGATAGCTTTGGATAGTATTGACATTTTAACAATATTTATTCTTCCAATCCATGAGCATGGAATGTTTTCCCATTTCTTTATATCTTCTTCAATTTCCTTCATAAGCTTTCTATAGTTTTCAGCATACAGATCTTTTACATCTTTGGTTAGGTTTATTCCTAGGTATTTTAGGATTCTTGGTGCAATTGTGAATGGGATCAGTTTCTTTATTTGTCTTTCTGTTGCTTCATTATTAGTGTATAAGAATGCAACTGATTTCTGTACATTGACTTTGTATCCTGCGACTTTGCTGAATTCATGTATCAGTTCTAGCAGACTTTTGGTGGAGTCTACCAGGTTTTCCACGTATAATATCATGTCATCTGCAGAAAGTGAAAGCTTAACTTCATCTTTGACAATTTTGATGCCTTTGATTTCCTTTTGTTGTCTGATTGCTGATGCTAGCACTTCCAACACTATGTTAAACAACAGCGGTGAGAGTGGGCATCCCTGTCGTGTTCCTGATCTCAGGGGGAAAGCTCTCAGTTTTTCCCCATTGAGGATGATATTAGCTATGGGCCTTTCATAAATGGCTTTTATGATGTTTAAGTAGGTTCCTTCTATCCCGACTTTCTTGAGGGTTTGTATTAAGAAAGGATGCTGAATTTTGTCAAATGCTTTTTCTGCATCGATTGACAGGATCATATGGTTCTTATCTTCTCTTTTGTTAATGTGATGTATCACATTGATTGATTTGCCAATGTTGAACCAGCCCTGCAGCCCAGGAATGAATCCCACTTGATCATGGTGAATAATTCTTTTTACATGCTGTTGAATGCAATTTGCTAGTATCTTATTGAGAATTTTTGCATCCATATTCATCAGGGATATTGGCCTGTAGTTCTCTTTTTTTGCTGGGCCTCTGTCTGGTTTAGGAATCAAAGTAATGCTGGCTTCATAGAATGAGTCTGGAAGTTTTCCTTCCCTTTCTATTTCTTGGAACAGCTTGAGAAGGATAGGTATTATCTCTGCTTTAAACGTCTGGTAGAACTCCCCTGGGAAGCCATCTGGTCCTGGACTCTTATTTGTTGGGAGATTTTTGATGACTGATTCAATTTCTTCGCTGGTTATGGGTATGTTCAAGCTTTCTATTTCCTCCTGATTGAGTTTTGGAAGTGTGTGGGTGTTTAGGAATTTGTCCATTTCTTCCAGGTTGTCCAGTTTGTTGGCATATAATTTTTCATAGTATTCCCTGATCATTGCTTATATTTCTGAGGGATTGGTTGTAATAATTCCATTTTCATTCATGATTTTATCTATTTGGGCCATCTCCCTTTTCTTTTTGAGAAGCCTGGCTAGAGGTTTATCAATTTTGTTTATTTTTTCAAAAAACCAACTCTTGATTTCGTTGATCTGTTCTATAGTTTTTTTAGATTCTATATTGTTTATTTCTGCTCTGATCTTTATTATTTCTCTTCTTCTGCTGGGTTTGGGGTGTCTTTGCTGCTCTGCTTCTATTTCCTTTAGGTGTGCTGTTAGATTTTGTATTTGGGATTTTTCTTGTTTCTTGAGATAGGCCTGGATTGCAATGTATTTTCCTCTCAGGACTGCCTTCGCTGCATCCCAAAGCATTTGGATTGTTGTATTTTCATTTTCATTTGTTTCTATATATTTTTTAATTTCTTCTCTAATTGCCTGGTTGACCCATTCATTCTTTAGTAGGGTGTTCTTTAACCTCCATGCTTTTGGAGATTTTCCAGACTTTTTCCTATGGTTGATTTCAAGTTTCATAGCATTGTGATCTGAAAGTGTGCATGGTATGATCTCAATTCTTTTATACTTATAAAGAGCTCTTCTGTAGCCCAGAATGTGACCTATCTTTGAGAATGTTCCATGTGCACTCGAGAAGAAAGTATATT
This sequence comes from Lynx canadensis, assembly GCF_007474595.2. Lineage (NCBI taxonomy): Eukaryota > Metazoa > Chordata > Mammalia > Carnivora > Felidae > Lynx > Lynx canadensis. Next base: position 166,133,026 of record NC_044306.2, read on the forward strand.
CTGTTGCTTTGGGATGCAGAGTTCTAAATATATCTGTCAAGTCCATCTGATCCAATGTATCATTCAGGGCCCTTGTTTTGTTTTGTTTTTTCTTCAATATATGAAATTTATTGTCAAATTGGTTTCCATACAACACCCAGTGCTCATCCCAACAGGGCCCTTGTTTTTTTATTGATCCTGTGTCTAGATGATCTATCCATTGTTGTAAGTGGGGTATTAAAGTACCCTGCAATTACCACATTCTTATCAATAAGGTTGCTTATGTTTGTGATTGTTTTATATATTTGGGGGCTCCCATATTCGGCACATAGACATTTACAATTGTTAGCTCTTCCTGATGGGTAGTCCCTGTAATTATTATATAATGTCCTTCTCTATCTCTTGTTACAGCCTTTAATTTAAAGTCTAGTTTGTCCAATATAAGTATGGCTACTCCAGCTTTCTTTTGACTTCCAGTAGCATGATAGATAGTTCTCCATCCCCTCACTTTCAATCTGAAGGTGTCCTCAGGTCTAAAATGAGTCTCTTGTAGACGGCAAACAGATGGGTCTTGTTTTTATCCATTCTGATACCCTGTGTCTTTTGGTTGGCGCATTTAGTACATTTACATTCAGTGTTATTATTGAAAGATATGAGTTTAGAGTCATTGTGATGTCTGGAGGTTTCATGCTTGTAGTGATGTCTCTGGTACTTTGTCTCACAGGATCCCCCTTAGGATCTCTTGTAGGGCTGGTTTAGTGGTGATAAATTCCTTCAGTTTTTGTTTGTTTGAGAAGACCTTTATCTCTCCTTCTATTCTGAGTGACAAAGTTGCTGGATAAAGGATTCTTGGCTGCATATTTTTTCTGTGCATCACACTGAAGAATTCCTGCCATTGCTTTCTGGCCTGCCAAGTTTCAGTAGATAGGTCTGCACTAGTCTTATGGGTCTCCCTTTGTAGGTTAGAGTCTGTTTAACCCTAGCTGCTTTCAGAATTTTCTCTTTATCCTTGTATTTTGCCAGTTTCACTATGATATATTGTGCAGAAGATCGATTCAAGTTACGTCTGAAAGGAGTTCTCTGTGCCTCTTGGATTTCAATGCCTTTTTCCTTCCCCAGATCAGGGAAGTTCTCAACTATGACTTGTTCAAGTACACCTTCAGCCCCTTTCTCTCTCTCTTCCTCTTCTGGAATTCCTATTATATGGGTATTGTTCCATTTGATTGCATCACTTAGTTCTCTAATTCTCCCCTCATACTCCTGGATTTTTTTTTTTTTATGAAATTTATTGACAAATTGGTTTCCATACAACACCCAGTGCTCATCCCAAAAGGTGCCCTCCTCAATACCCATCACCCACCCTCCCCTCCCTCCCACCCCCCATCAACCCTCAGTTTGTTCTCAGTTTTTAACAGTCTCTTATGCTTTGGCTCTCTCCCACTCTAACCTCTTTTTTTTTTTTTTCCTTCCCCTCCCCCATGGGTTCCTGTTAAGTTTCTCAGGATCCACATAAGAGTGAAACCATATGGTATCTGTCTTTCTCTGTATGGCTTATTTCACTTAGCATTACACTCTCCAGTTCCATCCACGTTGCTACAAAGGGCCATATTTCATTTTTTCTCATTGCCACATAGTATTCCATTGTGTATATAAACCACAATTTCTTTATCCATTCATCAGTTGATGGACATTTAGGCTCTTTCCATAATTTGGCTATTGTTGAGAGTGCTGCTATGAACATTGGGGTACAAGTGCCCCTATGCATCAGTACTCCTGTATCCCTTGGATAAATTCCTAGCAGTGCTATTGCTGGGTCATAGGGTAGGTCTATTTTTAATTTTCTGAGGAACCTCCACACTGCTTTCCAGAGCGGCTGCACCAATTTGCATTCCCACCAACAGTGCAAGAGGGTTCCCGTTTCTCCACATCCTCTCCAGCATCTATAGTCTCCTGATTTGTTCATTTTGGCCACTCTGACTGGCGTGAGGTGATACCTGAGTGTGGTTTTGATTTGTATTTCCCTGATAAGGAGCGACGCTGAACATCTTTTCATGTGCCTGTTGGCCATCTGGATGTCTTCTTTAGAGAAGTGTCTATTCATGTTTTCTGCCCATTTCTTCACTGGGTTATTTGTTTTTCGGGTGTGGAGTTTGGTGAGCTCTTTATAGATTTTAGATACTAGCCCTTTGTCCGATATGTCATTTGCAAATATCTTTTCCCATTCCGTTGGTTGCCTTTTAGTTTTGTTGGTTGTTTCCTTTGCTGTGCAGAAGCTTTTGATCTTCATAAGGTCCCAGTAATTCACTTTTGCTTTTAATTCCCTTGCTTTTGGGGATGTGTCAAGTAAGAGATTGCTACGGCTGAGGTCAGAGAGGTCTTTTCCTGCTTTCTCCTCTAAGGTTTTGATGGTTTCCTGTCTCACATTCAGGTCCTTTATCCATTTTGAGTTTATTTTTGTAAATGGTGTGAGAAAGTGGTCTAGTTTCATCCTTCTGCATGTTGCTGTCCAGTTCTCCCAGCACCATTTGTTAAAGAGGCTGTCTTTTTTCCATTGGATGTTCTTTCCTGCTTTGTCAAAGATGAGTTGGCCATACGTTTGTGGGTCTAGTTCTGGGGTTTCTATTCTATTCCATTGGTCTGTGTGTCTGTTTTTGTGCCAATACCATGCTGTCTTGATGATTACAGCTTTGTAGTAGAGGCTAAAGTCTGGGATTGTGATGCCTCCTGCTTTGGTCTTCTTCTTCAAAATTCCTTTGGCTATTCGGGGCCTTTTGTGGTTCCATATGAATCTTAGGATCGCTTGTTCTAATTTCGAGAAGAATGCTGGTGCAATTTTGATTGGGATTGCATTGAATGTGTAGATAGCTTTGGGTAGTATTGACATTTTGACAATATTTATTTTTCCAATCCATGAGCAGGGAATGTCTTTCCATTTCTTTAAGTCTTCTTCAATTACCTTCATAAGCTTTCTATAGTTTTCAGCATTCAGATCCTTTACATCTTTGGTTAGATTTATTCCTAGGTATTTTATGCTTCTTGGTGCAATTGTGAATGGGATCATTTTCTTTATTTGTCTTTCTGTTGCTTCATTGTTAGTGTATAAGAATGCAACTGATTTCTGGACATTGATTTTGTATCCTGCAACTTTGCTGAATTCATGTATCAGTTCTAGCAGACTTTTGGTGGAGTCTATCGGATTTTCCATGTATAATATCATGTCATCTGCAAAAAGCGAAAGCTTGACTTCATCTTTGCCAATTTTGATGCCTTTGATTTCCTTTTGTTGTCTGATTGCTGATGCTAGAACTTCCAGCACTATGTTAAACAACAGCGGTGAGAGTGGGCATCCCTGTCGTGTTCCTGATCTCAGGGAAAAAGCTCTCAGTTTTTCCCCGTTGAGGATGATGTTAGCTGTGGGCTTTTCATAAATGGCTTTTATGATCTTTAAGTATGTTCCTTCTATCCCGACTTTCTCAAGGGTTTTTATTAAGAAAGGGTGCTGGATTTTGTCAAAGGCCTTTTCTGCATCGATTGACAGGATCATATGGTTCTTCTCTTTTTTTTTGTTAATGTGATGTATCACGTTGATTGATTTGCGAATGTTGAACCAGCCCTGCATCCCAGGAATGAATCCCACTTGATCATGGTGAATAATTCTTTTTATATGCTGTTGAATTCGATTTGCTAGTATCTCATTGAGAATTTTGGCATCCATATTCATCAGGGATATTGGCCTGTAGTTCTCTTTTTTTACTGGGTCTCTGTCTGGTTTAGGAATCAAAGTAATGCTGGCTTCATAGAATGAGTCTGGAAGTTTTCCTTCCCTTTCTATTTCTTGGAATAGCTTGAGAAGGATAGGTATTATCTCTGCTTTAAATGTCTGGTAGAACTCTCCTGGGAAGCCATCTGGTCCTGGACTCTTATTTGTTGGGAGATTTTTGATAACCGATTCAATTTCTTCGCTGGTTATGGGTCTGTTCAAGCTTTCTATTTCCTCCTGATTGAGTTTTGGAAGAGTGTGGGTGTTCAGGAATGTGTCCATTTCTTCCAGGTTGTCCAATTTGTTGGCATATAATTTTTCATAGTATTCCCTGATAATTGTTTGTATCTCTGAGGGATTGGTTGTAATAATTCCATTTTCATTCATGATTTTATCTATTTGGGTCATCTCCCTTTTCTTTTTGAGAAGCCTAGCTAGAGGTTTGTCAATTTTGTTTATTTTTTCAAAAAACCAACTCTTGGTTTCGTTGATCTGCTCTACAGTTTTTTTAGATTCTATATTGTTTATTTCTGCTCTGATCTTTATTATTTCTCTTCTTCTGCTGGGTTTAGGCTGCCTTTGCTGTTCTGCTTCTATTTCCTTTAGGTGTGCTGTTAGATTTTGTATTTGGGATTTTTCTTGTTTCTTGAGATAGGCCTGGATTGCAATGTATTTTCCTCTCAGGACTGCCTTCGCTGCGTCCCAAAGCGTTTGGATTGTTGTATTTTCATTTTCGTTTGTTTCCATATATTTTTTGATTTCTTCTCTAATTGCCTGGTTGACCCACTCATTCGTTAGTAGGGTGTTCTTTAACCTCCACGCTTTTGGAGGTTTTCCAGACTTTTTCCTGTGGTTGATTTCAAGCTTCATAGCATTGTGGTCTGAAAGTATGCATGGTATAATTTCAATTCTTGTAAACTTATGAAGGGCTGTTTTGTGACCCAGTATATGATCTATCTTGGAGAATGTTCCATGTGCACTCGAGAAGAAAGTATATTCTGTTGCTTTGGGATGCAGAGTTCTAAATATATCTGTCAAGTCCATCTGATCCAATGTCTCATTCAGGGCCCTTGTTTCTTTATTGACCGTGTGTCTAGATGATCTATCCATTTCTGTAAGTGGGGTGTTAAAGTCCCCTGCAATTACCACATTCTTATCAATAAGGTTGCTTCTGTTTATGAGTAATTGTTTTATATATTTGGGGGCTCCGGTATTCGGCGCATAGACATTTATAATTGTTAGCTCTTCCTGATGGATAGACCCTGTAACTATTATATAATGTCCTTCTTCATCTCTTGTTACAGCCTTTAATTTAAAGTCTAGTTTGTCTGATATAAGTATGGCTACTCCAGCTTTCTTTTGGCTTCCAGTAGCATGATAAATAGTTTTCCATCCCCTCACTCTGAATCTAAAGGTGTCCTCAGGTCTAAAATGAGTCTCTTGTAGACAGCAAATAGATGGGTCTTGTTTTTTTATCCATTCTGATACCCTATGTCTTTTGGTTGGCGCATTTAATCCGTTTACATTCAGTGTTATTATAGAAAGATACGGGTTTAGAGTCATTGTGATGTCTATGTTTTATGCTTGTAGTGATGTCTCTGGTACTTTGTCTCACAGGGTCCCCCTTAGGATCTCTTGTAGGGCTGGTTTAGTGGTGACAAATTCCTTCAGTTTTTGTTTGTTTGGGAAGACCTTTATCTCTCCTTCTATTCTAAATGACAGACTTGCTGGATAAAGGATTCTCGGCTGCATATTTTTGCTGTCTAGCACCCTGAAAATCTCGTGCCAATTCTTTCTGGCCTGCCAAGTTTCAAAAGAGAGATCAGTCACGAGTCTTATAGGTCTCCCTTTATATGTGAGGGCACGTTTACCCCTTGCTGCTTTCAGAATTTTCTCTTTATCCTTGTATTTTGCCAGTTTCACTATGATATGTCGTGCAGAAGATCGATTCAAGTTACGTCTGAAGGGAGTTCTCTGTGCCTCTTGGATTTCAATGCCTTTTTCCTTCCCCAGTTCAGGGAAGTTCTCAGCTATTATTTCTTCAAGTACCCCTTCAGCACCTTTCCCTCTCTCTTCCTCCTCTGGGATACCAATTATGCGTATATTATTTCTTTTTAGTGTATCACTTAGTTCTCTAATTTTCCCCTCATACTCCTGGATTTTTTTATCTCTCTTTTTCTCAGCTTCCTCTTTTTCCATAACTTTATCTTCTAGTTCACCTATTCTCTCCTCTGCCTCTTCCATCCGAGCTGTGGTGGTTTGCATTTTGTTTTGCATTTCATTTAAAGCGTTTTTCAGCTCCTCGTGACTGTTCCTTAGTCCCTTGATCTCTGTAGCAAGAGATTCTCTGCTGTCCTGTATACTGTTTTCCAGCCCAGCGATTAATTTTATGACTATTATTCTAAATTCACTTTCTGTTATATTATTTAAATCCTTTTTGATCAGCTCATTAGCTGTTGTTATTTCCTGGAGATTCTTCTGAGGGGAATTCTTCCGCTTGGTCATTTTGGATAGTCCCTGGTGTGGTGAGGACCTGCAGGGCACTTCCTCTGTGCTGTGGTGTATAACTGGAGTTGGTGGGCGGGGCCGCAGTCAGTCCTGATGTCTGCCCCCAGCCCACCGCTGGGGCCACAGTCAGACTGGTGTGTGCCTTCTCTTCCCCTCTCCTAGGGGCGGGATTCCCTGTGGGGTGGCGTGGCCCGTCTGGGCTACTTGCACACTGCCAGGCTTGTGATGCTGGGGATCTGGCGTATTAGCTGGGGTGGGAAGGCAAGGTGCACGGCGGCAGGGGGGCAGGCTTAGCTCGCTTCTCCTTAGGTGATCCACTTCAGGAGGGGCCCTGTGGCAGCCGGAGGGAGTCAGATCCGCTGCCGGAGGTTTGGCTCCGCAGAAGCACAGAGTTGGGTGTTTGCGCGGAGCGAGCAATTTCCCTGGCCGGAACCGGTTCCCTTTGGGATTTTGGCTGGGGGATGGGCGGGGGAGATGGCGCTGGCGAGCGCCTTTGTTCCCCGCCAAACTGAGCTCTGTCGTCCGGGGGCTCCGCAGCTCACCCTCCCTTTGTCCTCCAGCCTTCCCGCTTTCCGAGCAGAGCTGTTAACTTATGACCTCCCAGACGCTAAGTCGCGCTTGCTGTCGGAACACAGTCCGTCAGGCCCCTCTGCTTTTGCAAGCCGGACTCGGGGGCTCTGCTTGGCTGGCGAGCCGCCCCTCCGCCCCGGCTCCCTCCCGCCAGTCCGTGGAGCGCGCACCGCCTCGCCGCCCTTCCTACCCTCTTCCGTGGGCCTCTCGTCGGCACTTGGGTCCGGTGACTCCGTTCTGCTAATCCTCTGGCGGTTTTCTGGGTTATTTAGGCAGGTGTAGGTGGAATCTAAGTGATCAGCAGGACGCGCGGTGAGCCCAGCGTCCTCCTACGCCGCCATCTTCCTGCGCCTCCTCAAATTCTTTCTTTTTTTAAAAAAAATTTGTTTTAATGTTTCTTCAGTTTTGAAGACAGAGTGGGGGAGGGGCAGAGAGAGAGGGAAAGACAGAATCCGAAGCAGACTCCAGGCTCCGAGCTGTCAGCACAGAACTCCTCCTGGATTTTTTTTTAATCTCTTTTTCTCAGCTTCCTCTTTTTCCATAATTTTATCTTCTAATTCACCTATTCTCTCCTCTGCCTCTTCAATAAGAGCTGTGGTCGCCTCCATTTTATTTTGCACCTCATTTATAGCATTTTTAGCTCCTCCTGACTATTCCTTAGTCCCTTGATCTCTGTAGCAATAGATTCTCTGCTGTCCTCTATACTTTTTTCAAGCCCAGTGATTAATTTTATGACTATTAGTCTAAATTCTGGTTCCGTTATATTGCTTGAATTGTTTTTGATCAATTTGTTAGCTGTCGTACTTTCTGGAGTTTCTTTTGAGGAGAGTTCTTTCATTTCGTCATTTTGGGTAGTCTCTGAGGTGGCTCCAAACTACAGGGCACTTCCCCTGTACTGTCCAGAGTAACTTGTGTTGGTGGGCAGGGCCGCAGTCAGACTCGATGTCTGCCCCCAGCCCACCGCTGGGGCCATCGTCAGACTGGTGTGTACCTTACCTTCTCCTCTCCCAGGGGCAGGACTCACTGTGGAGTGGTGTGGCCCCTGTCTGGGCTACTTGCACAATGCCAGGCTTATGGTGCTGGGGATCTGGCATATTAGCTGGGGTGGATCTGCAAGGTGCACAAGGGCGGGAGGGGCAGGCTTAGCTTGCTTTGCTGTCGGTGATCCCTTGCGGGAGGGGCCCTGTAGCACCAGGAGGGAGGCAGACCCTCCTCCGTGGGCCTCTTGTCTACGCTTGGCTCTGGAGAGTCCATTCTGCTAGTCTTCTGGTGGTTTTCTGGGTAATTTGGGAAGATGTGGGTGGAATCTAAGCGATCAGCAGGACGCGGTGAGCCCAGCATCCTCCTATGCTGCCATCTTCATGATAGCATTTTTAATTGTGATGTAAGAAAATAAGCAGTCAGGCAGCTCCTCGGATTGCACAGTCTTCCACAGGATCATGACAGATTTTACCACCAACAGATCCGTGGCCCTGCAATTTGTGATGGTCACTATTGGGTGGTTCCCGGAGACCAAGCCGAGATAATCTGGTGGCAGATTTCTCAAAGCACACCGTAGGCTCAAGTCAGAAGAAATCACTAGAGAGCAGGTCCTCAGGACTGCTGCTGACTAGCTGAAATGGGGGAGACACCGGGGCAATTTCCAGGGGTCTAGCTTGGGCACCTGAACACTTGGGTTTCAGTAGTTTTGTTTTTGACACACTTCTATTCTCTTGAAACAAATCTTAATACCTTATACATGGCTGCTATTTTAAAGGCAATCTTATGAAAGTTAGGTTTTCCATAATAGCTAATTCCAACTTAATTGAGGTATAATAAAGTTTAAATGTTTAATTTCTATATTAGTGTTTGTTATTTCCCAAGATACTTGCCCAAAGACAAGCACCATGTGAAAGACCACATATTACAAACAAGAATCAAATTATCTGCACAAAAATGTTAATATGCTTCTTCCAGAAGCTTGTACAATTTAATGGCTCCCACCTTCACCTTAATTTTGCTGAGGAATAATTTGTTCTCTAAAGTAATGCCTTTGTATTTCATGGGAATTTAAGTTGTTAGCATGTTTAAATCAACAAGGCATGATCTTAGAGCCTACTTTTATTTCTTTATATCCTTATAATTTGTTCCAAGAACAATGTGAGGGGAGGGGGGAAAAGGTAAGCAGTATTTCTTCTGCAACACCAAACAAAATAAAATTACATAAAATAATAGACAAAAAGAAAATTACCTAATTCTACTTTGAAATGCAATCACAAAATGGCATCTTGGGATAGACTATAAACAATTAAATAGAATAGTGCATCTTATCTTTAAATTTGTATGCAAATTATCTAAAATAGATGTGGACTATGTCCAAAAGGACACCTTAGAAAAAAATCATACCAGGTCTCCCACTAGGCAATTTTAATATTTACAAAACAGTGTCCTAAGGAGTTCTCAGATGTTGATTAAATGACTTAATAATGTGACAACTGTAGCTAGTAGTTATTACTAGCCTACAAAAATGATCATAATGGCGAACCTTTACTTAGGACTTAGAAAGGGCTGAGTTTATTGCTTACTGTTTTATTACTATTAGATTCCTAATGAAGGGAACTGGGGTTCCGCTAGCTTATGGAGTGTGCCTAAAGTAATCCAGCTACTAACAGAGAAAATCAGAATTACAGTTTATTTAGAACAAGTTAGAAAAGCAAACAGGGGTGCCTGGTGGCTCAGTCAGTTGAGCATCCAACTTCAGCCCAGGTCATGGTCTCATAGTTCATGAGTTCAAGCCCCACATCAGGCTCTGTGTTGACAGCTCAGAGCCTGGAGCCTGCTTTGAATTCTGTGTCTCCCTCTCTCTCTGCCCCTTCCTTGCTTGCTCTCTGTCTCCCTCTCTCAAAAATAAACAAACATTAAAAAAAATTTTTTTTTTAAAGAAAAGCAAACAAACACATGTTATCAACTTTAAACTACCACTAAAAGTCAGTAATTATTTATATACAATAACTTGTATTTAAAAAATACTTATAAGAAGCATTCTTCCTGTTTGCTAAATTTGGTACTCTGGGTAATCTTAAAATTGGTCAAAATCTCGATTCATTGCTCATCATATAATCATTCTAAAATACTGTTTCTTGCAGTTAGTTTTTAAGGGTAAGGTTGTATCAACACCACCTGTCTATCCTTGGCATATGATAAAGACTCAAATACCATCAAATGATTCATACCAATGTTTTAGTAAAACACTCATGACTTTAAAATAAAAACCATGAGCTTTTACTGTTATTCTCAGTTTTCTACACAATACAACAGTTTTTCCTGGTTCGCTTTAAATAGACAAGAGTATAAGAAAAAAAAAAACACAGACCAAATTTTCCCTTATCTAAGTACAAGTCACATCATCTTACAAAGGAGAAAAAAAAAGTTATTTGTTTTGTTTTGTTTCTAGATCTTTAAAACAAATATTGAGAAAGTCACTGGAGAATTCTAATAACGAACGCAATTCAGAATCCCACAGGTTTTAGCTTAAGTATCACTTTATCAGAGCAGCCTAACTATTTCCTCTGTGGCTCACATAAAATTAAAGACAATTCCATGAGGACAAGTCTTTGAGTTCTTTTTCTCCCGAAACTAAACAACAACAACAAAAATTATGTCATCTGGTTGAACTTTTGGTCAGCCAAAAGAGCCTAAAATTTGTTCAAAATGTACTGCTTTTTATTATAAAACTAGACTTTTGAACCTACATGTCTCTTATTCAGACTTGGTAACTAGAACAGAATCTCTAGTCTGACAAATTTAGAATTACAATCTAAAAACTTAGAGTCTACGTAAGAACACTAACGTCAATCCAAGAAATGTACCAAATGCTCTGAGATGTCAGAAGGAGTGGCAACATCTGCCCAAAGGAACCTGGAAAGTCTGCTCAAGGAGCTGAGAAGTGCTTGCCTACCTCTGGGCTCAAAGCTCAGCCTTTCAGCTCTTCATCTGTTTTCTCTTAGGGCTTTAAGTCCAACTCCTCACTTCAAAATCATCTCTACACAGACTGATGACTTTGTCATTTCTTATCATAGCTTTTCCTTCCTTCCAGAACTTCTGCACTATGTTCCTGTTTGCCTGGGGGGCATTTCCACTTGGATGCCTGTCTTGCTCTCATTTCCAACTCATCCTACCCCTAAGGTGAATGTAATGCTCCCTACTTCTATCAGTGGTACTTCTACTCAAAAATCACAGAAGTTCACCAAATTCAACTGGGTTCTTCTTCACAGTACCTCTGTATGCACCCCTTCCTGTACTTTGCATCTACTCCCAGCAGTGCTCTGGAATGATTTGCAGAGGCAGATCTACTCTATTAGGAGAGGCTATTCCCAGGACTTGAGTAGACCAATAATCCTAAAGCATAGCTTTCACCCATTCCTTCTCTGCTCAAAAGGGGGTGGGGGAAAGAGAGAAGCAGGCAAGCCAAGAAACAGACTCTTAACTATAGAGAAATGATGGTTACCCCTGAAGGAAGGTAGGTAGGTAGGGGGATGGGTTAAATAGCTGATGGGGGTTAAGGAGGGTACGTGTTGTGCTGAGCACCAGGTGATCTATGGAATTATTGAATCATTATATTGTATACCTAAAACTAGTATTACACTGTATGTTAACTGGAATTTAAATAAAAACTTAAAAAAGAGAGAGAGAGATGAATTCTCTGCCACTAAAGGAAAACATCTCTGATGGTTAATTTTACATGTCAACTTCACTAGGGATGCCCAGAAACTGGTTGAACACTACTTCTGGGTGTGTCTGTGAGAGTGTTTCTGGGAGAAAATAGCATTTGAATTGGTGAACTGAGTAAAGCAGATGGCCCTCACTCAATCCCTTGAGAACAAAAAGGCAGAGAAAGGTTGAATTTACTATCTGCCTTTCTGATGCTTGAGCTGGGACACTGATAGTCTGACCTCAGCATTCCTGGTTCTCAGGCCTTCAGATTTGCGCTATAATCTACACCATCAATTCTCTGGCTCTCAGGCCTCCATAGTGCGCTGCTGGCTTTCCAGAAACTCCAGCTTGTGGATGCTGGGGTTTCTTGGCCTCTTTTATCACAGGAGCCAATTCCTTATAATAAATCTCATTCCTATTTGTTCTATTTCTCCAGACAACCCTGGCTAGTGCAATGTCCAAGCAGTGGCCTGGTGGTAAAGTCCCTTCACAGTAGGCCTAACACTCCCTCTCTTCATTTCTCATCATGGCTCCTTTAGTGGGTTACCTCAGGCCAAGTTAATATACTCCGTTTCCTCAGAACACTCCTACCCGAGAATGAATGAATGAATGAATGAATGAATAACATTATAAACTTGTTTGTAAAGCTATTAACATATTAGATTCAGAATTTCACAAATCTGTTCTAGTGATGACTTTTTAAAGTTTATTTATTTTATTTTCAAGAGAGAGAGTGAGCATGTACACATGAGAGGGAGAGAGGAAAACAAAGAGGGAGAGAGAGAATCCCAAGCAGGTTCTGCACTGTCAGTGCAGAGCCTGACATGGGGCTCGATCTTATGAACCAGGAGATCATGGCCAGAGCCAAAATCAAGAGTCAGACACTTAACCGACTCAGCCACCCAGGCACCCCTAAAGATGACTTTTTAAAAAGTAGATACAAGGGTACCTGGGTGGCTCAATTAAGTGTCTGGCTTTGGCTCAGGTCATGATCTCACAGTTCATGAGTTCAAGCCCCACATCGGGCTCTGTGCTGACAGTACAGAGCCTGCTTTGGATCCTCCGTCCCCTTCTCTCTGGCCCTCCCCCTGCTCATGCTGTCTCTCTCTCTCAAATAAACAAACATTAAAAAATTAAAAAAAGAGCATTTTAAAATAAAAAGTAGATACATTTCTCATGAAACATAATGCCAGAGAGTATTATAAACTTTGTAATTCATTTTCATAAAAGTATGAAATAGGAAAATTTCATCTTCACAAAGACATGGGAAATGTTTGTGGTACAGTATTAGGCTAAAACAACTAGGGTAAAAATATATGCAACACAATCTTAATTTTGTAAAACACATGTACACAATGAGCACAGGACTTAAAGGAATATACAGCCGTGTTATAGTTATCTCTGGATACCAGTATCGTAGGTATAATTTGTAGATGTAGATTTACAACATACAGCACAGTTCAAAACTCATCTTTACAGACTTTATTCTTAGCTACACAGTCTTTCAGTTTAATAAATACTGGAGATACACGTCTCCAACAGAGTATATATGCTTCTGAAAAGACCTATTATGAATACCTTTTGCTGCTGCAGTGGGAAGAGTTTTATAAGCCTCCAGTTTTGTGTACAAAAAAGAACACTCTTGGGGTGCCTGGCTAACTCATTCAGTAGAGCATGCAACTCTTGATTTCAGAGTTGTGATTTTGAGCCCCACGTTGGCTATACAGATTACTTAAAAATAAAATCTTTAAAAAAAAAAAAAAAAAAAAAACCACTCTTCCCCATTTTTCAGTATTCCTTTCCTCAACAGGTACTTCTGGTCTTTTCTTCCATATCACATCTTGTTTTCATATCCGTTCATATTTTTCTTATTCCATCCTCTTCTTAATCCCAAATTATAACATCCAGTATTAAAAACTATCTGCTTGCTTTCTTATGGTTTGAAGTTTAATGCTTTCAATTCCACTTATAATAAGTTATAGAAGCTTTTGCTTTATCAACTCCTGGGTTGACAATAACTTTTAGAGCTCTTCCTTGACTTATGAAAGGGTTACATCCCAAAAAACCTATTGCAAGTTGAAAATACTGTAGGTTGAAAATGCATGTAATACCCCTAGCCTACAGAACATCATAGTTTAACCTAGCCTACCTTAAACGTGCTCAGAATGCTTACCTATGAGCCTATAGTTGGGCAAAATCATCTAACACAAAGCCTATTTTATAATGAAGTGTTAGTGCTCGCTTCGGCAGCACATATACTAAAATATAATGAAGTGTTGAATATCTCACATAATTTATTGACTACTGTACTGAAAGTGAAAAACAGAATGTTGTATGGGTACAAAATAATTATGTACCCCCCTGATCACAGGGCTGACTGGGAACTGAGGCTCCCTGCTACTATCCAGCATCATGAAAGTATCTTACCGCATCACTCACCCAGGGAAACTGTCTAAATTTGAAATCTGAATGCATACTGCCTTGTATCACAGTAAAGTCAAAGAATCCTAAATCAGACCATCCTAAATCAGGACCATCTTACACATTTTGGTTCTGCTATGACACCTGAACTAAACTCACTGCAGGTCTTCAACAAATATTAGCTGAAAACATCACCACCACCACCATCACCAAAAAGGGTCCTGATCACATCTAAGGGGGAAAAAAGTAACATTCTAAGGGGGAACACATCTAAGGGGGAAAAATGTAACATTTCTAAGACATGGGTATTCCCTAGCACAGCTCCTGTTCCACTTACCTACTGTAAACTTTAGTTACTAAATTATTGATCTGTTTGTCAATCTTGTATTTTCGGTAATCTTCCAAACCATCTTTAATTGCGATAATCGTAAGGACTACCACCAAAGGCAGCATCGTAATTTCCTTTTGGAAGGCTTCGACCAAAGGCACCCAGTTCAAGACAGCTAGAAACAGGAAATATAAATTGGCAGCTCTGCAAATCCAAACACACACAAGCAGGTGTTAACAAATCACATACAAGTTTAAAGCAAGAGGGGCAACAATACCACAGGGTGCCTTCCGACGAATTTCTACTGTTTCATTTTCGATGCTACGGAATAGATAACTAGCACAACCTGACGGATCTGAGCAATGTGTCACTCCTGCAGACATCCAGCTCAGGGCATTATTTCAATAAATAGGAGGTATTTTTTATTAAATACATAATAGTGAATATCGGAGCAGGATAGTCTTGGGTTGTGTAAAACATGATATAAAGCATAACAGAAGACACTCTTTTCATTTTAAAGCCTCCAGAAATTTAGAGGAAATTCAGTGTTTAACGCATAGTAGAAATAAATTTTTAAAAACTCCAATTCTCTAGCCTTCAGAAGTTACTTTGCAAGTCCGAACATTAGATTCAAACAAGGCTCAAAATAAACAGAGAAGCCCGAGAGGGTTTTTTTCCCCTGGAGACCTACCCTTCTATCTCAGCTCTTCGGCTATTCACTTTTTCAGGAACTTCCTCCACTCCTTTATTTTACATATTCAAATACTTCTCCACTGGTCCCTAAGGTAAATTCAAGTGGCTCATTTCCTTAAAATCTCAATCCTGCATAGCCCCTTGAGTTTTTACCATGAATTTTCTCCATTAACCATTAAACTTCTCAAAATAATTTCCCCACATTTCTCCCTTCCTCGCCTCTAACTCCTTCTGCTCTGAAAATTTCTTTCTTAACTCTTTTTGCTACTTTTTTGGCTTCTATTGTTTCCATGTGGACTGCATCCAAACTTACAACACTGGCCCTGGACTCTGTTCAAGTTCCAGATTCTAGCTCCATCAAGTGTACTAGATTATGAACTTCATAAAAGACAGACTCACCCATAGCATTTAAAGCCATTAATTCAACAAATTCACATCTATACTGTAAACATACCCACCGTTCAATAAATGCATGTGGAACCGAAGTAGAGTGAATAATGAAAATGAATATGTGTAGAATGAATAATGAATGCTGAGAATCTCTCTATTCACACATTAGCATCTCAAACTCAACATTTATAAAAACAAAATAATCAAACCAACTTTCTTTTCATTCCTGTCTTCTGCTAATCCTTCTGGTTAACTCAGATCAAAATGTTCACACCATCTTTTTACTTAATTCTCCGTATCTAACCCATAATATCTGTAATAGATCATTCTTTTCATTCCCGCATTTTTCTAAGCTCAGGTCTTACCACTCACCAGAGTACATACGGAATCTTCCTAAATGTTCTCTCTGCCTTTATTTGCTTCTAAGGGGTCAGGCCTCAGTTAGATCTATGCTACTGCCTTTCTGCTTTTACTCCTATTCCTTCCTGCATCTGAAATGTGCTTTGCCGACACCTTTGCCTTGAAAATCTCACCCACTCTCCACAATTAAATTTCAACGCCATTTCGTCTTCTATTGTTCTACTATTGCTCATTTTGAGGCTTCCATCCTACTTGGTAGGACTTTATAACACTCATCACATCCACTGTGTCTTTTCATTGTATACACCTCCTGTTTCCTCGGCTGAATGGCAAACTCCATTAGGAAAGGAGCACCATTTAGACATTTCCTTCAATGCCTAAACTCACAGGAGAGCTTCAATAAATACATATTAAACTGAACTATGTCGTTGCTTCACCTAGTAACATCTTATATCTGCATTTGCTTCAGAGCTCTATTTCCCCCTACAATCAAGTAAGAAAAAGCGAAAATAAAATGCAGCTTGGTCTAATGGAAAGAACATGGAAGCAAATGTGAAAAGACTCAGAGCTATGGCTCCTGGTCTGCTCCTAATCACTGGCATGACGTTGGGTAAACCCCAGCATCAAACTTTGTTTCCTAATCTAGAATATGAATACAACAGTATCTTCCCTGGTCAAGAGAAAGCATTTTACCAATTGTAAAGCGCTGTGTAAACGTGAGGGGTCATCTTTTCACAACAGACTCTACCAGAGTCATCAAAGGAAATGTCCCAAGTTGTAGGCTTAGGTAACCTACGTTATAGAAATGAAAAATCTTGTATCAACCAGAATGACAAAGAACGTAAGATCTTCTTTTTCAAAAAGAGAATAAAAGTACCTGTGAAATTGTTCAAATAAGTTTCTTGGCACAAAATTTAGAAGTGTGTACTTTGTTGTTCGTATTCGGTTATTGACGTAGGTACCAGAGAACTTTTCATACTCATCCTTGAAGGGCCGAAGGTGGGGGACAACAACGCGGTGCTTTGCTGCCAGTTTGGGAGCGTGAGAGGACACACTCCCACAGGCGAGCAGAGAGGAATAGTTGTACGCCCTCTCATCATCGTCCCTGTGTGTGCTGCCCATCAGCCGCTGCCAGAGATACCTGGCCCACTGAAGACACTCAGTCATGTCCAAAACGCGCTGAGATCCAGGAGGTGTAGGTGATCTGGCAAAACAAACAGACACCCACTGAAACACTCCTCATAAACTTCTGGAAAGTCTTAAAGAACAGGAAGGATAGTAAAATTTACAATTTTTTCCATATCAAACAAACATATGACCCAACCGCTGAAGGTATAAATGGTATGAGAACACTTTCATTAGGTGCTCTATTTACTCATGTGTTGTCTTTCCCCTTCCCCCGTTCTCAATCCCAGGGAATTTTAGTGAGGACTGAATTGGGGCTGCCTATTGCCCTCCCCAGCATCCTCCTCAGCCATTGAATCTCTGTCCTTCTCTCCAAGGCCAGGTGACTCATCTTGTAATGCCTTCCCCTCAGCACTGCCATTCTCTCCTGAAGAGTGAATACTGGATCAAAGGACTGATCTACACAAGACAGAGACACTAATAGCGTCTTCGTGGGATTGCAAAAAGACCAGATGCAGAGGTAATTAAGATGTGGTTAATATCCTTTCAAATTTCCAGTTTAGAATTTAAACCACTTTATATCGAGCAGGAATGACCAAGGATCTACTTAGACATTCTAGCTCGAGCATTTTCAAAATTTGTCAACTGTCAGACTGGTGAGAAATACGTTCTGTGATGTAACCTAGAACCTCCACACACACAAATACAAACACAGCTGAAACAGAAGTTATAAAACAATTCTTATCCTTATTACTTGCAACGCATGTTCTATTCTACTCTATTTTCACTCTCGTTTGGTCTCTCTCCCATTTTAATACTGGTCAAGATGCACTGAATTGGTCTTGAGATTAACTAGTATGTTGCTATACACACTTTGGAAAGACAATGATTGAATGTGGCTCCACAATGGGTCGAAGGTCTACACGGAAGTGAACAGACCTACTTTCTGTTATGGCAGAAAGGCAGGGGAAAACAGCAGCCGAACTAGAATGTTCAGGGATGGCAACACTTCCTATCATGGCCAGGAGAAGGTAGCCTTTTAATCTTTCTTTATCTATCCCAGCAAAGCTAAAAATACGTTACTGCTTAAAGAAGGTTGTTATTAATAATAGTTCACATAAATCTACAGCAAAACTTAAGATATCAAAAGGAAAGCAAATCAGAGTAAGTCATACCTCATTAAGAATCAGCATGAATCATAGTATCTTAAAGCTTAGACTTTAGAGATTATTTAATCTAGAGGCCACAAACCAGTGGCCTTTAAGCAAAATTCTACCCAGTGATGTATCTTGTATCATGGTGTCGGTAAACACGTTATTAGAATTTGTTTTCTGATACAGGACCAACCTTTGCAAATAGATATAAATTCACATAAAATACTGATATTTAGTTTCTCTTAAATAAAAAAAAAAACAACAAAATATTGGGCACATATTTTCACATGATAACAACTGTCAGAAGCCTTTTTACTATAACCCCTGACCCTAACCCTGCATTTTCTGGTTCACCTATTTTAATTGAGTGAATGAGCACAATGTTTACCACTTTTTGACAAATCAAATTCTTCCTGCTCTATAGACTCCAG
The DNA here is from genome assembly GCF_007474595.2 of Lynx canadensis. Lineage (NCBI taxonomy): Eukaryota > Metazoa > Chordata > Mammalia > Carnivora > Felidae > Lynx > Lynx canadensis. The sequence continues at coordinate 166,151,437 of NC_044306.2, forward strand.
CTCATATATCAGTTGTATAACTTATTAGGTATGAGACCTATGTAATTAACCTCTGCACCTCAGCTTGCCAATGAAAAAAATGAGACACCCTGAAGAATCATGGGGCACACTGTTGACAAACATTGTTCATTCTATTCCCCACTCTCACTCTCCACTTTGGCTATTTCTCAGGTTATACAGAATCAAGGCTGTAAACCCTGTAAATTGGGCTGAGATCCAATCTTTCAATATATTGCTTTTCAATGAAATAAAGTTGTCCAACTCTAAGTAAATGCTCAGTCCAATACACCTGTAGATACGTGACAAGTAACCAGCACTAAGTAGGATACATTTAGAAGAACAAACATTAACAAAATACAGGCATGACATAAAATGACCCCCACACCACCCGATCTCATCCTCAACCATTCTATCCGAAATTCAAACTATGTTCACGAACAAACTGTATTCCACTTGTCTGGTGTTTCCCAAGCTTCTGTCGTAACAGTTCCCTAGGCCCCTTCCCTGGACATCCTGATTAAAAGAATCTAGAATGGAGCCCTGAATGTGGAATCTAGTACCCAAATGACTTATCAGGGAGGTTGCAAAGCACAGGTTATACCTCGTATCTCTGCAAATGCTGCTCTTTCTGGAGGGCTGGTCAATCATTTCACCCACTCACTGCACCAGCCCCTATTCATCCTTTTGACTGCTTTAGTTTGACTGTGGAGTGGGGGAAACTGAGGAGGGTCCACACAGGAGATACAGTAAGGCATTCCCTGCTCTGCTCCCATTACAATGCTGAACCTGGCTCATTCACCCCACTTGTTTCAGGGTGCAGCAGGTAGCTTCTTTCTTCAAAGTCAGGCAACGCATCTAATTGTTTCCAGACTCCACAACAGAGTCTAATGCTTGGCCAAAGTTAGATGATCAACAAATGACTGTTGATCATTGAATTTTATAGAAATGAGGAAGTATGGGGAAAGGAGACGAAACACCCCATTTCCTCTTTCATGGTTCAGCCTGGCTTTCCTTCCATTAGAAGCAGGAGTAATAAGATTTAAGTTTGAGAAAACAGAAGCAGTCAGTTTGTGACTGCATTCCTTCTACCTTTATTAATAGAAGGAATCTGCTTCTCCAAGCCTGAAAGACTCTTGCAGAAAATCATCGTTTTCTTTCCTACTGGCTTTATAAGACCAGTAAGCAGTATAGTAGTGATTAAGAGCATAGACTCCAAAGCCAGACGCTGACATCAATTCCTGGCACCTTCACTTGCCAGCTAACCTTGATCAAAGGGTTGTTGTGAGGATTAAGTGAGTTAATATACGTAAAGCCCTTACAATGGTGTGTGAACCATAATTAAGAGCTAAGTAAAGCAAAAAAATGTAGTGATTATCTGGAAAATGTTCTCTCAATTATAGCATTTATTCATAAATATTGAGAATTTATATGCACAGTGTTGACATTAACAACTATACCCAATTATTGATCTATATTTAATTTCTTAAACTGTATATAACTCACACTCAGCTTTAGCAACTTTGCATTTCATTTAATTGGAGAGTTTGCCAGGCAACCAACCATGTGAGGATAGCAATACCTTCTTCTCAGCTGTTCCCAGGGGTAAACAGTCCTAGTAGACAAAACTCTAAAGAACAACGTGCTATGAAGCATGTTTACGATTTTTCAAAACATCATTCATCATTCCAAGATTTAGCCCACTCCAAAGAGAGTTGATTTGTCATGGTGTTCTGCTAATACATAAAATGGTCCCATGCTTTATTTGACCTACTACTCTGCCACTGATTGAAACACTGCCTTCAGAATTAACAGCAAAATTACACACACACACACACACACACACACATACACACACACACACACACACACACACAGAACCAAAGGCTAAAAGTTCAATTATCATCACTTAGAAACAGAAAGAATTTTCAGATCTAGATACTTGACTTGTGAGTGAGCTACTGTCCCTAAAGGTAGGGAGATTTAGTATTTCGTTTAAAAGGAAAAAAAAAAACCCAACATTTACCTAGGTTTTATTAAAGTCTCCATGCCTAACATCATTTTTACTTCAGGAGTAAACTACTACTTGTGAAAATTTGGGTTACAACAAACTTGCTGCTGGTCAGTGATGGAAAAATACCATTAAAGATTAACTATATGAAAAGGCCTGCATGTTCCCAGGCTAAGCATGGAAACTTGAAGCCCAACATTACCCAAATATGCAATGTCAAAAAACACCTGACTCTGGACACTTTGCTTTCACTAACGGACATTAGCATTTTATCTAGAATTTAAAAATTAATTAATATGATCATAGATCCTAAAGGTCAAGATGCTTTTTTTTTAATGTTTATTTATTTTTTAGAGACAGAGAGGTAGAGTGTGAGTGGGGGAGGGAGAGGAGAGAGAGAGGGAGACACAGAATCTGAATCAGGCTCCAGGCTCTGAGCTGTCAGCACAGAGCCCCACAGGGGGCTCAAATCCACCAACCCAGAGATCATGACCTGAGCCTCAGCAGAAGTCATCAGCCACTTAACCAACTGAGCCACCCAGGCACCCCCTAAAGGTCAAGATTCTTAACACACGTGAATACTGGGAGAGAAGGACTGGGTATGAGATTAACATGAACCAAATGCTACATACACCCAACTTGCAACACTCCTTCACAGCAAGGCAATTATATGGTAAAAAAAATAAAAATAAAAAAGTTTCACTGCGAATAACCATTTATCACCATAATATAAATATCTATACATATTAAAAACATGTGCAAACTTTTTCATAATTGCCACAAAAAATTATAAACCACTTTTACTTAGGAATATTGATGGAAAAACTCATAAAAATCTAGCAAATTAAATACAATGCAAAAGGATGGCTGCTGGTTGTCTCTAGGGGTTGAGAGCAGCCTTCCAGTGACGGCCAGCAAGAAAATGGAGACATAGGTCCTACTACTGCAAAGAACCAAGGTCTGCCAACAACCTGAGTAAAGTTGAAAGTAGATTCTTCCTGGGTTTTCAGTTAAGAACTCAGCCTCGATGACATCCTAATTTCAGCCTTTGAGAACCTGAGCAAAGAACCAAGTCTCACCATACCTGGACTTTTCATCAACAGAAGTATACTCATAAACTAGCGTTTATGAGTGGCATGGACTAAGCCACTAAATTGTGGTTGTTATAATGGCAAGACAAAATTAGCGCAGAGGGCCCAAAATTAGATCCTTGTACAAACAGAAAGATAGTATATGGCAAGTATCCCAATTGTGGGATTTCAAATCAGTGGGAAAATGGTGACTTAACATACCTGAATAAATGGTTATCCATCTTGAAAGCCAGAAAGCTAAAATCCTTTATACCTCATTTAAAAATAAATTTTTATTTCAAAATATTTTAATAAATTTTTGATTTAAAAAATCTCTAGGTAGATTAAAACTTAAATGTAAAAATTATAGTAAATTTACTGGAAGAAAATTCAGAACACTTATTGTTAGCTGGGCAAAATTGTTAACTTCTCTCTTGCTTAGGAAAGTTCTCTTGTAGTCAGTGCTGGTGAGGATATGGGGAAACAAATCCTCTGGCAATGGGAAATGAATTGCTTAAAATCTCCCCTCCACCAAAAAACAAAAAAATTTAACAATATCTAGTAAAATTGAAAATACATGTAACTATTGACACAGCAATTCCATTTTGGGGAGTCTTACCTATAGGTATAGGTATATGTACAAGAATGTATACTGTAGTTTTGGGGTTTTTTTTGTAGTAACAGTTTTGGAAATATCATGAGAGTCCTTCAATTATGGAAGAGCCAATACATACACTAGGACACATCCACATTACAGAATATTACACATTTATTTAAAATTATATATATCCATCCATTGACCTGAACGAATGACTATTATGTATAGTTAGGGGAAAAAAAGGAAATAACGGAGACCTGCAAATAGAAATGATCAAAACCAAAAATTAATAAACATGAATGAAGTACAGACCAAAATGACTGATCTGGATTCAAAGAATGGTAAGAATAAAAACGTGGGCACAGTTGAAGTTTCACTTTAGTTACCACCTACCAAAATAGGCAAAGGTATACATAGATCTAGGATGCACATAAGCCGGTGCAGCTCTTGTCACCTCCTTAGTTCCTCATGAAGACAAGACCGTTTAGTAGTGCTGTCGGCTGTGAGGAATGTGGAGCCTGCCAGTTCACAAGATGCTGGAACAGAAGTCCACTGCCTTTTCAAATTCTTAGGCTGGAAGAAGGGCCACATCAGCACATGAGGGTCTACAGATTAGATTATCAAGCCTTGATTAGAGAATCAAGGGCTATCTTAGTGTACTGCAGCTCCACAGACCTAGCTTGTATTTCTTAATGCACTGTTGAATCCACAACTGGCCTGGCCTTGGTTTGCTTCACTTAATAACACAAACTGTGTGTATGTTCACATACATTTGCAAGAACATGGATAAAAGTATAGAATTATTTACACAGGGCTATGACTATCAGTTATCGATAGTGAGAATACAAAGGGAATAGAAGATGAACTCTTCTTTCTTATCTTTGGCACAATGAAGATGTATTGATTTATAATTTTTTAAATAAGGTTTTTGAAGGGAGAATTTATAATTAATAGCTACAAACGTCTAATGTTGCCCTAAGCATTAGGTCTGCGTGATGCTACATGATCCAATATTCCATTCAGTCACAGAAGCTGAAAAAACCAATAAAGTTCTAAAATCTACAAGAGATCATTATGCACAAAACCAATTAAGATTAGCAATAAAGAAGTATAGGGATGCCTGGGTGGCTCAGTCGGTTGAGCATCCGACTCTTGATTTCGGCTCAGGTCGTGATCCCAGGGTCCTGGGATCGAGCCCCACATCGGGCTCTGTGCTAAGCATGGAGTCTGTTTAAGATTCTCTCTCGGGGCGCCTGGGTGGCGCAGTCGGTTAAGCGTCCGACTTCAGCCAGGTCACGATCTCGCGGTCCGTGAGTTCGAGCCCCGCGTCAGGCTCTGGGCTGATGGCTCAGAGCCTGGAGCCTGCTTCCAGTTCTGTGTCTCCCTCCCCCATTCATGCTCTGTCTCTCTCTGTCTCAAAAATAAATAAACGTTAAAAAAAAAAAAAAGATTCTCTCTCTCTCTCCCTCTCCCCCTCTCCCCTGCTCACAGTCACTCATGCTGTCCCAGAAAGAAAGAAAGAAAGAAAGAAAGAAAGAAAGAAAGAAAGAAAGAAAGAAAGAAAGAAAGAAATGTAAACCAAGCATTGCTTATAAAATAAGTACTAACATTTCTATCATGGCTACTCTTTATGAAATACATTTCCCAGTGTCATTTATGACTTCTATTTTTCAAAGTAAGAAACAAAAAGTCAAAGAAGGGTTTATAATAACTCAAGGCATGCAATTTTAACTCCAAAGTCATGCCTTTCCAACTATACAATACTACTTCTATAGAAAATTTAAAGTCAAATATTATCATTTAAAACTATATTATTTCTAATTATAAAATTTTTTCTAGAAGATATTAAAAACAAAAATCCTTCATAACAGAGCGTACCTAAAATAACATATCACACTATGCTCCTTCTTGAATACAAATGTACTTGAAAGCAAACAGTTCTCAAAAACCCTGTTTCCCTTAATGAATGCTTAATGAAAAGTTTGTAGCAAGGCAGATTACCAAAGGTAAATATGCAGTAATGAATTCCCTTGGGCCCAGTTAGCATTTAAAACTTTCTGAGGTCATCACCACCCAACAAACAACTTGAATTACACACATAAGCTCACTTGCCTGAAAGAGAAAAACATTCCTATGTATAGTCATGTCAAGATGCTCCGTTTGTGGCTGTCAAACTCCAGCATGCATCAGAGTGTCCTGAACCACATCCCTGACTTTCTGATTCCACAGGTCTGGGGTGAGGGTTCAAGTATTTGCATGTCTAACACATTTCTAGGTAGTGTTGATGCTGCTGGTCCTGAACCATACTTTGGGAACCACTACTCTATGCTAAATCAGTTTATTTCAAAATGTGAAGTTGAAATTAAGAGTGAACAGTTTAGGGGCGCCTGGGTGGCGCAGTCGGTTAAGCGTCCGACTTCAGCCAGGTCACGATCTCGCGGTCCGTGGGTTCGAGCCCCGCGTCGGGCTCTGGGCTGATGGCTCGGAGCCTGGAGCCCGTTTCCGATTCTGTGTCTCCCTCTCTCTCTGCCCCTCCCCCGTTCATGCTCTGTCTCTCTCTGTCCCAAAAATAAATAAACGTTAAAAAAAAAAAAAAAAAAAAAAAAAAAGAGTGAACAGTTTATTAGGTACCACTCCTGTTACCAGCAAGCTCATTACCTTTGACTGTATAGACCAAGGCTATGACCAGTGACTTGACAACCTGCACAAACAGAAGTTGGTGGTGAGGCCTGCAGGATCAATTCTTTCTACAGATTTAATATAGTTACAGTCAGTTTCAACCAACATTTCCAAAAGCTCAGCAAGGGAGAACAGTAAGTCCCGGCCTTGACAGACTTCTAATCTTCTTCTCAACTAAGAGAAGAAAACCCTAACAAAATATCAAAGTTGTTACATGTTCAAGATCTTGGAAGAAAGTCAAGTTATCTAGTAGGGTCAATAAAAAATACAGAGTAATTTTATAGCTATCAGTTTCCGAGAATAAGATAGGAACTGTTCACAGTAGAAACTTACAAGCTATGAAAGTCTCCTTGACCTCGATGTGTCAGGTAGCCCTCTCTGAAGCACAATGAGCCCTGATAAAACTTGGGCTTGTTCCAATCTGGGTCATCCCTGACTAACTTATTCAATTCTCTCCGTAAGAGCCCTATTGCCCTCAAGGAGATCAATTCTCTCTGACAGATAATAACAATGGCAGTAAGATCATTTGATATCTTTGCTGGTTTCTTTGTCGTATCAGGGGCCAAAGTGACAGGTTGGCAGGGCTCCTTTAGTAACTACTATCCTGTGATCTACAAAAGGAGAAAGTATTTTCATTACCCCACATAATCACTGGAAAAAATATGAACAGTCATAGATGGATCTAATACAAGTTTGGTGATGACAAGGGTCAATTTATTTAGTGGGAAAACTGGATCTTGAATAATGAAGTCCCATAATCCTCTGTGCTCTCCAGGTGAGAGGAATCAGATTTGCCAAATAAAGTCATTTTGGAGTTCCGTGTGCTCTTTAATATTCTCTATTAATTTAATTTCTTGAACTAAATCCCCAGTCGAAGTATATATTCTTTCAGATGTATGCAAGAGGCCAGGCAAGGAGAATATGTCACCAAAAACAATGAACTGAAGTAATTACTTTCGATAACTGCTGATTATTATCATGGGAGGAAGTGCTACATAGGAGTATAAAAAACTAACTTATAGTATCTTTCACTTCTACCACTAAGGAAGAAATCTTTGTGAGAGCTTTGTCATTTTTTAGGACCCTAAATAGGAAAAGGTCACCTCTACTCAAGCACATAGCCCTTAGGCATCTTTAGAAAAGAGTGCTTAAAGGGGCACCTGGGTAGCTCAGTCAATTAAGCATGCAACTTCGGGTCAGGTCATGATCTTGTGGTCTGTGGTTTCGAGCCCCATGTCGGGCTCTGTGCTGACAGCTCAGACTCTGGAGCCTGCTTAAGATTCTGTCTTTCCCTCTCTCTCTCTGCCCCTCTCCAGCTTGCTTGCTCTCTCTCTCTCTCTCTCTCTCTCTCTCCCTCCCTCTCTCTCTCTCTCACACACACACACAAATAAACATTTTTTAAAAATTTTTTAAGAAAAACAAGGAGTGCTTAAGCCACGTTTCCTCAGTCCATGACCTGAAAACCAGACACTGGCTGATGCAGGGGGAGAGAAACAAAAAATACTGTTCTACATCACAGAAGCAGCCTCTAAATCAGACTGAGGGAAGGAACCCTCCACAGCAATGGAGGGTCCTCATGTTTAATATCATTGCAGTTGAATTTTCAAAGACAACATGTTTATTTTAAAAGAAGACAGATACAAAATATGACTGTGGTATCCAGATGCATAGTTTTATACTGGGAAGAGTTATTCATTCTTAATGTTTCCAAATACATTAAGTATAAGACATTCTTTAATTCTCTTATGTGAGTGTGCATGTGTGTGTATATATATATATATATATATATATATATATATATATATCTTCATCCATTCAGACGCTGAAAGCTTTACCATCTCTCATCTTCAATGTATCTCAACTTTCTCTTGAAAGGACCACACATCCAAATGAGTTACATTTGCTGATGCTTGGGCTTCAAAACTGGTTTAAGCTAGCAAAAGGGCAGGGAAAATGCTGCAGTTGTATGAATGTCTCTCTGGTACTAGGAACCAAAAAAAAGCTCACCTATACTCATGGTTAGTTCCCAATATGTCTTTGTCTATTCTTAAAGCTGAAAAAACATATATTAAAAGTTAATAACAATTTTTAATACTATGTTTTGACATTGGTAATTCTAGATAGTACTCCTAAATATGGAGATGACAGAAAAGCATGTTTTTGAGATTTGGTTATTCAACTCTAATAAAATATTAATCCAATAAACCTAAGATCAGAACAATATCTGCCACTTAGAAAGACATGCCAAGTTCTGTGCTGGGGATAAATATACAGTAACTTTCATCCTTACAACAAAGGACATACAATTATCCCCATGTTAGGATGAGAAAACTGAGGCTCAGAGCGATTGAGAAATTTACCCAAGGGACATAGCTTGGTGAGTGGTTGGTTACCCAAGCGTAATCCAAAGAACATGAGGGTTGGAAGAAAGAAGACGATGAGTATAAAAAATCTGAACTTATGTCGTTTAGGGAAAAAAAAGAACTAAAGACACACTTCATTTGAAAAACTAAAGTTAACAAGTTCAAATATTTGTATTTAATTTTAAAACATTCTATTGATGCATTCAATAGAACAATCTTTACATATGTTTGAAACGTGATTCAGTACACACAAATAAAATTTGCTTTTAAATGATTCATTTTTAACCTGACTTCAGTATCATCTGCCCCCACAGGGACCTGTAAGCAGCTAAACTGTGGTCTTTCACTGTTGCTCCTTCGTGCATGGCCTCACTTCCCTGCTCATCCAAATTCAATTTCGTGGTCAACCCTGTTATCATTTCCTTCTGTAGTCTCTCTACCCCTTAGCTCTTCTTTCCTCTCTTGGCAAAACTCTTATCCTAGTTCTATTCAAATCAGTTATATCCAGATCCCTGTTATACTCTGTTCTAGTTAGTACCTCCAAGTTGAAAGTGTCAGAGAGAAACGTGTAACATCCCTCACTGGTGTCACTTTAAATTACTGACCATGGACCACCAGCCAGCCACACCTGCTGATGGTAATCACACAGCATTTGCAAACTCTTCACTTTCCCACTTTCATAGACAACTGTTTCATACCTTCTCCTCTAACTTTCCATATTTCCCTCCTAACATTCTTCCTGCTGATGACCTTGTTTCTACTGTACTGAGAAACCAGGGCCATCAAACCAGAACTTCTACAGGTTCCCCCCATGTAACTGCCCTCCAGCTCAGACCTCTTCCCCCAAACTCCAGACTCCTATAACTGCCTGCCAACGAGGCAGCCCCTCTCTAGATGGTAACATGTACAGAACTGTGCTCTTCTGCCTCCTCTGCAGATTAGCCCTATCAGTTGATGGCAGCTCCATCCTTCCGGATCCTCAGCCTGGGGTCCTGTCCTTTCCTCAAAACCCACATATAGTCAGTCAGCAAATTCAGCTGAATCCAGAATCTCACCGCATGGCATCACCTCTACCACTACCATCTAGTCCCGTTAAACCCTAAGTTACATCCTGAATTTTCCACAATTTAAAACTCTCTAGAGGCTCTCATCTTAATTATGACAATAGCTGGCAGCATCACGTGTATCTGCCTCCCAAACTCCTCTCCACTCTATTTTTTTAGTGTTTGAGAGACAGAGCACAGATGAGCAGGGGAGGGGCAGAGAGAGAGAGAGAGAGAGAGAGAAGGAGGGAGGGAGGGAGAGAGAGACAGAATCCCAAGCGGACTCCATGCTGCCAGCACAGAGCCCGACGTGGGGCTAAAACTCCCCAATGGAAGATCCTAACCGGAGCCAATATCAAAAACCAGATGTTTAACTGACTGAGCCACCCAGGTGCCACAGTCCTCTCCAATCTATTGCTCCTCCCCTCCTTCATGCCACCTGCCACAGGCTCACCTCAGCCATCCCTGTTCTCCTTCCCAGTTTTATTTTTCATAGAACTTTTGCATCAATTTCCAACATCATAAAATTATTTTTGTATTTTAGCACTTGTCTCTCCTCTCCATTAGAGGAGGGATTTCTGTCTTTTTTGTTCACTCATACAGACTAGTCCTGCAAAGTACCAGGCACAGAGTAGATTTCAATGCATATCTGTGGAACGAACATAAGAATCAGGTACCACCTCTCATACTTAGCAAAAAGAGGAATATCTGTGACAATCTTGTATACACCAGCTCCATAAGGTATATAAGCTTAGTTATTCCATGATCTCATTGTATCTTTTATTGTGCATGCTAAAGTTATTAGAGTTTCAGATTTAGATTTATAGCATGTAACCCTAAAATGACCACTAACAAGACTCTGCAACAGGTAGACATAAAAAGGGAAATAAAACAAGGAGACCGTATTTTTAAAAATTACTCAGGTATTTGAATTTCTTTGTTGTGAAACTCTCAGGGAGGAAGTTTTCTGAATATCTACTTTTTTTCACATAGCTTAAGGTTTATCCCTTTAAGTACCAAAACAATTTTATCTGGGATGAAACAGCAACATGTAAAAGAATGAAACTGGACTACTCTCTTACACCATACACAAATAAACTCAAAATGGATGAAAGACCTAAATGTAAGACAGGAAACCATCAAAGCCCTAGAGGACAAAACAGGCAGCAACCTCTTTGACCTCAGCTACAGCAACTTTGTACTCAACATGTCTCCAGACAGGGAAACAAAAACATAAATCAACTATTGGGACTTTATCAAGATAAAAAGCTTCTGCACAGCAAAAGCAACAATCAGCATAACTAAAAAGCAACCAAAGGAATGGGAGAAGACATGTGCAAATGACCTATTGGGTAAAGGGTTAGTATCCAAAATCTATAATCAACACCCAAAAAAATAAATAATCCAGTGAAGAAATGGGCAAAAGACGTGAATAGACACTTTTCCAAAGAAGACATCCAGATGGCCAACAGACACTTGAAAAGATGCTCACCACTGCTCATCATCAAGGAAATACAAATCAAAATGACACTCAGATACCACCTCACACTAGTCAGAGTGGCTGAAATCAACAACTCCGAAACAACAGACGTTGGCGAGGATGTGGAGAAACAGGAACCCAGTTGCACAGTTGGTGGGAATGCAAACTGGTTACAGCCTCTCTGGAAAACAGTGTGGAGGTTCCTCAAAAAATTAAAAATAGAACTACCCTATGACCTAGCAATAGCACTACTAGGAATTTATCCCAAGGATATAGGAGTGCTGATGTACCCACAATGTTTACAGCAGCACTATCAACAATAGCCAAATTATGGAAAGAGCTCAAGTGTCCATCAACTGGTGAATGGATAAAGAAGATGTGGTTTATTGTTGAGTGCATTCCACATAGTCTAGTTTAAGGCAAGGCAGACATTTTCTGTGAAGGGTCAGACAGTAAATATTTGAGGTCTTACAGGACAAAAGGCAACAATTAAAGACATTTTATAGGTACTGTCACACAATTTTTATGTCACAAACTATTATCTTTTGAATTTTTCATCTATTTTAAAATGTAAAAATAAATCCTTAGTTTATGGGTTATAAATTAATACAGATTCAGCATGTGAGCTATATTTTGCTGACCCCTCATTTACCCTACTGGAATTAGGAGGAATAGAAAGGCTTAATAGATAATATTTAACTACTAGAGAGCCAATGACTTTTTTATCCAGTCTCTTCAAGTTATTATAGAGGAATAAGATATTTGCAAAATACAAGAGCTTAACCTCTAGAATTAGAAAGGCATGAGTTTGAATTCTGTCTCTTCCATTTATTGCCATGTAATCTTTTTTTTTTTTAAATTTTTTTTTTTCAACGTTTATTTATTTTTGGGACAGAGAGAGACAGAGCATGAACGGGGGAGGAGCAGAGAGAGAGGGAGACACAGAATCGGAAACAGGCTCCAGGCTCTGAGCCATCAGCCCAGAGCCTGACGCGGGGCTCGAACTCCCGGACCGCGAGATCGTGACCTGTATTGCCATGTAATCTTGAACACGCTTTTTTAAGTCCCATTTTTCTTACCTGTATAATACAAATAAAATACTTCAAAATTAAAAAAAAAAAAAAAAAAAAGAAGATGTGGTTTATATATACAATGGAATACTACTTGGCAATGAGAAAGAATGAAATCATGCCATTTGCAGCAACGTGGAGTGTGAAGAGTGTTAAAACCAGGGGAGTATAAGTGTGTGTGTGTGTGTGTGTGTGTGTGTGTGTGTGTGTGTGTAGTCCCTGTGTGTGACTGCCTTTTAAAATTAAATATAAATTGTTTCTTGGTTACTATTTTGGAATTTATGTGCATTCTTATATACCACTACTTTGGATAATCAAGGTTTGATCCTACACTGACTTATGGTTTTTCCCTCTGTTCTGTAACATTTGGTATTCAGAAACCGTATCCCCTTCCAGATCGTCTTTATTTTTTCCTTGTTCATGTTAGTGCTTCCCAGGATTTATACTGAACAATTCAACTTTGTCAAAGAAGAATCATGCTTTCACAACATTGTACTTAAAAAAAAATAAAATAGGGGTGCCTAGGTGGCTCAGTCAGTTAAGCATCCGACTTTGGCTCAGGTCATGATCTCACGGTTCGTGGGTTTCAAGCCCCGCATCGGGCTCTGTGCTGACAACTCACAGCCGGGAGCCTGCTTTGGATTCTGTCTCCCTCTCTCTGTCCCTCCCCTGTCTGTGCTCTCTCTCTCTTTCTCTCTCTCTCTCTCTCAAAAATAAACATTAAAAAAAGTTTTAATAAAACAAAAATAAATAAATGAATTTTCCTATATTTCACACAGTTTAAATAAATTTTCTTCTGAGAATTCAGTTCCAATGTTCTAAGCACCATTACAGCAAAGTGTTCTATACAGTGATGCCTTCAGGATGTTTGGAAACACATCCACAGGTTCTCTTTCAGTAGTTGAAGGCCTCCTTGTTTTGAATGCTCATGTCTGACTTTATAGGTTTCTCCCTTGGATGCCCAAATATCTGACTTCATCAAAATTTAACTCATACTCCCAACTCTCTTGAATTCAATATGCTTAAATATTGAATTAATAATGACCTCAATGGTCTTCAGGAAGCAGAACACAGAAACTTATGGCTTATTTAGTGAAATCTATTTTCACTGTTCAGAGATCACTTTTCCTTCTATCTGTTTAATAAACAGGCACCAAGGGTTCCCTGTGCCAGTCTGGCACTTTTCCTGGACTGCAACCACAATAATGAAAAGTCCTATGTAAATTCCGTGATTCCTGCCCTCAAGGAACAAAGAGCCCAGAAGAGGGATCAGGCATGAACTTATGAGATTCCCTCATTCCCTGAAATACTTCAGAGATTAACCTCCATGAGACAAACCTTGACATGTTTATGGCCAGGTTTCAGAGTGGTAAATACAAAGAACATTAAAACACTAACCTAATTAATAAACAAGTAAGTTATGATATGAAGCTAGCACCCAGATAAGTGCCTATTTTGAAAACAAGAGCAAAATACCTTCCTAAACAGCAGAACACAAATTTCATGGCGTGGTATCTTTATTCATCACACAAAGGACAACAAATTCTAGCTCTATGTGACAAGCTGTGTGTGTAAAACATAATAAACACACTGGATTGTGATTCTAAATACATGCTGTAAAAGACTGTTAGTAAGAAAGAGGGGAATGAACTGTAATTATTTAATAGCTGCTTCCCCATTAAGACCATCCTATTTACAGTTTGAACCAATAACCAGACAATGCCTACCACATGACAAGTACTCAATGAATATTAAAAAAAAAATTGTTAATGTTTGTTTATTTTTGTGACAGAGAGAGACAGAGCATGAGCAGGGGAGGGGCAGAGAGAGAGGGAGACACAGAATCCGAAGCAGGCTCCAGGCTCCAAGCTGTCAGCACAGAGCCCGATGCGGGGCTCGAACCTATGGACCCTGAGATCATGACTTGAGACAAAGTCAGACGCCCAGGCGCCCCAATGAATATTTTTAAATAAATTAAATAAGTATTTTAAATAAATATTTTAAATAAATTAACTAATATCTAATAAGGTTCATGGTCATATACTATGTATCCCAGAAATAAGTGTTCTCCAAAGAAGAAAAATCTCAAGAAGATAAAGGTCAAGCAATCAATAAGTGTGCAATAAGTATTACTGAATGATGGGATCCTACTTGGTCTATTCTACCTTGTCTTCTGTAATCCAAGACGACCTAAAGCCACTTACCTCTGCTTGAGATAATTATATTTGTCCTATTGATGACTTAGGTTGCATTAAACTAGGGGTTCTCAGCTAGGAACAATTTTGCCTCCCCAGGGGACATTTGCAGTATCGGGAAGCATTTTCGGTTGTCACAACTGAGGGGGAGCTAATGGATAGGTGCCGTGGATGCCATTATAATCACAGGACAGCCCCTACCACAACAAAGAATTATTGGCCTAAAATGCCAATAATGCTACTGCTGAATACACGTCTAGAGCAAGCCATCACATTTGTTCAAGAGAGAGGAAAGTAGCAGAGTGGAAAAAAGAGCTTTTCAGGCAATCATGGGGTCAAATCCGGATCAGTAAGTGGCAGCTATTCTTACTATTATGGAGCACTTATTAATCATTTGATGGCAACATTTCACTAAGTAGGAAAAGCATTTAAAGGTGATAAGACTTAGCAACTTAAAAAATTCATAATTTAAAGCTAGAAAAGATCTTAAATATCCAACTAAATACTTCATACACAAGAAAACTGAGGTTCAGAGACACTGACTCACCCATTATTATACATCAAGTTAGTGGCAGTCACATAAAATAATCCAGCCATCCTCTCCACTACCGTTTAATTACTCATTCATATATAGGTAGGTTTTTATTAATTCCTAAATTGCACACTTATAAATATGTCGTAAGTTATTTAAGTCATAGTTTGACTACAAGATTTTATGCCTGCTAAAATTTTGTATGATAGTGTGCTTACCCTATGTTTAAAATTACTAAGATTTATTCACATTTGTATCTACCTTAAAATTTTCACAGCTAATTTGTGAGCTCTGCCTTATTTCATTTTCATCCTAATGAAAATGAAATTTTCCTATTAGCATTCACAATGGCCTACTTTTTACTTTGATATTTTATAAAAGCAATATAAAAAATTATTCACTTCTGGTTTAAATATTTGCTAGAAGGGCATGAAAAAACACGTAGACACTGACAAACTGCAAATACATAGGAAAAAAGTATTTCCAACTTCACCAGTAACCTTAAAAAAGCAACTAAAACAGTATTTTTTGCACTGAATGTAGCAAAGAATTTCTTTATTCATAATGCTCAATGAAAGCAAGCTTTCATACAGTTCTGGGGTAATCTAGCCCGCTTTTTCACTTCTCTGGAGCCAAGAGGTAATACGCCTTAAAATGCTCATCGTCCTCAGCCCTGAGTAGAAAGATGATCAACTCAGCACTGGAAAGGGCACTAATTCAAAAGCCGAGAAAAAGAGAAATTGTTAAATTGTGGTGTATCTAAATGGAAATATAATTAAAAAATATTCAAATGAATTTTTGAAGTTTATAAGGTTTTATAAGTTTATAAGGTTTTAATCCATTATTTATACCTGTATATCACTATGAACTCAAGTGGAATGAATATATATATATATATATATATATATATATATATATATATACATACACACATACACTCTTTATATACATAAATTTGGGATAAAATATTTTTAAAACATAAACACTGGTTATTTTGAGGTAGTATATTAATAGATAACTTTTAAATATGTTTTGTAACTGTCCATATCCATGAAAATATATACTCACTTTATCATTAGAAAATATATCTTCATTTCAGTGAAAAACTATTCTAAAACTAATCCCACAAAACATGTCCCAACTTTAATCACAAAGCCAAATGCTTATGGTAGAGAAAAGCATACAAGTAAGTTAATGTTTTGCTTCTACATTTAAGATCAGGGATGGGGTGCCTGGTGGCTCAGTCGGTTGAGCGTCCAAGTCTTGGTTTTGGCTCAGGTCAT
Organism: Lynx canadensis; assembly: GCF_007474595.2. Classification (NCBI taxonomy): domain Eukaryota; kingdom Metazoa; phylum Chordata; class Mammalia; order Carnivora; family Felidae; genus Lynx; species Lynx canadensis. The sequence continues at coordinate 166,167,758 of NC_044306.2, forward strand.
AATCTCATGATTTGTGGGTTCAAGCCCCACATCGGTGTCTGTGCTGATGGCACGGAGCCTACTTGGGATTCTCTGCCTCTCTCTCTACCCCACCCCTCCCCAGGCTTGCTCCCGCTCTCAAAATATATAAACGTAAAAAAAAATAAAAAATAAAAGAATACAGCCTGTAAAGATGCACTATGAAAATACTTTTATGTGGAGACTCTATATATAATTAATTAATTACAACTTTAATGATCAAAGTAGGTACCTATATCATTCCTCACCTCCACAAAGACACTCAGGACCTCTGGTAAGAAATCTTGATTCCCTAGGCACAAACTCCCTACTGAGAGTCATAAGGATTCATATTTGCTTTCTTTAATCATCCTCCAAAAATATACCCAAGATCAAAGGATGAGAAAAATGTCCCCCTCTTTTTGTCTTATGAAACACAAAAATGTTTAATTATATCTTTTGAAGCTAGCTCACAAGTAGCACACAAGTATTTGAAATGGCACACAGGAGTCCATGGAATTGTCTTTTTCAGAGACCTTTTAAACTAGACCAGGCACCTGTCCACCAAAACCCAGTGACTATGGCCTGCTCATTAAGGATCTTACCCTAAGCCTGTATTCTCAAACTATCACAGATCAGAATCACCTGAAATTTGTGAAAACATGGCTTCTTCCCCTGTGCACGCACGTGCACACGCACGCATGCACGCACGCACACACACACACACACTCTCCAGTTTCAGATTCAAAAGGTTTGCAGTGGGGCCTGAGAATTTGTATTTCTAACAAGTTTAAGTGATGCCAATTCTGGGTACCAGAATCTGAAAATCATTGACCAGCTCAAATCTGCTCTGGAAAAACTTATTTATAATTTATAAATATATTTTCTCCATAGATTCATTATGACTAAATATTTTTATGCAACTAATCATTTCTAGCCCAATAGTGTATATGTTACTGTCGTTCAAATAATTAGTGAAACTACTCTTTTATACACAAGAAATGGAATATTTTCTGGATGTGTAACCACAGAAAATTTTATCAAGGCAAAGAAAATAAAAGAATGAGGAATAAGAGAAAAAATTAATGGATAGGGAAGGGAGTTATTTGTAGCTAAAATGGAAAGAATTTAACTCTGAAAGATGGTATATACTTATAAAACTAAAGGTTAAGTTAATTGACTACATTAAATTGTTTTCCAAAGGTTTTTTTGCAGATTATTAACTTGAGTTATAAATACAAACCAAATAAACACATCAAAGACTAAAATTTGGGGGTGTCTGGGTGGCTCAGTTCATTGGGCATCTGACTCTTGATTTTGACTCAGGTCATGATCTCACAGCTTGTAGGATCGAGCCCCACATGGGCCCCTATGCTGGCAGCATGAATCCTGCTTGGGATTCTCTCCTCTCCCTCTCACCCCCTCTCCCACTCCTCTCTCAAAATAAATAAACTTTTTTTTTAAAAAAAGACTAAAATTTTAAGTCATAGTTTCCTTTAAAAGTATATGGTATCACTGGATATATGAAGACAGGCATTTCTTTAGCTGAACTGTAGAAAGGAGATTCAGTATAATGGATGAGATTTAATTAATTTCTAAAAACTACTTAAAGATTCACTTCTGGAAGTGCTGGGTGACTTAAAATATGTTACAAGTATTTCAGAGAAGTATTAGTTTACAATGGCTAAAAATGACTTCAGCACATGACTTAATGTAATGAACGCACAGCTCACATACATCAACTACAGGTATACCTTGGAGATATTCCAGTTTGGTTCCACACACTACAGTACAGTAAGCCAATGAATTTTTTGATTTCTCAGTGTATTCAAAAGTTACGTTTTTATTACACTGTAGTCCATTAAGTACAAAATAGCATTATGTCTCAAAGAGAATGTAAATACCTTAAATAAACAATGTACATACCTTAATGCCTCTCTTAATTAAAAACTGATTTACTGCTAAAATTATGCTAACCATTATCTGAGTTTCCAGCCAAGCTGTCATCTTTTTGCTGGTCGAGGGTCTTGCCTCAATGTTGATGGCTGCTGACTGATCAGGGCAGTAGTGGCTGAAGGTTAAAGTGACTGTGGCAATTTCTTAATATAACAATGACATTTGCTGTATCGACTGACTCTTCCTTTCACAAATGTTTCTCTGTAGCACGCAATGCTATTTGTCAACATTTTGCCCAAAGAAGGACTTCTTTCAAAATTAGAATCAATCCTCTCAAACTCTGCCACTGCTTTATCAACTAAGTGTATGTAATATTCTAAATCCTTTGTTGTCATTTCAATTATCTTCACAGCATCTTCGCCAGTAGATTCCATCTCCAGAAACTACTGATCACTGATCGCCATAACAAATACAATAGTAATGAAATATTATAATAATGAAAAAGTTTTAAATATGGCAAGAATTACTAAAATGTGACACAGAGACATGAAATGAGCAAATGCTATTAGAAAAATGGCACTGACAGACTTGTTCGACACAGGACTGCCATAAACCTTCCATTTGTAAAAAATTCAGCATCTGAGAAGCATGATAAGTTCAAGTACAATAAAGTGAGGTATACCTGAATTTTAATTGTCTTGACATGTATATTTAAATTGTCTTTGGGGTACCTGGGTGGCTCAGTTGGCTGGGCATCCTGCTCTTGGTGTTGGCTGATCTCACGGTTCATGGGATGGAGCCCCACATAAGACTGTGCTGGCAGCGGGGAGCCTGCTTGGGATTCTGTCTCTCTCCTTCTCTCTCTCTCTCTCTCTCTCTCTCTCTCTCTCTCTGCCCCTCCCCTGCTCAGTTCTGTCTCTCTCAAAATAAACATTTCAGAAAAATAAAATTAATACAATAAATTGTCATTTATGCCTATATTACAAGGTAGAGCATATAAACACCAATAAAGGACAGATGAAAGCTGTAAACGGTATTGAAAAGAAATTAATGATATTCAATGGGATTATAAAATGAATTCATGGGGCGCCTGGGTGGCGCAGTCGGTTAAGCGTCCGACTTGAGCCAGGTCACAATCTCGCGGTCCGTGAGTTCGAGCCCCGCGTCAGGCTCTGGGCTGATGGCTCGGAGCCTGGAGCCTGTTTCCGATTCTGTGTCTCCCTCTCTCTCTGCCCCTCTCCCGTTCATGCTCTGTCTCTCTCTGTCCCAAAAATAAATAAACGTTGAAAAAAAAAATTAAAAAAAAAAATGAATTCATTATAAATGGTCAACTCCAACAATCAACACAATGCTACTGACCCTTTAAAGCACATTCATCTTGAACAAGAAGTGATGATATAATTAGCTGTTTTCAAACCAGCAATAAGTGCAGCAACAATCTGCAGCTAGTAGAAAAACACAAGCTCTAACGAGTTCAAGTGTCACTGATGCTCAGATTGACAGTCTGCCACTTAGCACAAGCTCTTAGCTCCTGAGTCTCAGTTTCCATATCTGTAAAGTAGAAATAATCATCACCTACCTCACAGAGTTTTGTAAAGAGATTTATTAAATAGTGCACTATGTCTAACATACTGAATAACTTCATTCTTTCAACTAATGTTTGCTGAGCTTCGAGTATATGCCAAACAATGTTACAGATAGCAGAAATAAATCAGGGAACAAAAGACAAAAATCTCTGCTTCCTAGGAGCTTACCTTCTAGTGTTCCTTTATTTTACCTTGTCTTAGGCACAGTGCTGGGTACTTTGAGAATGAATAAAAGTGCCCAGAGCAGGTCAACATACTCAATTCAACAACAACAACAAAAAGATAACACTAGTGTAATCATACAGCGTATAAATTTAGAAAACAGAAAGTCCTAGGAGAGGACATGACATGAGGTTGGAAGACAGAAAGGGAGTGGAGGGTAGACTTCTGGGAAGAGAGGGCATGTTAAATGAACTCTGGGAAATGACAGGAGAGATTTGTAGATTTTAGAAATATTATGAATGAAGGCTAGGAGACTGAAAAGCCCTGTGTTCATTTAAGTAACAGTGAGTAGTTCAATATGGCTGGAGTTTCAAGTACACATTAAGGAGTGAGGGCAAATAAAGATGGAAATCTAGGTTAGGACCATGTAAGTCCTTACTTACTAAGATGAAAAATTTATACTTATTTTGAAGGAAATGGGAAATCATCGAAGATATGAAGAGGATATACGATGGGAATGCAAGCTGGTGCAGCCACTCTGGAAAACAGTATGGAGGTTCCTCAAAAAACTAAAAATAGAACTACCCTATGATCCAGCAATTGCACTACTAGGCATTTATCCATGGGATACAGGTGTGCTGTTTTGAAGGGACACATGCAGCCCCATGTTTATAGCAGCACTATCAACAATAGCCAAAGTATGGAAAGAGCCCAAATGTCCATCGATGGATGAATGGAAAAAGAAGATGTGGTATATATATACAATGGAGTATTACTCGGCAATCAAAAAGAAGAAATCTTGCCATTTGCAACTACATGATGGAACTGGAGGGTATTATGCTAAGTGAAATTAGTCAGAGAAAGACAAAAACCATATGACTTCACTCATATGAGGACTTTAAGAGACAAAACAGATGAACATAAGGGAAGGGAAACAAATAATATAAAAACAGGGAGGAGGGCAAAACAGAAGCGACTCAAATATGGAGAACAAACTGAGGGTTACTGGAGGGGTTGTGGGAGGAGAGATGGGCTAAATGGGTAAGGGGCACTAAGGAATCTACTCCTGAAATCAGTGTTGCACTATATGCTAACTAATTTAGATGTAAATTTAAAAAAATTAAAAATAAAATTAAAAAAAAGAGGATGTGATACGATATGGACATTTAAAGGATTTCTTTGCAAGAAGTTGAAAGCACATTGGAATGGGGGAGAAAAGGCAGGGAGGCTAGACTGAAAAAAGGAAAAAAATGTGCTTCCGAACACAGTTGACTAGTAACCTAACAAGGAGTGGGATTACTAGAGATTTCCAGAGGCATCTCGGAGTGCACATTTGTGACATCAGCAGCACCAACGGCTGGCGAGGACACCCCAACAACCTGGCAGGAACCACGCTCATATTCCCCACTGTACCTCCTGTCCTCTGCCTGTTACCAACACTGCTTCCTCAACAGGACATACTCTGTCCACACATTCCTACCATCACCCCATCCATCTGGACCATGACCCAAATCAAGCAGGCAAAAAATGTGACTAATTGGGCACTGAGGACCACAATACACCCTCTTTTGCATTACTTAGCTCAAATGAAATGTTACAATTTGAGAGAGAAAAGACAGCTTAGGACTCTGAGTAAGAATTGTTTTTTAAAATACCACTGCCCTACTGAAAACATTTCACTTTTCTCTAGGTCCTTGGTTTAGGAATCTTAAAAGTATAATAATAGTTCAGGGGCACCTGGGTGGCTCAGTTGGTTGAGCATCATCGGACTTCAGCTTAGGTCATGATTTCATGGTTCATGGGTTTGAGCCCCACATCAGGCTCTGTGCTGACAGCTCAGAGGCTGGAGCCTGTTTTGGATTCTGTGTGTGCCTCCCTCCCGCACTCTGTCTCTCTCTCTGTCTCTCAAAAATAAACATTTAAAAAAAAATTTTTAAGTATAATAATAGTTCAGAATCAGGCATTTTTCTAACCTGACAAGGTAGAAATGGTGATTTGTTAGCTGAAGGGCATCTCAGGTAAGTAGAGAGAATATATGAGAACACCTGTCTTGGAAAGACTTTAGTGAAGAAAAGATATTATAAATTAAGATTTTTAACAATAACCTTCAGTGTATCATTATAGTATGTAAGGGAAACGACAATGTTTTTAAATAGTGCTAGTTATGAAAACTATACCTTGAAGAAAAAGACTTCACCAAATTTTTGGATAATTTAAAACTGATTTTGACCTTCTTTCTCATAACTAAGCTATTATGATTTTTTTATTACCTTTCCTACATACAGAGTTGAAATTTTATAAATTTGTGTTGCTGACAGAAATATAGACATGTACTCCTCTTCCTCATTCAGAAAGGCCTTGAATGAAATGAATAGATTTTAGAAAAAGAAATTAAGAAGTGTTTAATTAAGGCCTAGTAGCTTGGGCCCCAAGAAGATGTGATCAACTGGACATGAATAGGAATAAAGCTTTCATCAGTCCGACACCGCTTATTATTTCAGAAAACAGCTGGGGGCACTAGAGTGAATGTGACTAGAATAAGTTTTATCTTGAGATTTCCCTTTAATTTCACATGTTCTCACCATCAAATATAATCCGGAAACAATGACACTTGACACGGAATTACACCCTGAGACTATATAGGCTTTGTGAAAGAAAACAAAGAGAATATCGTCCATGTACTCTTCGCTCTAGAACAAACTGATTTATTAGGATAGCAATTTTTTCCCCTGATAACCAAAATATATTTACTGTAGAAATTTTAGAAACTACAGATGAATACCATGAGAAAAACAGAAATCACCCATAATCCCATCACCCAAACATAAGTAACATCACCATTTGGTTTACTCTCCACCAATAAAGTAGTTTCTGTGCATTAAACTGGATTTTTTCAAAAGTAAGATTCTGTAACTTTTCATTCCTCCTATCCTAAACATATTTCCATATCATTAAAAAGTCTTCCTTCCCAACAACTTCACACATTTTAATTTGCTTTCCAAGTTTACTGATGTGATGTGTGAAAGTGTGCTTAGTAAACATCCCTCTCCTCCTGACCTTAAAAAAGTCCATTTTTTTCCCTCTGTGAATTGCCCATTTATGTCTATTTTTCATTGGGCATAATTTTTCACATGGGTATTCATTCATGTCTCACTGCAGTTTATAATAGCCTTTGAAAAGGGTTTACTAGTATATAAAATATAGACCTCAGAGTTTTAATTTCGGTTTTGGTATCTCTTGGCAACATTTTTCAAAACAGTATTTTTGTGATTATTAAAATAATAGTAGCTATAGAAGATTTGGGAATGTGAAGAAGAATATTTTCAAAGAGCCACAACTCTACCACCTAGAAATCCAATTTTTTTTCATATATGTCAGTGAATACATCCATTGATACAAACAGGAACTTGTATACAAACAGGAAGTACAACAGTCTTGTCCAATGTTTAATTTAGAACAATGCCTAATATATAGTAAGAGCTGAATATGTGAGTAAATGATATTTTATCTTTTTAGAATACTTTCTAAGTAATGAAATTTTTTTTTTAATTTTTTTTTTCAACATTTATTTATTTTTGGGACAGAGAGAGACAGAGCATGAACGGGGGAGGGGCAGAGAGAGAGGGAGACACAGAATCGGAAACAGGCTCCAGGCTCTGAGCCATCAGCCCAGAGCCCGACGCGGGGCTCGAACTCCCGGACCGCGAGATCGTGACCTGGCTGAAGTCGGACGCTTAACCGACTGCGCCACCCAGGCGCCCCATGAAATTTTTTTCAAAACTATTTTGGAAACTGAATTGCATCAATATAGATATACAGTACAATAATTTAGGTATTTTGCTATTGCAGGCTTTATTCTTCTTTTTCGTATTACATTCATGTTCACTGTAATGAACATATTTATAAATCTTCATATAAAATTCATAGGATTACCTTGGTATATATTTCTAGACCCAGTATGACTGAGTCAAAGCCTGAAAGGATTTACAGGTTTTAATACATACTCTCATTTTATCAGCTTATATCATTGCATGAACATACCCTTCATTTAGAAGCACAAAAGAAGATTCCATGAAGGTCACAACTCTTTAACAAAACTAGTGTCACTGTTACTTCTTACTCTAATGGTGGCACTAGCTCCATGAAAAGTGTCGTTTCTATGGCTAAGATGATTTCTGAAGTGAAAGAAATCCATCTAAGGTAATAGGAAGGGAATAACGTCTTTAAGAGAGTACATTCACATCAAACCTCTTCTTAAGTGATAAGGAAAGCTGTTCAGCTGCTATAACTATGACCAGGAATAGAGACAGCACACACACTATTGTTCCAAGAGTTGATCCACAGATTCTCCTTCTCGCAAGCACAAACTATTCAATGTATCTTCACCATTGCATTGGGTTTGGGCTATTCCCAAGCGATTTTGCTTGTAGCATTTTCTTTGATTTTCCTTCATCAAAAAGGCTATGTCTAATTAGATCAGACAACAACTGAGACATGTACTGAAGCCTTCAGTATGTCAACATTCTTGACCTCTTAATTTAAAAATAGATTCTAACAAGTTTATTTGTCTAGCCAATAAGTCATTTCCTTCGTTTTACAGACATCAAAATAAACAATATCCTATTCAATTTCTATTTAATCATTAAGTAATTGTATTAAAAAAGTATTTGATTCTTGCCATCCAAAGGTCAAGCATTCCCGAAATCCGGTTTTAGACTGCGTAGATTATCCATTTATGTATACAATTTAACAAATGTTAAATTAGCAGCTAGTGCTGGGGCACCTTGGTGGCTCACTCCGCTAAGCCTCCAACTTTGGCTCAGGTCATGATCTCATCGTGGTGAGTTCAAGCCCCGCTTTGGGCTCTGAGCTGACAGTGGGGAGCTTGCTTCCAATTTCTCTGTCTCCCCCTCTCTTTGCCCCTCCCCCACTCGTGTTTTTTTTCTCTCTCTCAAATAAATAACTATTTAAAAAATTAGCAGCTAGTGTTATTTTTTTAACTCCCTAAAACTTTTTGAATGTTGCCAATTTGCTTTTCAATATATGTAGTATGACCACATTTTCATAAAAACAAATCATCCCAATATAATAAGTATGTAATATGTATTTGTAATGAGAACAGAAGAGAGTCCAGAAGGAGTAGACATTACCCCTTGGGGTAGAGTGGAGTGAGGACTCACACTGGGGCACTGAAGGAGTTTACAGTGTTACAACGATCATAGGTCACGCACCTGTTCTTAAGCCAAAGATTTTTTTTTTATGATGGCACTCTTCAGATATTTGACCTAGCCCAATATAAAAATTACTCTCTCCTCTATAGTTACTTTTCTAGTACAGCAATCAGTTGGTAGACAAAGAGCCCCCATTCTTGTGGATCAATCTTCTAGAGCTGATGAGACTGAGAAGCTTGCTCTCAGACTACAGAACTGTTTCTCCTTGCAAAGAACTAGCATGAAAAGAAGAAACAAGAAACGTTGTGGTCTTATTGAGATAACATTCTAAACACCTGAGTTAGCATGCCCTTATGATTAAGAATAGTTTAAATATATCCTTTAAAAGCAGAAAGGCTTGACTCTCCAAACTGGAGGGTTTCACTAAGTTGATGTCTCTCTGCTGTACATAGGAAAGTATGACTATGTTTTATAACGTAAGAGGAAGGATGCCTCAAACCATTAAGTTCTGCAAAGTTAATGTGTGCGGGGACGAACGCGGGCTTTTCTGCAGCGCTCCTTTAAAACCATTTCTGAGCAAACTCCAACACAAACACCTTCCTAAGGAATAAACCCGGCTTTTCTACTGGGTTACAACTTCAACCCCCATTGTCTTCCTTACCCTTGAGACAAAGCCAAAATTGCCTTTAGACTGCTGGATTTCACAATGAGATGACAAGTGTGTGCGCGCATAATTTACCTTTTCACAAAACCCAGCATTCAGGATAGATAAAATAATTCCTCTTTTGCAATCAAAATCAAGTAACTGAAAACGGGGTCTCTCCGTTTTGGTTTTGTTTTGTTTTTTAAGTTCAACAACAGACCTAAAGTCTAGTTTTGAGGCACTGCATCAAACCTGAAAGCAATTATTGGGGAAGCGGGAGAGGAAGAGGGGGAAGGGAAGGGGGAGCAGGGTGAGAAGTGAAACAGAAATCAAGGAAACAGACCTAGGAGTTCGCACGTTCACCCTTACCAATTCCTCCATCCGCACACATCACAGCATGACGATCACGACTCTCAAGGTGCAAGAGAAAACCCAACACAAATCCGAAAAGTGGAGGCGGGTTATGCGTCTCTGCCAGCCATTTGCTTTTTGGGGAAACAAAAAACAAGAAAACAAACAAAAAAAACCACTTCTCAGAAGACAGCCCGCAAACCGCTCGGCTGAAGCCTGGGCCAAAGCCGCGACCTCCTCCTCCTCCTCCCCTTGCTCCTCCAGCCCTCCTGGCCTGGCTCCGGAGCAGCAGAGCTTCCGCGAACAGCCAATCGCCGGCAGCCCCGCCTCCCGTGACGCAGGGGGGCGTGGCGTGGCGGAGGCTGGCTTCCCGGCCTCAGCTGTAGCACCGAGCTGCCAGCCTGCCGAGGGCCCGGGCCCCGGTGGTCCAGAGCTTTTACAGTCCCACCCCGGCCGTTTATCCAAACTTGAAGCGCTTGGCAGTTATTTTTTTTGGAGGGGTAAAAGGAACAAATCTAAACTTTTAATGTTATTGTTTTATAACTGGGAAAGGAATTGAGAAAAAGACTACAATTCTGATTTGGCCTCGCTCAGTGTAATGTACTTTGTTCGTATACCTGCCATGGTCTGGGGCTTTAAGCAAAAATATTTTTCTCCTAAATAAATTCCAGCAACCCATTTGGTCCCTCAAAACTTCTGACCAACTAACTGCTTTGAGAAAGGAAAAAAGGGATTTGGGAAAAGACAGCCAATAATGGCAATAATTCAGACTAAAAACTAATAATCACTGACCGCCAATTGTTTTATCCCACTGAAACAAAAGGAGCCAAAACCTCCACAGCTCATTTGTACATCTATCTTACATTTTCTTAACTGTTGCTCAAATGCGCAGACAAAGTGAAGAAAACTAACGATCCTTCAAATGTTTCACTAACAGGGAAGAGCTCTCCAGGGCAGACCCATGGAGCCACTTGGGAGGTTTGCAGACTCTCCCAGACCAGGCTGGAGAGGCCAAACAAGTTCCTACATTCACTGGGAACGTGCCTCTCCCGGAGGGGAGAAACAAGTTCTGGGTGTGGCTTCCTGTGATGGCAGAACTTGGAAAGCAACTTCTGCAGGCAAGGGCAAATCTCTATAGAGTGTAGTCAACCCTGGGAATAAATTCAGTTGATTCAAGAAGACTGGCATTTACGCGGCCTCTGAAAATTCCTAGCCTTGGTAGCACTTTTTGCAGTCGTGTGAGTGTCCCTAACAGGATTTAGGATTAAACTTAAAATTACATTTTCTATCTGATAGCCAACCTTCTTGAGGAGACTTGAAATTTAAGATGGGCCTCCCAGAGTTTCCCCAGTCAGCACCCATGCTATAATCTCTGTGAAGGGCCTTCCTGGGAGGATGCATACCAGGACAATTCAGGCAGGCCACTGGTATTTGCCGCCTGTTTGGATTGCTTAAATCAGTGGTTCTAACCAGCTACACCTCAGAGTCAACAGGGGAGCTTGATGCCAAGGCTCAACCCAGCCCAATTAAACTGGAATCTATAGGGGTGGGGCTCCGGCATATTTCTTTCTTTCAAGTTCCCTGAGGACTCTAATCTGCAACAAGGGTGAAAATCACTGGCTCAGATTTAAATGATTAGAGACAATTTGACGTAATATTTAAGTTAAAAATGTGATATTTTGTAAGTAAAAGTAAAGTAAAAAATTAGGTAAATTTTTGCAGAATAATGTGAAACATTTGGTAATATAACTTGTCTTTATGTATTCTTTACATATTTGTATATTTTTATGTAAATACAGAAAATATGTGGTGAGATACACATCAAAATTGTTTTACTCAGAAGGGAAGGATTGAAGAGTGAGGGGAAATTATTAGCTTTCCATTCATGTCTGTGTCATTTGACAAGGAAAGGTACATGTACCCTGTTTATGATTTAAATAGATCCAGTCAAGTTTAAAAAATTAATATTTATGAATGTCACTGCAAATGGCCACTATTAAAGTAGACTTCAGTTTGTTTTTGCAAATGTTCCTCTAATATATAACTTTTCTAAGGGTTCTTTCCATTTTGTAAAAGGAAAGAAAGAAAAAATCCATAGTTTCTTTAACACATTAGCTAATTGCCAAACAATATATTTACTTCCTTATAATTCATATAATGTACCTATCATCTGATGATTTTTTTAAACTAATATTCAAAGTATACAATATAAATGTAAGGAAATTTCACCTTTTCCAAATTATTTGTAATTAGTATCTCAAAACTAATGGTTTTGGGGCACCTGTATGGCTCAGTCGATTAAGCATCCAACTCTTGATTTCAGCTTAGGTCATGATCTCATGGTTCATGAGTTTGAGTCTTGCTTTGGGCTCTGTGCTGGCAGCATGGAGCCTGTTAGGGATTCTCTGTCTTTCTCTGTCTGCTCCACTCCTGCTCACACTCTCTCCCTAAAAAATAAATAAATAAACATTACAAAAAAAACTAACAGCTTCATAATTAATTCCCAATAGGAAACATGGCATAGTAATCAAGTGCCTAGGTTTGACCTGGCTTTAAATCTTAGCTTTGCATATTTTTAGATAAACGATCTAAGGTACCATCTCTAAACCCCACAGGTAAAATGAATCCAATAATATCTACAACAGTTTTATTAAGACTACACCACATCATGTAATAGGTGCTTAATAAGTGATAGCTATTAATCCACTGACTTCTATTGTCCTATCGTTTCTTAAACATTCAAAGATTAGCATGGCAGCAGTAGACTAAGAATTTATCAGGAAACATTTTTATAAAATAGTATGATTTTTTCTATGACCATTGATACTTCTTATCCAATTATATAGGCGAAAGAGAAACATTCATTCTTTCAGGTCACTGCTTTAGCATAGAACATATATAAGGGTGTTTTTTGTTTGTTTGCCTCAAAACATTCTACATATAACAATGTTTCCTGAAGTGATACACAAGCGGATTTTAGGATTCATAAACCACCATTTCTTTTTCTCTATACTTATTAACAGAGAGTGACTTAAGCACAGATCATGATGTTTCCCAGGATTGGTTTCCTGACTAACTGCTGGACAAAAAAAAGGAGAGGTCAATGCCTCAAGCAATAAGGGCTTATCTCCTGTAGGTAATATCATCCTGCGTTTTAGTAATATCATCTTGCATTTTCTGTCTCTTTTTTTTCTTTCCTGGACGTTTACTGAGCATCAGTAAAACATTTCTATGTTAGGCACTATTCTAAGTAGTTTACATCTATCACCTCACTTGATCCTCTTGTCAGCCAAAGTTAGAGCAAGCCAAAGTGTGAAGGATGAAGAGAAGTCAGGCAAATGAAAGGATGAATAAGGGTAAGACCATTGCAGATAGAGGAAACATGCTAGAGGTGGAACAGCTTTCACATTGGGGATTTATAGGTCATATTCGTATTACTAGCATGGAGATTTTCACAGGATATTGGTGGCTTTGGCCTGTGTAGGTTGCCCAGCTCTACGATGTTTTTATATTTCTGGTTCCATATTTCAAGGGTGTTCTATCTGATCATGGTCAACCCTCACTTCCATCCCTTTTTCTACTACTAGTCTACCCCGTCAATTCCCAACCATGCAGAGACTCTACTGGCTGTTTCTCCCCTCTTACGTTTCCAGGTTGTGTTAGCAGAATGTTATGAAAGTAAGCTAATTGAAAAGTTAATGGAGTCCACACTCTTGATAAACTTTCTGTTTATTCCTAAGTGATTCCTTATCATTATCAGCCAAGCTCCCCTCTTCTGACAAACACTTAACTGAGCACCCACCAAATGACAGCCTGAACTCACCACCTCCACTCACTAGAAGGGAGTCCACAGCATGCTGACGTGGATCCAAGCGCCACAATGTATAAATCTCATTATTTCCCTTCCCTCTCACTCTTTCTCCATTCCTGCATTTCTGTGTAAGTGGTTCTCCCTTCTCTAAAAAAGCTCATTTCTCTCTGAAGTTGGTATCTCTGGCCACCGGCTCTTGCCCCTTCCACAACTTTATGGTACCCATTATTGCCTCTTTATATCATTAACTTGTTTCTTTTCACTGGACCTTCAACCTACGTATATTTAATTTAGAGATGGATATATATGTTCTTCACACCAAAGAAGAGGAGGAGGAGAAAGAAGGTAGGAAGGGAGAGAAAGGGAGAAGGAAGGAGAAGAAAGAAGAGAAAATGATAGAGAAGGCTCTCTTTTGATCTTGCTATTCTTTTGGATCAAACTGGTTTTTTTTCCTCTCTCCACATTACCAAGATTCACTGGAACATATCTTAATCGCTTCCTGACTCCTTGAGCCCCTGCAATCTGATTTCACTCTTTTCTCCCCTGAACTTATCAATGGTCACAATTCCAATTGTCAAACTCAGTTGTATCTCTCCCATTCTCCATTGTCACAACTGGCTTTGATAGCCACTCCCTGCTACTAGGAACTCTTCTTTGGGGGAGTTCTGTGGTTCTTCCTGGTTCTCTTCTTCTTTTATTTTAAATCATTTTTTAAATAAAACATTAAAAAATTTTAATGTTCATTTATTTTTGAGAGAGGGAGAGTGACAGAGTGTGAGTAGGGGAGGGGAAGAGAGAGAGGGAGACACAGGATCTGAAGCAGGCTCCAGGCTCCGAGCTGTCAGCACAGAGCCCGACATGGGGCTCAAACTCAACAAACCCTGAGATCATGACCTGTGGTGAAGTTGGATGTTCAACCAACTGAGCCACCCAGGCGCCCCTAGATAAAAAAGATTTTTATAAAGACTCTTGTCTGGTTCATCTGCTTTCTTCTCTACCTCAGGTGTATGAATTCTCCCAAGATCTGCCCTGGTAGCTCATTCATTGTGATAATGTAGTTATGGTTTCCAGCCTGAGGACTTCCAAGCTTTCTGCCCTTTGCTGAGCTGCAGGTGTGCATTTCCAGTTGTCTGCCCACCACCTCTTCCTGATAACAATGTCACCTTGATACTTCCAATGCAGTGCGCCCTTCTCTCTACGCTTGCTCCTCCCTTTTCTCCTTTCTATTTCCCTACCAGGCTCTGCTGTGGCCACAGCTGGGGTTCGGTCATGCCTAGGCAGGTCTGGCAAACTAGTGGGGCAGCACAGCAGACATTTATTGTCATGGGAGGCCTAGGAAGAACTTGGGATTTAGTTATTCTAAGATGAAATTCCAGGCCGATTTGACTGGCCTAGCAAAAATCTTAATCCTTGTAGGGGTTGGATGACTCTCAAGGAAAGTGCTTTTCATTAGAATTATCTTCCCCATCTCCCTTTAAATATCAACACAGAACCTTAATACAAGTTTGTGAAATACTAATACATTTACTGTATGTAATGTATACAAATATCTTCACTATAGAGATATGGAACAGGTTTATAGGAGTGTAAAAGACAGGGAATTCTCATGGGACAGCGGAACTAGCAAAAGTTTCATATGGGGTTGTGACTTGAGTGGGGCTTCTGATATGTGTAGGAATGCACTGATGGAAAAATAAGGGTCAAGCCTCTGGCTAAATACAAAACAACAGACAAATAAGAAGAAAAATGCAAATGCATTGGAGTATATGGCATGTTTGAGAATTGTTTACCTTTTTTTCAGGCCAGTGCAGAGAAGGAGACAAAGAGTATTAGGACTCCAGTGTGAAGGTTTCTGAGCAAAAGAGTTGTGGTCAGTTCTGTGCCATAACAAATTAAACACACTGGACAGGATAGACATTGCAATGTGAGAGAGATGAAATAAAGGCCTGAAACAAGGGTCTGGCAGTGGTGTGGAAAGGAAGGGATGCATTCGAGAGTCTTTGCAAGGTCAAATCTTCCTTGAGAAGAAAAATGAGCTCCATCCAACAATGTAGGTTGCATGGCCAGTAGGAATGTTATTGCTCTGCAGTAGTGGGGTTGGTCAGAGGATCCTGTGCTCTGCAGAAGAGCCCTGACCTGGACAGGCTGACAAGCAGAATCCTAGTTGGTTGTTTTTTTTTTGTTTTTTTGTTTTTTTGGTCTGATACATGGTACATGACTTAAATGGTGATAGGAAGTACCATTAAGTTAGGCATTTCATTAAGCCCAGTGCAAGTTTTCATGCTGAATGTAGTGACATTCCTGCCATCTATTGGGTGAAGTACCAAATCTCTTCTTTTTTTAAATTTAACTTAATACTTAATTTAATTGATTTATTTTTTAATTTACATCCAAGTTAGTTAGCATATAGTGCAATAATGATTTCAGGAGTAGAATCCAGTGATTCATCCCCTATGTATAACACCCAGTGCTCATCCCAACAAGTGTCTTCCTTAATGTCTCTTACCCCACCCACAACCCTTCCAGTGACCCTCAGTTTGTTTTCTGTACCAAATCTCTTCTTTGAATAAGAACCTCCCCTTATCTGTGGGGGGATATGTTCTGGGCTCCCCAGGAAATGCCTGGAAGGGCAGATAGTAGTGAACCCTACGTATACTATGTTTTTTCCAATATATACAGACCTACAATAAAGCTTAATTTATAACATAGGAACAGTAAGAGGTTAACAGCCATAACTAATAATAAAATAGAATTATACTGTAAAACAAGTTATGTGAACGTGGTCTCTCTCTCTCATAATATCATTGCACTGTACTCACCCTTCTTCTTCCTGTGTTGATGTAAGATGACAAAATGTCTATGTGATGAGATGAAGTGAGGTGAATGACAGAGGCACTATGACATAGTGTTAGGCTACTAGTGACCTTCTGACCATACATCAGAAGGAGGAGCTTCTGCTACCGGACCATGGTTGACTGCAGGTAACTGACACCATGGAAAGCAAATCTCAGTTAAGGGGTAATTACTGTGCCAGGAAACAAATCACAATAGAAAGTCAGCATGACCAGAGAGGAGCACACAGTGGACTTCAAAGGTGCTGGGGATGTTTATTATCAAGCTCTATGGTGGTATAATATAGTCAGGATTCTACAGAGAACAGAACCAATATGATGGTATAAATATGTATTGGGAGAGAGAAATTTTAAGGAAATAGCTCACACAATTAGGTGGTGGGGGGGGGGGGAGGTGGTGGTGGAGATCCAAAACCTGCAGCAGCAGGCTGGAGACCAATGGAAGAATTGATTTTGCAGTGTGAGTGCAAAGGTTATCTGCTGCCAGAATTCTCCCTCAGTCTTTTTCTGTTAAGGCTTTCAGCTGATTGAATGAGATCCACCCTTATTATGGAGGTTAATTTCTTTGAATCAAGATCTGCTGATTTAAAGTTAACCTTATTTTAAAAATACTTTTGCAGGGGCGCCTGGGTGGCGCAGTCGGTTAAGCGTCCGACTTCAGCCAGGTCACGATCTCGCGGTCTGTGAGCTCGAGCCCCGCGTCAGGTTCTGGGCTGATGGCTCAGAGCCTAGAGCCTGTTTCCGATTCTGTGTCTCCCTCTCTCTCTGCCCCTCCCCATTCATGCTCTGTCTCTCTCTGTCCCAAAAATAAATAAACGTTGAAAAAAAAAAATACCTTTGCAGAAACATGTAGAATAATGCTTGACCAAATATCTGGGTGCTGTGGCCTAGTCAAATTGGCACATAAAATTAGCCATCACAACTTCCTTTTATCATTGTTTTTAAACTGTTAAGATACATTAAAAATTAAAAAAAAAAAGATCAATGTCTTCATCTTGGAAGCTGAGAGTACAATTTGGAATATAAGATCCCAAGGTCAGCTAAAACAGTTGTGAAAGCTCTGGTAAGCAAATAATAATAAAATAGACTTAAAAAAAAAAAACAAAAACAAAAACCCCAGCCAAACCAGGGCCCTTTGGAATCCAAGGGAATCATCTTTGTTAACAAGGACTACCAAAACAGAAGGGCAAGGTATAGGCAGGCCTTTCCTGTTCTCACTTACTTGGTCCCAGGCCACATTAAAAATCTCCCACTGATTTGGAAGCTTCCAATTGGAAATTCAGGGCATTTGCTGAATCATTAGTTGAGACCTGAAGGGAAGAATCTAGAAAATATCTTGCCCTTGTCAATCAGATAGAATTGAGAGGTGGGAAAGAGGGCTGGTTAGACCTCCAACGAGCTGAGTCCCTTGCTGTGCCCCAAACTGTTTCTGCTACCACATGCTGGCATTGACTATTCCTCTGAAAACTGTTATTGCTTAAATCTACCCAGGGTATAATGTTTAATGTTCAGATTAATTGGGACCATCTGTCATCTAGGAGACACATTTACTCAACCCACAGTGAGTATGGAGCAAGATAAATATTTATTTCTCTGTTTACCAAAGTGATGTTTCTTTTTTTTAATTATTTTTTAATAAATGTTTATTTATTTTTGAGAGAGAGAGACACACTCACAGCATGAGCAGGGGAGGGGTAGAGAGAGAGGGAGACACAGAATCTGAAGCAGGCTCCAGACCCTGGCTGTCAGCACAGAACCCAACGCAGGGCTCCAACTCATAAACTGCAAGATCATGACTGAGCTGAAGTCAGAGGCTTTACCGACTGAACCACCCAGGTGCCCTCAAAGTGATGTTTCTTAAACATTATGTTTTTGTCAAAGTTCCATAAATCAAATTTTATTTCAAATGCCCTAGTGAAATTCTTTATTAAAGGAGTCTGGTAGAGCATCCTTTTATAATTTCAAATTCTGTTATGTTTGTTTTTCTTGAAAGAGGGCACTAATGATGTTTAATGTTCTATGCAGTCCTGCTAGTTTCTGAGTGGTCCTTCACGAGGCCCCTCAATATTAACGGGTGCATAAAATTGACTTGCTATCATTGCCATAGAGATTTTATAAGAATTCTTAACAATATTTTTTGTGTGTGTACATTCCATTAAGCCAGCTTTTACAGATGCTAAGACAGAGGTCTTATGCTATTCTTTTATATGCTCTCAATTTACATAGTTTAATCCATGCTAAAATTTCTTTGGTTTTTTAAAATAATCTTTATTTGCATAAAAGTAGATTAAAATAAAACAGATTTAACAAAAGTGAATTAGGAAAGTATCAGCTTTACCTGGAAATTTTAAAAACACTGTCTAGAGCAGACATTATAATTTCTATGTATCATTCTTCTTACATTTCAGCATGTGAAGTAGATAAATGTTTTACTACAGTAGAAAAACAAGACATGACTAGTATTATTGAATTGTGTTCTGATGACATTGGCATTATAGTCAGAGTCTGGATTGGATTTGACCAATGGTGACTTTAATTTCTGGGCCTCCATTTCCTCTTTTGTAAGAGGAAGTTAGATTAGGTGCTTCCTAAGTTAGTTTGGCTTCTACCATGGTAACTATCTGACCGAGTTCTTGTTTCCTCTTGCTCTGTTCCGTAACTTAACAATACCAACAGAAGAGCTATCTTAGAGAAATATACTCACTTCACTATGATCTGAATATTGCTCACAATGCTATATATAGAAATTTCTTCATTCTTGGCCTCAAATTTTGATTTAAAAATGTACTTATTTTGGATATATTCTGACATTGAATTTTATTATCTGCCTGTTTGGTTTGTGTGATTCCTTCCAATTAAATTGCTATGCTCATTCATTTCTGCCTATGAATATTCAACCCAACTCCCAAATCCTTCTTATTCCCTTAATAGAATGACTCTGATCACCCTGATAGTTCTCTTTCTTCTTAACTCCTGGCTTGTACCTGTCATGGACCTTATTATTGCTTTGTTTTTGTAATTTTAAATGATCTAGACAAGTAAAAAGAACATAAAATAAACTTACAATATTCTATTTTTCAGAATTATAGTTACCATTTTGGATTATGGGCCTCTAATTTCTTATTTCTTTAATGAAATATTAAAGATATCACTAAACTCCCCTTCAATACTACTCCAAGTCCTGCTTCTAGAGGCTATATGTTTATGTTGTATAACCTTCCAAGATCCTTTCATAAAAAATACACATTTATATGATGCTCTGCTACTTTCTGTATTTCAACTAATGTACATGACTATTATATGGTGTGCCAATATTTAGTTCCACATCTTGTTTTTTAACTGAACATTATGTGTATATTTTTATTTTAATTTCAGTATAATTAACATACAGTATTATATTAATTTCAGGGGTACCATATAGTGATTCAACAGTTCCATATATTACTCAATGCTCATCAAGATAAGTATGCTCTTTTTTTTAATGTTTATTTATTTATTTGGATAAAGAGAGAGGGAGAGCCTGAGATGGGGAGGGGCAGAGAAAGAGGAAGATAAAGAATTCCAAGCAGGCTCTGCACTGTCAGCATAAAGCCCAACACAGGGCTTGATCTCTGTTCCTGAGATCATGACCTGAGCCTAAATCAAGAGTTGGACGCCTAACTGACTGGGCCACCCAGATGCCCCAAGATAAGTGTACTCTTAATCCCCTTCCCCTATTTCACCCACCTCCCCTCTGGTAAGCATCTATTCCTTCTCTATAGTTAAGAGTATGTTTCTTGGTTTGTCTCTTTGTTTCCATTTGTTCATTTGTTTTGTTTCTTAAAGTTCACTTATAAGTGAAATAATCTGGTACTTGTCTTTCTCTGGCTTATTTCACTTACCATCATACTCTCTAGATCCATCCATGTTGTTGCAAATGGAAATATTTTGTTCTTCCAAATATTTTGGAAATATTTGTTCTTTTATTTCTTTGTGCATATATGCCATATCTTCTTTATCCATTCATCAGTTGATGGTTACTTGGGCTGCTTCCACAGTTTAGCTATTGCAAATAATGTTGGAATAAACATCAGGGTGCATAAATCCCTTTGAATTAGTGTTTTTGTATTCTTTGGGTAAACACCCAGTAGTGCAGCTACGGATCACAGGATAGTTCTACTTTAACGTTTTGAGGAAGCTCCATACTGTCTGCCTCACCAGTTTGCATTCCCACCAACAGTGCACGAGGGGTCCCCTTTCTCTGGCCAACACTGTTGTTTCTTTGAACATTATATTTTTAAGATCTAGTTCTATTCTCACTGATATAGTAAGTTTATTTAAAAGCAGCGTTTTACAGTGTTCCATTACATGACTGGACCTTATTTCATTTATAATTCTTTTATTGATGGAATGCTATCATAAGGATGCCCTTCATATTGTGGTAACTGGTTCACAAAATATATCTCCCCTATGACATTATAATTCCTTGAGTTTCAAAGATATTTTTAAAATAACCTTTTGCCCAGGAAGAACCACAAAAATAGAATAAATACAATGAGAAAATATCTTTAAATGCCAATGAAAAGAATGGTAAATTGGCAGAAACCGGAAAATATATACCTGAAGACACAGATCTGAGGTTAAGTAAGACTTGCTGAGTCAAGCTGATTAAAGGTAAAAACTCAAGTGCTGAAGCAGAAGGAGTGGAAACCATGAGGGAGGGGAAGCTGCCAGATAGAAGGTGGAAAAGAACCACAATATGCAGAAAAGAAAAAAAGTACTCCTGTGATTCCAGGGCAAAACCAAAAGAAACCTCCCCCAATTCCAGCAAGTTGTAACTCACACTCCTTGTTGGAACCAGTGCAGGGTAAATGTCTCTGTGCCTTCCTCTACTGTTGTAACAGGCTTGGGATGATAATACATTTATTTACAGGGTAGAGAGCCAGAAGTTGCATTCAAATGGACCTCCCCCAATAGACGGATTAGGGGGTTAGAAGGACCTTTTCAGGCCAGTTGGGGATTGCAGCTGCGGGCATTTCCCTCAGTCGCTGAAGGGTAGGGGTGGTACACGGACCTGAGCGTTCCTTTAGGAAGAAGAGTGTGCTGAAGGATGCACTTCCACCTCATTTGCTGGATACCAACCAGGCTATGCAGGGAAAGCTGCAAAATATTCTAATCATCTCCAGAAATTCCTCAAGCCCTTTGCTAGCTTTCCTCTTTGGTTCTTCTGCATATCCAATCCCCTTATGCTAAACTTCGCTGCTGAAAACTCTTTGCTGAGGCATTTCTTTGGCAGCTCTTCTGGACTTGACCTTATTTACCAGTCTCAGGGGTTCAAAGTTATCTATTTATTTTGACTTTGACCAAGACTATTTTAACATTTTCCAGCTTGACTAAACGTTATAGAGAGGCTTTTTCCTGACTGAACTCCTGACTTCCACTTTCCTAGAACATTCTCTTTGGGAAAACTTGTAATTATAATTACTTTTCCCCCTTGAGATGGAAATCTTTTGAAAAGTCTCTTGCCAGTTTTACACTTTAGGAATATCTTTCTCAAGAATTTGTGATTTATGTTTCTGAAATGTAATCACCAAAGGATAGCCCTATCTCTGTTTCCATGAAAGGGTAGATGCAGGGCCCGGACTCACAAACTGTGAGATCGTGACCTGAACTGAAGTCGGACCCTTAGCAGATTGAGCCACCCAGGTGCCCCCTCATTCTTGAGACTCTTCAGGGCTTTGTAATATTTTAAACAGGTATTTGTTAAGCCACATGTATTTCTGAGCTCTTTTCAGTCAATGTAACAGCAAATAATTTATATATTTTAGACAATGGGGCAGAGATATTTTTGGTCAAAGAGGTAATTTTGGACCATCCTCTAAGGCTTTAAGCTCATGGTTCTCAAGTTCAGCTACACATTGGAAAAAAAAATATTGCTGGGTTCTATCCCTAGAAATTCTGACTTCATTGTTCTAGGTGTGATTTGATCGGTTGTAGGGATTCTGCAAAACTCCTCAGTTGACTCTAATTTGTAGTCAAGGTTGTGAATCATTACCTATGCTCCCTACAGTGTTTTTTTTTTTTTTTAATTACTTACTTCTTTTCTGAATTCAATAAACAGTTATGGGGAACCTCCTTCCTGCCAGATGCTGTCCAGAATACTAAAATGAATGTGTCATGGCCTCTGCTTTTCAAGGAGGTCTCAGAAAAATGGGAGAGGCAGAATGTAAACCAATAGCTGCCATGCAATGCAATAAGGACTGTGATAGTTTGTTCAGAGTTATGGAAACACAAGTGAGGCAGTAATGAAAATTCTCTGGGGGATGTGTTTGAATTCATTAGGCCAACTAGGTGTACATGGAGCGAGCTGCAGGAGAAAGGAGAGCAGATTCTACTCAAAGTTAGAAAAATCTATTCTAAGCAATAGGAATAGCAGAGTGATCAAAAACCCACCATTCTCTAAATGTGCTAAAGGTCTTTCTTATCGTGCTGTTGTTGTGACAACATTGGTCTAGACTGACCAGATCTCTTGGTTACTAAGGGTTTACATCTTCGCTTTCCAAATCTTCACCTTTTCTACAAAATTTTTTCCAAATCAGTGATCTCAATACTGGTTTACATTAAATCACATGGGGTGTTTTGTCAAACAAAATAATACTGGTGCTTTACCTGCAGTAACATTCTTTTATTATTGGCAGAAGGGGTGAGGTCTGGATATTATTTTTTTTAAAGCTCCCACATGATTGCCTACAAACAGACACAATGGACATTTTGCAGGACCATGGTAGTTTCTCAAGCTAAATTGTGGGAATGGTTGTACAGCTGTATAAATTCAGTAAACCTCCCTGAACTGTTCTTCAAATGGTGGGGCTTTTTGGTATGTAAATTACCAAGCTATTTCAAAAACAAAACAAAATAAAATTGGACACATTTTAAGTGAAAAATCAATCACTCAAAAATTCCCTGGAGTGACCCTAATGTGCTATCTTGATTAAGAAGCACTGGCTAAAATTCTAAGAGCTCACAGACGTGGAGAATTTTCGTACAGTGATTAAAGGAGGTGCCAACTGAGAAATGAGAGGTCTTATAGGCATAGAATCTTCATCAGAAAGACTAATTGAGCACTTGACATGCCATTCTAAAAGACTGCCACTCCTAAGGATGTAGTGTGGATTACAATGCATTCCATCTAAGGTCCAAAATTGCAGTTCACCCAGGTATTTCACTTTCACAGAGAAATTTCAGAGCTTTTAATATATTGTATCTTTTAGTGCTACACTGAAATAACTTATGTATGATCTCTATTGCCCTTTTTAAATCAAAATGTCTATTTGTTTCAAAGATCATTTTAATGGAGAACTCAGATACCTTAAGCTACAAGAATATTTTTTTGATAAAGAATAATGGAATAAGGAGATATTAAAAGCATTTCTTAACTATGTACAAAGCTCAAAAAACAAAAGACCTTCAGTTCATTATGTTTATTCACCAGGATGAGGCATTTATCCAAGTGACCTCTAAGACACTGTTTCTCTAGGCAGCCAAATCTGAGTTGATACAGACAAGACTGAACCCAGAACCCCCCAAATCTTTACAAATTAGCTATTCATAACTTTTTCTAATGCAATAGAATCAATGCCAATATAACATTTAAATATTTCCTGTACAGTTATAATAATTAAAGTCATTTAAACTTGGAAGGCCCTTTCCTCTCAACAATTTATGGACAGGAATAATTTTAAATAGATTGCAATGCAAATCACTAAGCACATCTGCATTGCAACACATCTAATTATGATGAACAAATTAGTCAACTTCAAGTCAGAGGATAACTGGAAAAGCAGGTTTGAACTGGGAAAATAGATGTGGAAAGCTACAGACAATTTTTTTATTATTAAAGGGTGCCATAAATTCTGAATAATGAGTTAATAGCTTTTGATTCCTAGAACATTTGTCAGAAACTTTAATTACTGAAGCTAATGTTGTCAGTTCATGGGTAGTAAAAGTAGGGAGCCCCAGAATTTAGGGACAAGGAAAAAGTAATCATTTGAAATTAACTAGGAAGACAACCCACAATGATGGGGAATAGGAATTCCCAGGGTAACCCTCTGGAACAGAAGTATTTCTTAAATCTTGGTCAAGAGTCTGTATAAAGCAACTACAAGGGTAAGGTATCTAGTCAAAGAAACAAATTTTTTCTTTAGTCAAGAGGAAAGGATGCTTTGTTTTCACCCTACCCATTCCTGGAATGAAAAAAGACTAGAGTTCATTACAATTTTAAGGAAGTATTTTAGATGTATTCCATTTTCATTCATTTAGTCTTACATTCACTAAGCATCTTTCTAATCCACGATTTGGTTAAAGAACTTGTGGGTCAAGAGAGAGTGCCCTAAGGAGAAACAATTCTTATCCCGGGACATTCTGGTTTATCAATCAGTCTCTTGAGATGGGGGGCTTAAACAAGAGATTTATTCTCACAGATCTAAAGACTAGAAATTAAGGGGTGCCTGGGTGGCTCAGTCAGTTAAGCATCTGACTTCAGCTCAGGTCATGATCTCGCGGTCCGTGAGTTCGAGCCCCGCGTCGGGCTCTGTGCTGACAGCTCAGAGCCTGGGGCCTGTTTCGGATTCTGTGTCTCCCTCTCTCTGATCCTCCCCCCATTCATGCTCTGTCTCTCTGTCTCAAAAATAAATAAACATTAAAAAATTTAAAGACTAGAAATTAAAAATTCAAGTGTTCGCAGGGTTGGTTCATTCTAACAGCTGTTAGAGAAGGATCTGTCCAGCCCTCTCTCCTCAGCTTGGAGAGCCAAGCTATCTCCCTGTGTCTCTTCACATAGCCTTCCCTCGATTTTTATCTGTGTCCAAATTTCCCCTTTTCATAAGGGCATTAGTCATATTGGATTGTGATGCACCATAACAACCTCAGTTTAACTTGATTATCTCTATAGAGACCTATCTCCAAATAGTCACATTCTGAGATGGGTCTTACGACTTCAACAGACGAATTTTAAGGGGGACAATTTAACTCATAAAAGAGAAGATACATCTTGGGGGGAAAGCAGCAGTCTCTGCCATAATGACTACCTTGTGTCTGAATGATCGGCACAATCTATGTCCACCCTTGCCAGAGTCAGTTACTTATGGGAATTCACAGGATGAATCAACTCCAGTTTTCTCTGGAACTTTCCTTATCTGGGCCCCTCACCAGACCCATTAGCACAGGGCATGTGTGTACACGTGTGAATGTATCTCACTTTGTTCCCAGGACTGCATACTACTTGCGCTCCAAGTAACATTAGTATTGGCAAAAGATAATAGGTAACCTTTACTATGGGTGAACTACATTCTACATGCTATGCTAAACACTTTGTATGCATTATTTCATTAAAAATTTTTTTAACGTGTATTTATTTTTGAAAGGGTGGTGGGGGGGAGAGAAGAGACAGAGTGCAAGCAGGGGAGGGGCAGAGAGATGGAGACACAGAATCTGAAGCAGGCTCCAGGCTCTGAGCTGTCAGCACAGAAGCGATGCGGGGCTCGAATTCACGGACCGCGAGATCGGGGCCTGAGCCGAAGTCGGACGCTTAAGCGACTGAGCCACCCAGGCACCCCTGCATTATTTCATTTTAAATTCATGGACACTTTATTATGTGGGTAGTAGTTTTATTCCTATCTTCAGTCAAGGAAACTGAGGTACAGAGAACTTAAGCACTTTACGCAAAGTCATGCAGCTGTTAAGTGACAGGGATATAAATGGACTCTGACTCTAGAGCCACTGTTCCACACCGTTCCTCAAAAAGTTTCACTAACACAGTAGCTCTAGCTTATGACTCTATCTCTTGGTCAGAGCCCCCAGCCTCCAGCTGGCTGAGAGGACAGATGCTTTACCCTGTCATATAGTTTGCATTTTACTTCTACATCCTCTTTCTCTTTCCAAAGCATCCAGCCCACCATAAATTCCATAGATCTTAGTCCCAAAAATACCTTTTTTTTTTTTTGAGATTTTAAGTATGTTTCTTTTTTTTCTTGTTTTAGTGAAGTGTAATTAACATTCAGTGTTATATTAGTCTGAGGTGTACAAGGATTCAACAATTCTACGCATTACGCAAAATATCTTTTGAGTCTTTCCATTTGTATGTGGTTCCCACCACTCATCATCGAAGCCCCTAGATTTCTATAGTCTGTGCGTGCAAATTAGGTCATATCAACTTAAATGCCTACATTAGTTAGGATTAGTCTGGAGGCACCCAGGTGGCTCAGTTGGTTGAGTGTCTGACTCTTGATTTTGGCTCAGGTCATTCATGATCTCATTGTTTGTTCGTGGGATAGAGCCCCACGTTAGGCTCTGCACTGACGGTGTGGGATTCCCTCTCTCTGCCCCTACCCATCTCATGCTCTGTCTCAAAGTACATAAATAAACATCAAAAAAAAAAAAAAAAAGGAATATCCTCCAAACTGATTCTCCTGCTTTCACTCTTGCACCCGAGAGCTGGTTTTCCAAAGTCTAAATGCTTTCCAGAGTATAACCATTTAAAAACGCAGACTAGTTCACGTCAATTTGCTGATTAAAAATATCTCTGACATCATCTCCATTACGCTTCCCTTGCTTACTGCGTATGGTCTGGCTATACAGGCTTTGGTTATTATCTTTTTATTTTAATTAATTTATTTATTTTGGGAGAGAGAGAGAGACAGAGAGAGAGAGAGAGAGAAAGTGTGAGCAAGGGAGGGGCAGAGAAAGAGGGAGAGAGAATCCCAAGCAGACCCCTCACTATCAGCGCAAGGCCTGATGTGGGGCTTGAACTCCTGAACCATGAGATCACGACCTGAGCCAAAGTCAGACACTTAACCAACTGAACCACCCAGGCACCCCTGTTTATTATCTTAAATAAGGCAGGTTTTCTCCTGCTTCAGGGCCTTTAAGTTGTAATAGCAACTCTCATTTCCCAGATGTTTGCCTTCATGTCTCCTCCTCTTTTATGCCTGCATGTACATGCCACTTCTTGGCAACGTACTCCTTGACCAATGTAAAGTGTATTTCCACCATCCCTCTCTATTACATCAATCTGTTTCATTTTCTTTAAGATGCTTCTCCAGGGCACCTGGGTGGCTCAGTTGGTTGACTGACGCTTGGTTTCGGCTCAGGTCATGATCCCAGGGTGGTGGGATCGGGCCCCACATGGGGCTCTACACCAACAGCACAGAGCCTGCTTGGGATTCTCTTTCTTGAAAGAAATAAATACACATTTTAAAAAAGAGAGAGAGAGATGCTTCTCCATAGCTCACATGATCTTATTTGCTTACTTGTTCAGTATCTGAGGTCCCGCCATACACAACTAGAAGGTAAGCTATTGTTCACACTGCCTGCAATACCAGAGCCATTAGAGTATCTAATGCATGGTATGTGTTTAACCAATAATTGTTAAAGAGTGAGTGAATGAATAAACATCCCAGGGCATGGTGCACAAAATTCTTTCTTGCTCCTTCCACTTCAAAATGAAAAGATCCCAATTACAAATAACCTCGAGCAACAAATTAACTCTTCGATAAACAGCTTGAATTCCAATTTCAGGTCAGTAAGCACACCCAGTGAGGTTTATCTGAGATCTTTAGATCTGTTTTTTATATGTGTCCGAGCTGTGACCACTGACCTGCACTGCCTATACTGCACTATATAACAGCCTAGGTGGGTTTTAGACGCAGATCACATTCCCAAGGCAGAGACTCTCCAACACTATATCTAGGAGGGTAAAGAAGAGGGAGATACATCCTGCTTTCTGGAACCCACTAAACTTTGGCTAGATAACAGGGGAGAAAAGAAGGCCACTTATAAGGGAATCTAATAATGTTTTTTATGTTCCAGGCTAGACCTCATTTCAAGAACTTTACATATATGAACGTATGACTCTATAAGTTCTGTGCTAACATAACCAATTACAGATGAAGAACCATAAACACAGGTAAGTGAATGCTACTTGCCTAATATTCCACAGACTGTAATTTGCCGAATTGGGGTTTAAATTTAAGAAGTTTAACTCCAGAGTCCCATGTGTCTAACTATCACTACAAGTAAGATTTGTAAATTTAGAACTAGAGCACAGTTAGTAAAAATGGGACTGTAAGAAACAGAAATGTTTTGAAAACCTCCTGGATTATACATATAAGAACATCCTCTTATCAAAAGGCAAATATTAAGTACTCTAACTGAATTTTGGGCCCTGTTCTATGTGCCTCTTTCCCTTATTTATTAATCTGTTATATGGCCTTGGGAAGTCATATCACCTCAGAATGCCTTTCTTTCCTCTTTAGGGCCAGTGAAACACACAGACAGCCCAGTGACTTTGCAACTAACACCTGCATGACCTTGGACAAAGTTGATACTTCACCAAATTTGTTTTTCCTCACCTTGGAAAGTTGGGGTAACTCCCACAACACAATGTTATAGGGAAGATTAATAAGATAAAATATAGAAACTGGCATATAGTAGATGCTTAATAAATATTTTTACCCCAACTTTACCATATACAAAATCTAGCCCTTTCTTAGAAAACAGTCTCTACCCTCAGTAGACTTACCAAACACCCACAGATTAGGTAGGAGATTTCCAGACTCCTTGTTCATTAACTATTAGTTGAGGGGCTCTTCTGCACAAAGTTGAAGTGTCTTAAGATAATTATGTTTCGGTTGGGGCAATGATTGTTGTACATAACTATGTATATTAAGAACTGGAAAGCGCTAAATATTTTAAGTGAGGGAGAGTCATGAAAATTTAGAGGAGGAGGAAATTGCTTTCACCTCCAAGAGATGGGGCACAGAGTAGAGAAAGGGCATCCCAGCTAAACATTGAAGGGTGTCACTAATATGTAGTTTTTCTTTGCATAGCCCACAGAATAAAATAATTACTTTCTCCTCTGTGGTATGCTTCATCACTTTTCACTACTTTTATTATTAAATTTATATTAGACTGTCATTTCTGTTTCTGTCTCCCACTTACTGTGTACTTCTAGTTACCAGGAACTGTCTTATCCCTCGAAATTCTCCAGCATCTGATTAAAGTAACAGCTATAGTGAGAGAAATCACAGAAAATGTTTTTTGGTTAGTTCGACGTTAACCGTGTGGCTGTAGGGTCTGACTTTGCTTAACTTTAGGCTGTGCCTCCTAGCTCTTGTGACTTTTACGGTTGCTGTAAAACACAGAATGCCCAGTTGACTTTGGCTTACAGATAAACAGGGCATAATTTTTTGGTATAAGTACGCCCCATGCAATATTTAGAGCAGACTTATAAGAACACATTGTTCATTGCTTATCTGAAATTTCAGATTTAACCAGGCACTCTATTTTTATTTGCTAAATCTGACTATCCTAGTGACTGATCTTATTTGTTATTTGGAAATGGGGATGAAAATAGTACCAGATAATCTATATAAAGTATCTTGCACACAGGTAAACCGTCACTTAACCTTCCAATTAGAATAGTAAAAAGAGACACATGCCAAGCCTCCGGGACAATGGCCCTGAGCTCAAAACAGGGTTACTCTTATTAGACGGCTTTCTAAGGAGTGCAGAGAAAGTTCGACAGAAGTCTGAACAAAGTTGCAACGTGCTTGCGAGCTTTGCAAATTTGCTTTCAATATAATAAGTGTGTTTAGCAAACTTACTCCAGGAGGAAAAGGGAATTTCCTTAGTTACAGGGAAAGCGCCGGCTGTGTCTGCGCACGCGCACAAGAGCCCCTGCGTCTCCACGCTCGGCCCCCGCCCACCCGAGAGAGTCACGTGGCTGAGCCGTCGCTCGTGAGGCGCGACCGGGCCTTGTCATGTGACCTAGGTTCCTACTTGGTACTGGGATGGAGCCGGAAGAGGGGACGCCCTTGTGGCAGCTGCAGAAGCTTCCAGCCGAGCTGGGCCCGCAGGTGAGGAGAGCGCGGGCGGCGTGGCAGGCGGGGCCCCGGGACGCCCCGGCGTGCAGGTCTGGCCCGGTCTGATCGAGACGCGCTGGCTGGGCTCGCCGGGGCTGCCCAGGGCTGGGACGGGGAAGGGGGCGTCAAGTCGGGTGCACGGCCCCCTGCTGCCCCTGGAGAGCTGAGAAGGCCGACGCTTTGGGCGCCACCTCCACGCCCCCGCTTGAAGCTGCCCCTCTAGGGGCTTTGCGAGCTGACTCCTCGTCTTTGCTCGCACCTGGGTGGGGGTGGCCCGTCAGCTCCCCGGCGCGGCCCAGGACCCGCTGACTCTGGGCTGGGGAGCGGAGTCCCCACCGTAGTATTTGAAAAACTTACAACGTGGAGCCGGTGGTGTGCAGCATCTCATTTCATTCATTCGTACACCACGCACGCCGGAATGCTGCCCGTGCACCAGGCACGGTGCTAGGTGCCGGGGATAGGCTGGGGACATGGGGACGTAGAGAAGCACACCCTGCCCCCTGGAGGGCTGCACAAAACAAATTGGTAAGTACTCCCAATAACTGGGCAACTTACTTTCGGTAGGGTGGTCCAAGGTGGCCTGTCTCTCAGGAGGTGACATATACATTGAAACCTTGGGCCTGAGAAGTAACCTGGCTGTAAGGGATCTGGAAAGAGCCTCGTTCGTCTCTTCGGCCAGCTTTTCACTTAAGTGGGCCTTGTGATGAGTGCCCAAATGGGATAAGGTAAAACAGTGAGTGAGATACAGCCCGTACTCTGCTGGAGCTTGTATCTAATAAGGAAACCAAACTGAATTATCCAGTAACCAGCTTGTGGGACAGGTAGCAACCCAGATTTGAAGGGACAAGGAGAGGCGTTCCGGAAAAGGAACGTCTCAATTTCTAGGTTGAGTTCCAGAGGACGAGTCGGACTAGACAGGCTAGAAGGGAGAGAATGCTTTAGGCAGAGGAATAGCAGCTACAAGGCTAGAAAAAGGAAACCAGCCTCTGCGGGCTTTGAGGACCTGCTCGAATTCTTGGAGGCTGAAATTCAGAGTGAGAAGCAGGGCAGGGAGACTAAGGCTAGGCAGGCGAGTAGAAAGTCAGGTGGCTCGAGTCTATATGCCACGCTTGTTATTTAGCCTTAATACCAAAGGCATTGGCAGTTTTGAGTGTGGAAAATGAAATGTGGAGGCAGTAATTGCATTTATGTAATTACTGTGGGCTGTGAAAGGAGGAGAAAACCCAGTGGTTGCTGTAAGAGGAAAATCTGACTGAGAAGTGAGACTTTCCCCCTTGAACTTTCAAGCAGAAAAACGTAGACCTGAAGGAAATTTGCCCATCCCTGAAAGAAAGCAATATATGCAGAATTGAGCTGCAGCATTAGGTCTGGGAGCGGAGGTTGTTTGTCCTCAGAAGTCAACCAATTAATACATTGTATCGTAATCAATATATAAGTATGTTTACTTCCATCCTCTGTCGCCCAACAATTTGGGCACTTACACAACTTCTTGACCCGTTGGCTTGACTCTGGTCTCTCTCTTATTCTGAACTCCTTCAGGGTAGATAACTTTGTTTTACATTCCCAGTTCTTCAGATTTGTGTTCTGGCTCAAGGTGGGTTCTTGAACAGTGTCCGCTGAGGGAAGGAATTAATGCATACTGAACTCTGCTTAATCATGGGGGACAGTTGTCTGGATTCCAAGCTTCGATGGACTGGCCTTAAGTGTAAATGATTGGCAATTCGGAGTAAGTCCCTATTGCGTTCCATTTACAATGGGTGACAGGTGGGAGTGGGGGCTTACCCTATGTAGTGTGATAGAGGCGTGTGGGGTAGACAGCCTTAAAAGCCCCTCATTTAAGACTTCTTTTTTCCTCTGTTCCATTTGTAATGGGGAAAGTGGGGGGGAGGGAGAGGTGGAAGGGAACAAACTTAATTTTTATCAGGATCAGGAACAACCATCTTAACTCTCCTGTGATTTTACAAGTGAGGAAACCAAAATGTCAGCAGAGAGAGTTGGAGTACCGTGCCCAAGGTTGTCAAACTAGTAAGTGGCAAAGGTGAAACATATGTTCAGATCTGTTGGTTGTGAGTCTTTGTGTTAGCTTCCTGCTCCTGTCATCTTTCTCCCTGCTTCTTAGTAAGGCCCATAACCTTTCTCATCATGTAGGTTGATGACGCTTAGATCCCTGCATCCAGCAAAGAATCTCTTCCTTGGGTGTCAGGCTCCTGCTTAGACACACCCCAGGTACCTCAAATTCAGTGTGTCCTTGGCTGAACTCCTTGTCTTTCCCCCTGGAACTATTCTTCCTGTGATTATAGCCTCATTTTTGGTTTGGAGCACCACTGTTTACCCAGTCACTCAGCCTAAAATTCTGAGTATCATCCTTGGTCTTTCCTCCTTTTCAGTCTCTTTTACCTCAGTACGGCCCCCATTTTGAGTGTCCTCAACTATTTAGCCGCCCGCCCTTCCTTCCCCCCATCTAATTTCTTCCTGGTAAAGAGAAGGCAAGGGGCCTTTGGTCTCACCAGCTCTCTTTTCCTTTTCTCTCCTTGTATCTCCCAACTTGTTGGGAAATTTATGGAAACATAATGCAAATATGTGAACAGGTTGCTTCCCTGTTGAGACAATTAAAGCCTGGACCCTGTATACAAGGCCCTTTATGATTTGGCCTCCACTCACCTCTCCAGCCTTGTATCCTTTTTTTCAAATTGAACATGTGATTGTTCACTTTATTCTTTTATGCATATGCAGTTGCTGGTGACTAGAAATGCTCTTCTCTCTTCTTTAAATGGCCAAGTACTACAACAACATAATGTGGGTAGGCGATATCCTCATTTTATTCTTTTAAAAGCAGCCCTTTCTCTTCTTCTCTGTGCTTCTTTGTACTTTCTATAAATTTATAATATAGTTCCTCCCATTCTAAATTGCATTTATGTATTTATGTTTGTCTTTCTGTAATGGACTAAAGCTCTGATATGGTAGCACCTTAATCTTGTTTATCCTCAGTTTTTTCATTTGTAAAACGGGGATAATAACAAGACTTACCCCCTGTATAGGGTTGTAGTGAGGACGAACGCAATGCTTGGTACTCAGTCAGGGCTCCATATGTGGTATCCATTACAGTTATATTTGCTTTGTATTTCCATTAACTTGTTTAACAAATGGAGTGAAGTGCTCATTACCTATTTTGTACATGTGAATACAAAACATTAATGAATGAATGACTAAAAACATTTATATTCCAAAAGATAGTACTTTATCAGTTTGAGCTCTGTGTTTTGCTTTAGCGTGGGGGCAGTTTGGGATAACATGGGATATGTGTAGAGAATTTGGAATGAATTTCAAATTGAGACTGTTGGTGGATGTATGGTAAATAAAAGGTCTGTTCATAGAGGGCATTAGCCATCATTTGGAAGTGGAGTTACCAGTTGCTCATTTCTGTTCTGATATGTGTGGTGTTACAAGGGGAAGAGTTACTGCTTAAAATGAAGTGGACTATGGTCCAGGGGAAAAGATTTGGAAGACTTGTTGTTTAAAATAATTTTCCAGATTATTTGGGTTCAGATACTCTTTTAACAAGACACAAATATCCCCTGGGAAAGAAAGCCATGTTAATCATTTATCTCGAATAGTGCTGACATAGTAGGCAATCAGTTAATGTATGTTAAAGACGTGGAACGTAATACCGGTAGTGGTGGGGGTGGTGGTAGTAATAGTGATAATAACAATAATAAGAAGAATGGTAACAATGGCTAGCAGTGTGTAAGTGTTTTATACATGCTAGGAATGTGCCAAGTAATTTGCATGTACTCCTTACAACAGCATAATGTAGCTAGATGATCGCCTCATTTTACACACGGAACAGGCACAGAACATCGAAATAACTTGATAAAACTAGTTAAGTAGTGGAACTAGGATTGAAACTAGACAGTTTTATTCAAAAATTCAGTCTTAGTCACTATGTTCAGTTATATATATGTTAGGATTTCTATTGCCGATACTAAGGTACGGTACAGGGACAGGAATGTAAAAAAAGAAGATAAAGGCACTGACGACTTTCTTGGAGTGGACCAAAACAAGTGAGTGTGAATGCTGTGAAAATGGAGGCAAGGGGAAATGAAATTTATAGATCTACAGTAAAAAACTTTGATCTAAAAGTCATACTTTATTTTTATTATTATTATTATTATTGGTATAAATACAATGTCTAAGGAATCCCAAGGTGAAACTTTTACATTCACCATCATCCTTTCAGGATTATTGGAGAAACAACAATGTGTCTATGAAATTATTTCAGCTTCTGAAGGTGGACAGAATTTTAGAAAGTCTGGGATTTTTATTGGAGCTTTAATTTTTAATTAATAAGAGTAATGTTAAAAATAGTTACATTTCAATCTTCAGCTGCTCTTGTGGATAACATGAGCTGCTCCCAACAGCATTTGTTTCCTACAAGGAAGATAAGTCTGTTTTGTAAGTTTACTTATAATTCACTTACTTTCTTTTCTCTCTAGCTGCTTCATAAAATAATTGATGGCATTTGTGGCCGAGCTTATCCTCTCTACCAGGATTATCACAGTGTTTGGGATTCGACAGAATGGAAGAATGTTCTAGAAGATATTACCAAATTTTTCAAAGCTGTAGTTGGTAAAAATTTACCTGATGAAGAGGTAACTTCACTCCAAATTTCTGTATCTCATAATAAATAATAAGTAGTGTTAACTTTTTTCTCAAGTTGGTTTTAGGGCACTATATCATACAGGAGCCATCATCAGTAAGCATATGTTATATTAACAAAAACATCATAATTTTGAGTAGGCAAATCTTATTGGGGAAGTTCTGGTTCTCTTGGTTGTTTATGTTTTTAGAATTGTGATACATTTAAATCATGTAGAAGAAAACCAGAAGTTAGGTAACTGATACCTACATTCTCATTATCACAATTAAACAGTTGTTAACATTTTACTTTATGTATTACAGGTTTGTGTGTTTGTTTTAGAAACAAGGTATTATAAATATACCCAAATACCACCTGGCATGCTACCCTTCCCCAAGAGATCACAACTTGTTGGTATACATGTTTTGTATTCCATGTTGTAGGAATGTTTATGTCTTTAAGCAATGTATACGATTATTTGAGCTGTTTGAATGTGTAACTTGTAAATGATAACATATGTATCCATTTGTAATTTTTTTATGGGATATTGTTTTAGACTTGTCAGTATTGGTAAATGTAGATCTGGTTCTTATATTTTAATTTCTTATAGTATTTGATGATAGGATTAGCAGGACTTCTTTTTCTGGCCTCCTGATGAACCATTAGATCCTTGCCTCTTTCATTATTATGTATAGTGCTTCTACTGATATCTTGTGTGTGTCTCCTTATACACATACTGTTTACCCAAGGGATACAGGAGTGCTGATGCATAAGGGCACTTGTACCCCAATGTTTATAGCAGCACTTTCAACAATAGCCAAATTATGGAAAGAGCCTAAATGTCCATGAACTGACGAATGGATAAAGAAGATGTGGTTTATATATACAATGGAATACTACTTGGCAAAGAGAAAGAATGAAATCTGGCCACTTGTAGCAATGTGGATGGAACTGGAGAGAGTTATGCTAAGTGAAATAAGTCAGGCAGAGAAAGACAGATACCATGTTTCACTCACATGTGGATTCTGAGAAACTCAATGGAAGATCAGGAGGGAGGGGAAGGGGGAAAAAAAAGTTACAGAGAGGGAAGGAGTCAAACCATAAGAGACTCTTAAATACTGAGAAACTGAGGGTTGATGGGGGGTGGGGGAGAGGGGAAAGTGGGTGATGGGCATTGAGGAGGGCACCTGTTGGGATGAGCACTGGGTGTTGTATGGAAACCAATTTGACAATAAATTTCATATTAAAAAAAAAACGTAAAACAAATAGCATATTGGCCACCTTTTCTAGGATAGATATCTTGAAGTGAAATTAATGGGGTGTCCTTCCATTGAATGGCTTTTGTACCTTGGTAAAAAGTTATTTTGGCATGTTTGTGTAGGTTGCTCGCTTATAAAAAATGTAGTTTATGTATATTCATTTTGATTTGGATGATATTCTGGGTGGGAGTTCTTTGTTAGAGCTATGTATTTTAAACATCTTCTTCCATTATGTGGCTTGCCTTTTCACACTTAATGGTGTCTTTTTGTCAACAGAAGTTCTGAATTTTAATCAAGTCCAGTTTTGTCAATATTTCTTTTGATTGTTAGTGCTATTAAAGTCCTGTTTAACAAATACTTGTGCCAAGTCATGAAGATTTTTTTGTTAGTTTTCTTGTAGAAGCTCTCACATTTATGTTACTGGTGCATTTTGAATTAATATTTGTGTGTGGGTTAAGGGTCGAGTTCGCATTTTTTCATATCAATAGCCAATTGACCCAGTACCATTTATTGAAATGACCATCCTTGCCCCATAGAATTTCTGTGCAGCCTTTGTTGTAAATCAGGTAGCTGTATATGTGTTGGTCTGTATCTGGACTCTTTATTCTACTCCATTAGTCTAGTCTATATTTCCCAATACTACACTGTCTTAATTACTGTAGAATTAAAGCTATGTTACATAGTCTTGATAATAGAAGACTTTCAATTTCATGCTTCTTCAAGATTGCTTTGGCTCTTCTAGGTCCTCTGTATTTTCATGTACATTTTAAAGTCAGTTTGTCAATTTCAACAACAACAAAAAAAAACCCTGGGATTTTGATGGATATTAGTCAGCTTGGGCTGCCATAACAAAATACCATAGACTGAGTAACTTAAACAACAAGAATTTATTTCTCACAATTCTAGAGTCTGGTAAGTTAGTCCAAAGTAAAGGTGCTGGCTGATTTGATTCCCTGTCAAGAACCCTTTTCCTGGCTGCAGACTGCCTTCTTGGTGTGTTTCTCATATAGCAAAGGGAGAGGGAAGCATTCTTTCTTATGTTTCTTTTTATAAGGGCACTAATCCCATCATGAAGGCCCTACCCTTATGACCTATTAAACCTAATTACCTCTCAGAAGGCCCCATCTTTGAATATCATCACAGTGAAGGTTTGAATTTCAACATAAGAATTTTGAAGTGACATCATTCGGTTTGCAGCATGGAGATTGCACCGAATCTCTAAAATCATTTGGCAAAGAATTTATGTCTTAATATCAATCTTCCCAATCCACGAACATGGAATAACATTCCATTTATTTGGAGTACTTCAATTTCTCTATTATTTTGCAGTTTTCAGTATAGAGATCTTGCAAATATTTTTTTAGATTTATTTTTTAGTAATTGATACTTTTGGTGTTAATTTTGTTCTCCACTTGTTTATTGCTGGTATATAGAAGCAATTTTTATATCTTTACCCCATTTCCAACAATTTAAAAAAATTTATTTAATGGCTTATAAAACATTTTTCTGGATTTATTTCTTTTGTGTGTACAATCCTTTTCTTTTTAGATTTTAATACCCATTTTTTTCCTTACCTTATTGCAGTGCCTGACACCTTTAAGACAGTGTTGAAACAAAAAGCAGTGTCTTATTCCTGATCTTAGGGAGTCACAATTTTATCATTTATTGTGTTAGCTGTGTGGTTTTATAGATGTATACTATAAGATTAAAGAAGTTTCCTACAGTTTCTACTTTGCTGAGAATTGTTATCATTAATGGGTATTGAATTTTATTTAATTTTTTTTCCTAAATTTGTTATTTTTTTCTTCTTTATTTTGCTGATGTGGTGTCTTTCATTGGATATATAAATGCTAAATTAGCCTTGCATTGCCAAAGTAAACACCACTTGGTCATCATGTATTATGTTTTTATGTATTTCTTGATTTGATTTGCCAATATCTTATTTAGGACTTTTGAATCTGTTTTTGAGTGATATTGGCCCATAGTTTTTCTCTTTGTAATGTCCTTGTCAGGGTGTTAAGTTTTATTCTGGTCTAATAAAATGAATTAGGAAGTATTTTTTCTCTTTTCTTATTCTTTGAAAGAGTTTATGCAAGATTGACTTTCTATCTTCCTTAGTACTGTGTTACTATGTTGTATAATTTTCAAGTATTTGGAGATTTTTTGTAATCAGTTATGATTTAATTATACCATGGTAAAAATATATATATAATTTGATTGCAGTCCTTTGAAATCTGTTGTGATTTGCTGCATGTCTTGTCTTATGGTTCATTTTGGTGAATGTTCCACATATATTTGAAAATAGTATGTTCTGTAGTTGTTGAGTATAATGTTCTGCATGTCAATTAGGTTAAAGAAGATAGTATTTTTTTGATTCTAATCTTTATGATTGTTTTGTGTGTTTTGCTGTCAGTTACTGGGAGATGTGTTAACATTGTAATTATAAATCTAATAAATCTAATTAGACCTACTGATTTCTTTTTTTAGTTCTGCCAAGTTTTGCTACTTTATATATTTTGAAGCTCTTTTATTGGGTGCACACAAATTTATGATTGTTCTTTCTGTTGAATGGTCCTTTTGCCATTCCTTATTTCTTGTAATACTTCTTAAAGGCTACATTGTCTGATATTAATCTAGCTATGCCAGCATTCCTGGTCTTTGCTTTCATGCTACTTCATCAGTCAGCCCTTTACCTTTTTGTTTTGCAAAAATCTCTTGTTTGTCAGTTACACATTCTCATCTTATTCTAGGTACAGAAGTCTTTTTTTTTTTTTTCTTTTACTATCATTTTAACGGGGTTGTGAAAGGGGAGTGGAGCTATATGTTTACATTTTAAACAGAAAGGCCCTTTCACTTACTTTCTGTTTATTTTCATAGATATTTCAGCAGTTGAATCAGTTGAATTCATTTCATCAAGAAGCTATCATGAAATGCTTGAAAAGTAGGAAAGATGAAATCAAGAAGGCTCTGTTAGAAGAAATAGTTGATATTTCTTCTGCACAGCTACAGGATTTTGACTGGCAGTTAAAGGTGAGAATCTGTTTATAGGCATGTATTTTTTTATCTCATTTTTTGAATGGAAAGAAATATTTATTCTTTTTCATAATATAGATCTAAAATTTCTGTTATTTTAAGAATACAGTGTCAAAAATTACATTTTTTTACATTATTTATGCATAAGTACAGTACAGACATCCAAAAATATGTAATAAAATTACATTGATAATAAATTTAATTAACTAGAGCTGTGAATCATTAAATATCTTAAATAGTGGAGTAGTATGTATTCAACGTATATTTTTGGCTAGAACTTTCTAGCCTTTATTATAGTCTTCCTGAGATTGGTAAATGTGATTCTGTCTTCAGGGGAAAATCTATGTATTATTAAAAGTTAACTTTAATGAACATTTTGAAAAAGAGACTCATGATCAATAGGATTCATAAAAAACAATTTCAGACCAACTTGCCATGCTGTATAGGATACATAGACCTCAATGAGGAGGTTGTGTTGAAACACGTTGTGTTGAAACATATTGCGTTTCCTCATTTCAGCATGATCCTGGATAAAGTGTCTCATACTGTCTTTGTGGATAAAGTGGAGAAAAATGTGGAACAGTTACATAGTTACTTGGGCCATAGCTGGATAAACAACCAAAGCCAGATGTATTTGTGTTATCCAGGGAGGAGGTCTCTGTGATTCTGGTTTTGGCCCAGTCTTTTATGAATATTATGCTTATCAAATCTAAAATACATTATATTAATATAATACAAAGTTTAAAATTATTTTGTAGCAAATTACAGCGATGGGCCAAATGAAGCACAATAAAGCAGAGATAACCTAGATAGAGGATTTTTATATAAATAAAACCAACTTAATATAAAAGATATGAGAGGTAGGCCAAAAGTAATATGTATGAGAATATTTAGTTGTTTTGATTTACCAAATGTGGCTTGAGTCAGCAGTATGATGATTCAGTCTTATGTTTTGTTGATAGAAATGCAGTGTTTCAAGCAGTGGGTAGTTCTAATTCTATTTTTATTCATTTCACTTTTTAGTTAATTTAGTTATTAATGCTTTTAGTTCTGGTTGCCAAATTTAAGAGATACTTAAACAAATTAGTGCCAAACCAGAAAAGTATGAACAGGAACTTAAAATCATGAAGGTTTTTTCAAACATTTGGGGAAAGGAGAAAACTTAGTAGAAAAATGATAGTTCTCTTTAGAGGACTAGAAATCATCTCTATGGATGAGGGACTTGATATACGCTCTGTGGCTACAGCGGCTAGGACAAAGGTTAAGGTTTAAGGTACATAGTTTGAAATAAGACGAGTTCACATTCAACCTAAGGAAAATGTTTTAACACCTATCAGTATCTGAAGATTATTTTAACCTCTTCTTGAGGTAGCACGTTCATCATTGGTGGTATTCAAGCATAGACTGAGAAACCACTTATTGGACACACTGAAGAAGACAATTATCTATAATGTAGACCATCTTTGATACTTCTAAATTAAAAAAAAATTTTTTTAACGTTTATTTATTACTGAGAGACAGAGAGACACAGAGTGTGAGCAGGGGAGGGGTAGAGAGAGGGGGAGACACAGAATCTGAAGTAGGATCCAGGCTCTGAGCTGTCAGCACAGAGCCCGACGTGGGGTCGAACTCACGAACTGTGAGATCATGACCTGAGCCGAAGTCGGTCGCCTAACCGACTGAGCCACCCAGGCGCCCCGTCTTTGATACTTCTAAATCTCAGATATGATGAGCCCTGGTTTTTGAAGAGAAAACGGAGGAGGTATGTGAGGATTCAATTCTACAGTGTGTGCACGCCGAGGGTGGACTTAGAGGTTGTTCGTTAGGGAAGTAGTTCCTTACCATTCATTGTGTAAGTAAATTTTTGCAAGTAGTAGCACTTCAAAGATTCACTTATTGTGGTGTTTTCTAGCACAGATTCCAGGAAAATTTGATTTTTTCCTTTGCCATCTGCCA
Organism: Lynx canadensis; assembly: GCF_007474595.2. Taxonomy (NCBI): domain Eukaryota; kingdom Metazoa; phylum Chordata; class Mammalia; order Carnivora; family Felidae; genus Lynx; species Lynx canadensis. Next base: position 166,209,009 of record NC_044306.2, read on the forward strand.
ATGAAGCCATGGCGCTTGTTTCAAAAAGTATTAGTATCATAAATATTTGGTTCTTCTGTTTCTTCTAGGATTCTCTGTAGACAGAAAATAAGAAGTAGGGAAAATGAGTGTTTTTACTGAGTGACTCTAATTGAAAGTGGTATCTTGATAATGTGTTTAACAATAATTTGGTAGAGAATTGGCTGATTGTGAATTAAGCGTCTTAATTTCCCAGGCTTTACCAGTGTTTTTGGTTGTATCCTTGTACATGGACTTTCATCCTCTCGGTTTCTTCACACGTCTTTAAGAATTCTCAGTTTCTTGGGGCGCCTGGGTGGCTTGGTCGGTTAAGCGTCCGACTTTGGCTCAGGTCATGATCTCATGGTCTGTGAGTTCGAGCCCTGCGTCGGGCTCTGTGCTGACCGCTCAGAGCCTGCAGCCTGTTTCAGATTCTGTGCCTCCTTCTCTCTCTGCCCCTCCCCTGTTCATGCTCTGTCTCTCTCTGTCTCAATAAATAAACATTAAAAAAAAAAATTAAAAAAAAAAAAAAAGAATTCTCAGTTTCTTGATGCATTGGACCCATTCAGTCCTTCCCGGCCATATCTCTGCGCCGGATTGCTGCTTATGCTACGAAATTCGGACTGGTTGTCCTTTTTTCCCAGTCCGCATCCTCTCTATTCATCCTCCTTTCTCTTTCTGTTCTTCATGTATGTGTTGGTTTGGCGGGGGTTTCTTTGTTTCTTCCTCCTTTTCCTGTATTTGATAGCAAACAGGAGTGTTCTTGTATTGTTAATAAGCTCTGATGTATATTTAATATATTCTTTTTTTTACTACTTATTAATTACTATTTTTCTCATTTTAAACAGCTTGCACTGTCTAGTGACAAGATTGCTACGTTACAAATGCCACTTTTAAACCTTACTCTAGACGTAAAAGAAAATGGTGAAGTCAAACCATATTCTGTCGAAATGAGTAAAGAAGAGCTGCAGAATCTAATAAATTCCTTGGAAGCAGCTAATAAGGTATTTGTTTTAATTGTGCTGTGTGGTTTAAAATGTTTAAGTGTTGACTGATAGATACCCTTAGAGCAATAGAAGAAAAACTCATAATTGACTTTTAATATTTCTTTTGTTTCTGATCTTTTATGTCAAGCACAGAAAATACCTTGTTGATCTGTTCTGCATCTCTAGTTTTAGATATTAAAAAAATTACAACTTGTAATTTTGACTGCTTAGTTTTGAGCCTAACTTATCAAGTAGTCATTTTTGATAGAATAGTAGTGCTGTTCTCACAGCTAGATTTTGTTTGCCCCAGTGCTCAGTAATGCTAAAAATAAATTTTTACCTTGGGGCTGTGATTCTAAAGAGTTTTTATGATTATAAATAGCTGTGATCCTGAAGAAAAGAGTGTCTTATTTAACTGGACAAATAAAATTGCTTTTATAATCCTCTAAGAATGAGAGACAAAATATGGCTTGTAGTTATTATGACAAAATCAGGTAGGGATAAGATATGACTAATGAATGAGTAAAAATTTTGCATTTACAAAGGGTTGGCTAAATAACAGGAACAATTCCCAGTGTTTATTTAACGAGAAAAATACTTAAACAGTACAAACTGCTGCTGTCAGAAAATAACTGTCTTTGTATATGTATGTTCCTTTCATTATTGCTCAGCTTTTTCTGTGTGATCTGAAATCCATGATTAATGCCAGATACTCTAACCACCTTTTCTTGCCACTGACTAGCCTTCTTAGCCTTACCTCTTTTAAACTCTGCTATCCTCAGTTTTCCTCTGTACTCTGCAGATGCCGATTTTAGTGCCATGATGACTGGTCCACATGCCCAGTAACCACATTGGCAGCCTGGCTTGCTTTCGTATGGGGCTGTCTGAAAGGGTGTGTGGTGCGGCCCAATGTAAATGTTAATTGATTCAGAGCCATGGATCCTGGCAGGCGTGCTCCTGGGCATTGTGCTTGCTTGTTATCAGTTCTCCAGGCCCTTCTTCAGAGATTTCAAAGCATTTCATTAAGCAGAGATTGGCATCATTTTGGAATAACCTGATTTTTTTCCCCCCGACTTTGTGTTTTAAGGTGGTCCTGCAGTTGAAATAACTGGAAATGATGAATACCAACACTATCAGATTTCACTGCTACACCTGATAACGGCCGAGTGAATACTGTGTGTTCAGAAAACCTGCAATATACGGACTCTTATGCTGTGCTGAGAAAGCAACAGTGTTGAGATTGCAAAGATAAAAATTTATCAGCTTCCCTAAAGAACAGGAAATGACATGGTTGACTGGAAATGCATAAAAATGATAGATGAGAAAGCTATAATAGCAGTTTATATTTTCGTAATGGCTGTTTTGCCCCATTTATTAAATATTTGAGAAATCTTTATAGATATACAGTTTTATTGAAAGTTGAAAATAGGTTCTAAAGTAATGTAAACATACAAAGCACAAATATACTTGAATGTTGCTTAAAGGAATATATGAATAGCAAGGATGTGTATTATGGATATATATGATTAATTTGTAATATTTTAAAAAATAACTTTTAAAGAATGTATAAGCTGCATATATAACTCAGGAGATTCCATATCTTTCTTATATTTCAAAGGAAAGATTATAAAATGTAAATTTCTTAGAGAAAGAAGCTCTTCTTCAGACATGAACAAGAAAAAGTAATTAAAATTGTGTGAACAGTTTTGAGTTTATGAATTATTAAAATATTACTAGAATAGGAAAAAATGAAAATAACACTGTTACTTCTGCATTTCTGTGTCTGATTGGGAGGGTGTGCTGTGATAAAGAGAATAGATGTCATTGTATAGTGTGTATATAACTATTCAAATATTAGCTAATACTAAATATAAGTGCATTTTTGTTATAAACCCTTAATATTGAAGTTAATAGTTTTCACTGGAAAACAAGCCATTTTTAATTTCAGTTAACTTTAAAAACAAGCATTGTGGGGTGCCTGGATAGCTCAGTCAGTTAATCATCCAGCTGTTTATTTCGGCTCAGGTCATGATCTCAGTCGGTGGGATGGAGCCCTCTGCGTTGGGCTTCATGCTGGCAGTGCGGAGCCTGCTTGGGATTCTCTCTTTTCCTTTCTTTCTGCCCCTACCTCACTCTTGCGCGCATGTGCTCTCTCTCTCAAAATAAATATTGAAAAACAACCCAAGCGTTCGGAACAAATAAAAAATGACATTTCATTTTTACATATGGCTTTATTTTAAAACACTGTCTACATAAAGCAGTGGCCCATAATTGATCAGAACCTGCTATCTGCAAGCTTTGTAGCTCATCAGAGCAGTTATCTCATCATACAGATGAAGATAGGCTTAGAGAGGTTAAAAGAACATCTGTGTGTGACCTAGGCAGCGCTACTCAAAATGTGTCCCTAAACTAATGCCAGTCTGTGGACTATTTGTTACAGGTCAATGATTACATGAGGAGCTTAAGCTAGAGCGTTCATCAGCATATTGCTTTTTTCATTGAGAAACGTTAATTTTGGAAAAAAATCAGCTGAACTAAACAGTGTGCTTGGGAGGTAGGTGACTTACTTCCTGTGCAAGTTCCTTGTGTCGTTAAGGACCAGAGGCAGTTTATAGGCTAGCACTTTAAATGGTACAGATGGTCCCTGATGTACGATCATTTGACTTAAGATTTTTTGACTTGACTGGTGCGAAAGCAATATGCATTTGGTAGAAATCATACTTTGATTTTTTTTTTTTTCATTTTGAATTTTGATTTTTCCTGGCCTAGTAATATCCAGGACACCATTCTTTCCTGATGTTGGGCAGTGGCTGTGCTGCAGCTACCAGGGAACCATGCAGTCATGAGAATAAACAGCCGATACACTGACAGCCATCCTGTACCCATATAATCATTGTTTTTCACTTTGAGTACAGTATTCAGTAAATTGCATGAGGTGTTCAACACTTTATTAAAGAATAGGCTTTGTGTTAAGATGATTTTGCCTAGCTGTAGGCTAGCATAAGTGTTCTGAGCACACTGAAGGTAGGCTAGGCTAAGTTACGATGTTTGGTAGGTGAGGTGTATTAAATGCATTTTTGACTTATGGTATTTCCAGTTTATGGTGGGTTTTTTGGGATGTAACCCCATCATAAGTTGAGGAAGATGTGTACTTATCTAAGGGCCTTCTGAATTTCAGCCCTCCATGCAGTATTTCCATTGAGAAGCAGAAAATCTTGCTCTACTTATTCCTCTCACTACCTTATTTATCACTCCATTAGTATGTTTAACTACCTTATTGAGATCTGACTGATATACTATAAACTCATTTATTTAAAGTGTACAGTCAGGTAAATTTTGACATACATACACCATGAAAGAATCACCTCTATCAAGATTGTGAACATGGCAATCCTGAAAGTTTCCTCCTATTCCTTTGTAATCCCTACTTTTCCACTCCCCCACCCCCGCCACAACCACTGATCTGCTTCCTGCCACTTGTAGAGTACTCCACACTTTCAAGAGTTTAATATCAGTGGAATCATATAGTATGTACCTTTTCTTTTAATCTGGCTTCCTTCAGTATTGGGTTCATCCATGTTGTTGCATATATCAATAGTTCACTTCTTTGTATTGTTGAGAAGTATTCAGTTGTAGAGTTTTACCATATGTTTTTATTCACGTTAAAGGATATTTTGGTTGTTTAAAACTTTATGTATATTACATAACACAGAATCCTGTGAACATTCTTATGTATACCTTGGTATGGATATATGCTTCCTTTAGAGTGAATACTTAGAGGAATGAGATATTTCCAAAGTCTGGAAGAGTTCATTCACCTCCATTTACTTCCTAACACATTCTTTGGTCAATCTTCATTCCAGCTACTGTAATACATGTGCAGTGGTATCTCATTGTGGTTTTAATAATTTTTATTTCTGTAATGACATGATGTTCATTGTCGCATGTGCTGTTGGCCATCTGTATATCTTCTTTGATGAAGTGTCTGTTCAGATCTGTTGCCCATTTCTAAATTGGGTTATTTCCTTAGTGTTGAGTTTTGGGAGTTCTTGGTAGCTTAGATACAAGTCTTTATCACATATATGCCCTGCAGGTATTTTCTCCCAAACTGTGACTCTTTTTTCTTCTCTAAATGGACTTTTTTTTTTTTTGTTTGTTTAGTTTTAGTTCTAGATTCACATAAAAATTGGATAGAAAGATCCCTTATACCCCACATCCAGTTTCTCCTGTTATTAACATATTAGTATGTACATTTGTTATAACTAATGAACTGATGCCAATACATTGTTATCAACTAAATTCCATAGTTTATTCAGATTTCCTAAGTTTTCACCTGATGTGCTTTTTCTGTTCTAGGATTTCATATTTAGTTGTCATGTCTCCTTAGCTTCTCTTGCTGTGATAGTTTCCCATCCTTTCTTTGTTTTTGATGACCTTTACAGTTTGAGAAGTGTGGGTGAAGTATTTTGTAGGGTGGCCCTCTGTTGGAATTTAATGTTTTTCTCATGCTTAAGCTGGGGTTATGGGTTTGGGGGAGGAAAATCACAGAGGTAAAGTGCCATTTGCAACACACCATATTGAGGGTACATACTATTAACAGGATTTGTGACTTGACATTGACTTTGCTTACCTAGCTGAGGTAGTTTGTCAGGTTTCTTACTGTAAAGTTACTCTTTATTTCTATTTTTCCATATTGTACTCTTTGGAAGGAAGTCACTATGTGTGGCTCATATTTAAGAAATGGGAAGTTGTGCTCTCCCTTCTTAAGGTCAGAGCACTTACATAAACCTTTTGGAGATCTGCACAGATTTGTCTCTTCTATTAATTTAATCCTTTATATAATATGGACTCATGGGTATTTATACTTATGGTTATAATCCAATACTATTTACTATTCAAATTGTTCCAGGTTTGGCCATTGGGAGCTCTTTCAGTTGGCTCTTTTATATTATTTCCTTAACTTTCTGGCAGTATGTTCCAGGCTCCTTTTGCCTATTTCCTGCCCAGTCCTAGAATCAACCATTTCTCCAAGAATCCCTGGTTCATTTTATTGAGGAATGGTAATAGAAATCAAGCTAGATGTGCTCATTGTTATTGGGGTATTGTTTAAGTACCCTCAGTTGACAACAAAGAAATATATGTATGTAAACTAAGCTGTGTATGTATACCTATCTGTAAATATTTCTTTACATAATCAACTATACCTATATTAAGCTACACAAGTTCATCCTGATGTCTTCAACTCTAATCCATTACCACAAGGATCACATTCTCACCTGCTACCCTTCCTTATCTGTAAATTCACAGTACAGCTGTAAGAAACCTGACTCCCAGGTGCCTGGGTGGCTCAATCAGTTAAGCGTCCGACTCTTGATTTCAGCTCAGGTCATTATCTCACAGTTTGTGAGTTCGAGCCCTGCATTGATGCTTGGAATTCTCTCCCTCTTTCTCTCCACCCCTCTTTATGCCCCCCCCCAAATAAATAAACACTAAAAAAAAAAAAAAGAAAAGAAACCTTACTCTTACCATCCACTATACATTTGCTTAATTGTTCAATTCTAGTGTGTGTGTTTGTGTGTGTGTGTGTGTACATATATATACATATATTTACATATATATCTATATATATATATATATAATTGTTAATATATGGGAAACAACATTATCTTCCTGGAAGGAATCATATGCAGTTATTTTGCCTTTAGTCTTACTTCACACATTTCCAGAGTTACTTAGGTCAGTGCCAGCTGCTCCCCACCCCCCCTTCAGTGAGGTGGTTTCATACATTTGTAATACAGTTCAATCTTTTTGCCATAGTCTGCATTTCTTGCTGGGATTGCTTGACTACCTAAATGATTTTTAAATTTGCATACATTAATTTTTACTTCGTTGAATAGCTCTGTTTTGGCAAATACCTACTGTCATGAATCCACTTTACAGAATAGTTCACCCTAAAAATCCTTTGTGCTTTACTAATTCTTTCCTCCACCTTCCTCTGGACCCCACAATCAGTGATTATTTCATAATGTGTTTATAGTTTTGCCTTTTCCAGAATGTTATATAATTAGAATCATACAATACACGTCTCTTCAGACTGGGTTCTTGCACTTGGTAATATGCATTTAAGGTTCTTCCATGTCTTTGTGGCTTGATAAGTTATTTTTTTTATCCCTGAATTATATTTCATTGAGTAGATATATCAGTTTGTCCTTTCACCTACTGAAGGAAATTGGTGATGCCTAGGAGTGTGATTGCTGGATCATTTTATATGACAAGTTTAACTTTGTAAGAAACTGCCACATTTCAAAACTACCACTTTTCAAAGTGGCTATACCACTTGATATCTTTTTTCTTCTTCTTTCAATTATGGCAAAAAACACATGACTTGAAATCTCTTGACCATTTTTGAAGTGTGTAGCACAGTATTGTTAATTCACTGCACATTGTTGGGCAGCAGATCTCTGGAACTTTTTCATCTTCTACCACTGAAACTCTACCCATTGAACAGCAATTCCTCATTTCCTTATCCTCCAGTTCCTGGCAGTTACCATTGTGCTTTCTTCTTCAAGTTTGACTACGTTAGATACTTCATAGAAGTGGAATCATGCAGTATTTGTCCTTCTGTGACTAGCTTATTTCGCTTTGCCATAATGTCCTCAAGTTTCATTCATGTTTTGACATACGACAGTTTCCTTTTGGGGGGCTGAATAATATTCCATTGCATGTATATGCCACATTTTCTTTGTCCATTAATCCATCAATGGACATTCAGGTTGTTTCCGCCTCTTGGCCATTGTGATTAATGCTGCAATGAACATCGGAGTGCAAATATCTCTTCAAGATCCTGCTTTCAGTTCTTTTGGTTAAATACCTGGAAGTGGGGTTGCTGGATCATATGGCAATTCTATTTTTAATTTTTTTGAGGAGCTCTATACTGTTTTCCATAGCGACTATACCATTTGAGAGTCCCACCAACAGTGCACGGGGTTCCAATCTCTCCATGTCCTTGGCTGATACCAGTTACATCACAGATACACAAATACCTATCTTGTGTTGGCTTCATCTATAATTCTTATAGCAAATCCTAAACATGTTATATATATGTTTGTTATTTTTCTAAGAAAGCTGATTGTCCATTTATTTTTTCCATTCCATAACATAGTCTTCTGGAAATAGTAACCAGGGTAGGATGTCTCTACAATTCTTGGCAGCTCTGCAGGCCAAAGGTCTGCTGATGAAGAGCTGATCCCAGGTATTTTGCCGGATGGGTGTTAACGTCGTCTCTAGGCTGGAATTTAGACTCTCACTGAAAAGCTATTCTGCTAACCAATTAATGGATATATGAACTTCACACCTTCAGTCTGTTCATTATTTTCTTATCAACATATTATTTCTGAAGGGACACAATGAGTTTGGAGGTTGGAGGTCTTCAAATTAGGAAAGACGGACAAATCGGCCAACTCTAATATTCATATTTACAGTGGAGGTTTTAAAAGAAATTTGACATAATGCACCTCACAAATGGATGCTATTAAAGTCCATTTTAGGCATCAGTTTTGAATACAAGAAGATTTAATTTCTTCTTTTTTTCATAATATATAAACACTCCGTGTGTCCAAATGTTTGTAAGGTGTGTCATCTTAAAGAATTTTTTTTTCCCCCAAAATCAAAGTGGTACAGAAATAAGCTTCTGGAAAAATGCTGGTGTTTTTTCCCCAATTGTTGGATAATTCTGCAAAGAATTTCTTCCAAATAAAGGGATTTTGCTTTGTATTAAATTTTACAATAAAGACTCTTAAATGGTAGATTCAGAATTCTAAACATTTTTAAGGATTATAAAAAGATATGCCTGAAATCTTGCATGTTTTTGAACATAGTACAAACTAAGCTTTTTATATGTAGGCATTTTTAATAAAAAAAGGTTTTATTTGTGTTTTAGGAATAAACAAGCTAACATAAATTGTACATATTTACAGCATTCAACTACATTTCAGAAGCTGCACAACGGCGTTTGTGAGTATAGCTGGTGGTTTTTGACACCAACCTTCAAATGTGTTTTCTTTCATTTGCTGAAACATTTAAAATCCTGTAGTACCAGAACAAAGAAAACAGCAACTTATTTTCTAGCAAAGCCACACTACTAACAAAAAATACTGAGTGAACTACAGTCCTGTGACTGCTAGAGTATCTGTGAGTCCTGATATCGAGAGCACAAGCGTTTCTTGTGTCCATACCTGATTGTATGTAAGTTGATTTTCTATTTTACAGGAATACATGATTACTCAATGAATGATTAGGAATAGAAAAAAGGCCATGAAAGGTAAAAGGGTCAGGAATCAGAGGACACTGAACAGTTTCTTATTCACTGACTCACTGCTTAGAGGGAACTCTGCTTTCATGTGTATAAATCACAGTCTACAGGCTTCATGGATTTTTGTCCACAGATAGTTTTTGAGATCGCAAAGTCATAACAACACATACTTTAAGCACTTAAAAAAGGAATTAATGAAACGGTTAGGATATTTTAATCAAAGCCCTAACAGAAAGGTTACAGTCAAACACTGTATGAAAGTTTGATTTCAAATGTAAAAAGCAACCACAGAAAATCTCAAGTTTCATTAAACACAACAGTAGTTTCAATCAGAAAATGCAGCATATATTGATACAAAATAGAAACTGGAATTATAAAAGCAAGGAGTCCACCTTTCTTTTCTTGGCATTTTTAAAACCTATCCCATTTCATTAAAATGTATTTGGTTTCCAGAAATACTTATTCTTGCCGTATAGCTTTTCTAGTGGTCTGGTAGGTATACAAAAGTATTATCTGCTTATGTAAGAAAGCAAATGCTTATGTCGAAAGAACAAAAGAACATTAATATGTTGTAATTTATGTCTCTTTCCAATTAAAGAAGTTCTGCCTGCTGAAAAATAGGGAGAAAGGGATTATTTTATTTACAAGAACTGTGTACTACCAATCAGGACATAAATTAGCTAACTCATGTTCGGTAGGAGGGCAAATAGACAATTCAGCAAACTGATTAGTGGGGACTTAAAAACACAAGGAGTAAAACATTTAACATATTCTAACATATTTGGTGGGTTAAGCATAACAGGTTTTGAGAGGCAACATAAGGTATGAATTTTTGTGTGTATGTAGCACCTGCTTTTGAAAGCCCCGGCTATTTAGGACAGGGTGCTATGAATTAAAATAGCAGGAGACTGGTTTCGAAAGTGTAGCTAATTTTTGGATTCAGTCAGGTTTTAGGTGAGGTGGTGCCGAAGAGGTGTTCCATTGCTGGCAGGAATAGAAATTTTCCCATTCTTTAACCTAATGAGCCCTGCTTTCCCAAACCTCCCGAATCACTGTGAAAAGATCTTTGCCTCAGGTTGAGTGTCCTTGGGTAAAGTCACAGGAGATGATGGACAGCCAAGAGAATTTTTCAAGCAAGCCACCCTAACCCAGATGTCTTTCTCTCAAAAACAGTTTTATTTGTATTTACACAATGTTAAAGTTTCCCGTTTACATTTTCATTACCCTTTTAAATGACACAACAACATTATTTCACATTAGCCATTAGGTTCCCATCACAATGGCACAAAATGCTGCCTGGTGGTCAAAAATAAAAAGCTTCTTTAAAGATGTCAAAAAATTTTTAGTCCTTGTAAACATTTAGAATTTCTGAAAACCTCATGCAATCTTCACTTTGGAATAATGCCGCATGGTAGTTTGTATTGAGAGGGTTCATGGCCCTCTCTAAAATAAGGAGTTGAAACAACACAGTCAATAAATATATGCGTATCTAATCACGAGCATTCCCTACCTAGTAGTGGATGTTCTGAATATGAAATATCACTGTATTTAATAATTCTGCTTTCCATGACACTGCGGTGAGTTAGAATAATCAAGGGGCTTCCCTAAAAATGTCTCAGGAGCATTGTCGCAAAATATAAAATGTTTCAAGCTTTATCCAGTGAGTATTTTAAAAAGATGTAGGAAACAGATTAACATGAATTGATTTAGCTTAAAAAAAGAAAAAGCAGGTACACTGCAATTCAATGTATTTGGGGGAATATCAAGTAGAAAAATACGTTATCTCGTAAAACTGGGGTGGCTGGTTGCCACTCTGAGGTAAGGCTTGCAAACGATATATTTCTTTTATGCAAATTTATAAATAATATATAGAACAGGAGAACAGGAAAGTTAACAATTGAAAGAAGTGCTGCTGCAAAGGTATTTCTCTGCACATCTATCTTACGCAGTCTTGAGGGACCGTGAAGAACTGCCCATCTCTCTTAGTTCTAAACCTTCTGTTCATTTCTTGGCAAAAGTGAAATCTGGTGTGCACCCTCTGGAAATGTCCTCTTATAATTCATGCTGCCGTGTTCCAATTAGGCAATACAGTCCCAACTTTGAGAGTAAACACCCCATACAACCTAGATGCAAAAAGCTTTGAATAAGGCAAAGGGGAGTATATGGGGGCGGGGGGGAAATGAAACTTCCAGTGAAGAATTTCCTGTTTCCATAAAGTTAAAGCAGTCGGAATCAGCATGGAAAGTTCAGTTATGCCAGCACTGGTAGAATTTAGAATGGTGTTGTTAAGATTCAGCCTGTTTAAGTCCTAAGCAATGAGGAAAATCTCAATGGCCACTTTGCACAGACCCAAGCCTGGTTTCAACTGTAAGTTTGACTGTATTTTTTATCTGTTTAGAGATTGTAGACCTAGGCTCTATGGAAGTAAAATAAGTTGGGGGAGGGTGTGGGTGGCACCTGTTTCACAAGTTATTATCTGTAATCCTGAAGTACTGTCCCTAGGAAATCTTTCTTTTCCCACATTTACCAGTGTAGGCCATTCAATCAGTACTTATAGACTCTCTACCACGGACAGAACAGCAAATGCTTTGGGCAATAGAAAAGAATTAGAAAATGGGGCATTTACCCTTAAGGACCTTATTTCAGGAAGCAGAGAGTGTATTTTTCAAAACTACCAGAAGATACACAAATTCAACATCTATTATTATTGACTAAGTGGCCACAAGAACCGAGGGGGTGCTAGCAGGAGAGTAAACAGAATGAGGAAAGGTTGGCTGCTCATGGATGGCTTTTTGGATGATGTTGCCTTGATTTATAATCCAGCGTTGGGGAGGGGCAAGGGAAGAGGAGAATCTGGGCAGTGGAAAAGAAATGTAAAACTTCAAACAGCAGCGAGCACACTTTGGGATGATATGTGGCTGTTGCTGCAGTAGATATGTGAGGATTAGTTTGCTTGAAGCTGGGTAAGGGGAACAATGAGAAATAAAGTGAGTGTGAGTAATGGAGAGACTGAGGTTGGGCTTAAGTGATTCACAGGGAGCCAAGGCATATATTTTCTCCAAGGTGTTAATATTAGCTTATTAATATTTCCCATACCTGCCAGGGATGGGAATTATGAGACTCATAACTAGTGTGACTATATAATCGTTATCTAAATGGACAGATTTGAGAGTGAATTGTGGTTGTCTTGGGGAAACTGGGGCATGTGGTCCCCTAACAGTAATGTTATCCAAAAAAGAACTGGGCACACCTCAGGCTATTCAATTGTTGCTGGAGCTATTCCTTCTACACTTTCCCTCAAGAGAATAATGAAAGGCTTTTGTACGTCTTGGCTGGGGGTGGGGGGGGGTGCAGTTGCCGGGGAGGGAGTGTGCAAGATGGAGGAGAAGGATAAAAAAAGAACAAGAGTATTTGGAAATTGTTCTCTTTCTTCCTACTCTCCTCTTTGAACCACCCAAAACCTGGATCATCAAAGTACAAAGCATTAGATCTAGGCAGTGTGGTTAGAATAGACATAGCTTTGCCTTTACAGTCAGGAAAAAGAAAAAAAAAAATCTCAGATTGAATAGTAACTCTGTCACTAACTAATTATCATTATCAGATTTGGGGTAAATCATTTAACCTATTTAGCCTCCATTACCAGACATTGGTAGTGTCATCATAATTTTCATAGGGTTGTAGGGTAGTGATTTCAAGATCACATCATGAAATTACATGTGACAAAGTCTTTTCTGATACCTTAGACCAATGTGTGACAGTCGTGTTTGGATATCTACCCCAAAGCCATTCTTCCTTCTTTTTGTTAACATATTCCATCTTTTATTCCCCCTGGGCAACTCACTGGATCAATGTTGTAAACCCATCATGATAATTTCATTCCTTTTATCAGTGACTGGTTCAGGAATGGTTGTGTAATCCAACCTTGGCCAATGGAACAAGAAAGATGGCTGGGAGAGTTTTGTGGGGAAAGATTTCCTTGCTTTTAAAAAGAGACCTAAGGCAGGACTTTCCCTTGTTTCTGCCACTTGATACGAGTACATGAGTGTAGCCATTTTGCAACCACAATGCGTGCCGATAACATACAGAGTTAGGAAGAACTGGTCCTGGGAGGGATCTCAGGTCCTGGATGACATCATTGTGCTATTGAAATAACCCAGGAACCACCCTGCTTCTGCACTTACTGTTACATAAGCTATCATTTTGGTTAAAGTTACTTTTAGTTGCATCTTTTGTTACTTATACCTGAATGAATCCTAATGGATATATATATTAATAAGTATTAATCTCAATTTGGTGATAATTTGAAGACTTATAAATGCTTCCTCTGTTTTTAAAAAGATGACATTAGCTATGAATGCATCTCAGAAGTGTAAAATATGAGAAACCTGAAAAAGAGAACTATTAGTTCTCTACTTTAAGAGCACACCTGCATATAGGAACGTTGGAACTGTGAGAGGTCAAGCAGCAGAATATTAGGCTAACTTTACAAAAAAGAGGCCATCTCATTCGTAGACTGACCCAAAATGGAAGGGAGGAATTTTTAGGCTCTCTCCTAACAATTCTGAATGGTCAGGGGGCTCTCAGGAGAATCATGGGAGCTTAGAGTTGGAAGGTATCTTCTGAAAAGGGGGAAAAGTTAAGAATATCCGTGTGCAGGAATCACACTGGGGGTCATGTTCAGAGATTGGAGTGGAGAGGGTGCATGCTTTAAAAATATGAATAGCTAGAAATGTTCATCAAAATTTAATAAGTAAACTTTCAGTTTTGTCACGGTTGTGCCTAAAACAATTGGCAGATTGAACTAGTTAAGAGGGGAATAGGAGGGTGGTTGGGAAAGTGGGGCAGGGAGAGCAGATAAGAGATTCTGAAGACCTGGGATCTTTTCCAACTAGATGGGAGGTCTCCCCTTGTCTGAGAGCTCAACCCTATCTGGCTGCTCTGCCTACAGAACCCAGACAGTGATGGGGTCTCACACTGGGGAGAACACTGAAGGGGACTGTAGCAGCATTTCTGCTCAGATGCTGCCTCGAGATAGGCTCTTCCACTATGGAGGGGGCATTTCAGGGCTTTTCCTGACCGAGTCGCAGAGAATGGCCTAAGGGATCTACATCTTCCAGAGATCTAAAAACAGGGACCACACTGATTTATGTTATCTGAGACTCTCCAGTGCTCTTGAAGGAAAATATTTGTAGGATAGACCATTATTAAAATTGTTAAAATTTTTTTTTTTTTTTTTTTTTTGCCATCTGCCTGTAAATTTAAACTTCTAAACATTTTAGCTTCAATGTAGTTTTAAAGGAATATGGACAGGTATTGGATTTGATTCACTTGACACCAGATGGCCTACCCTGATGACTTACTCCCAAAGATATACAACAAAGAATATTTATGGGACTGTTTTAGCAGAAACTACCATGCTCCTATATCTTTCTGGTAACTTCCTGCACAAACCTGTCTAAAATGCCCTTTGAAATTTAGTTGGCAATTTGGTTTCCAACTAGTTGAAGTTTGGAAGGGAACGTGGAAGTCATCTGATGGCTGGTCTTCAGTCATACGACCAGGCAGTGGTAGAGGCAACATAAAGGCCAGGTCATGCAATTCTAAGTCCGGGTGTTTTCCGCCCACTGTCATCTCCCTCTCTCCAGCACGCAGCTCATTTACTGTTAACTTTTTAAAGTTATTCTGTACATTGCTTGGTATATGTTTGGAGAACTCTATGTTCTCCAAGTATAGGAATGCTGTTTGGAGGCAAAAGATGTTCTACATACTTGGGAAGGGCAATTTGGACAAGTTTGCATTATGACTTGTCTTACTACATTTCGTGTCTGCTAGAAGGCTCAGGGGGAGTTGGTGGGAGATGCATGGACATGGAATCTGTAACAAGAATAAGCAACTGAAAAGATAGTGGGTCAGATTCCCAGAGGATGGTCTGTAACCAGTGGTGTACTCCATGAATGAGAAACCATTCTGGAAGGAATAATGATAGGTTTATAAAAGGTGTGCAATTAAGGCTAAAGGAGGGCATGAGAAAACAAGTTTGATGGAAAAGAGCTGATACAGTATGAACTCACCATATTGCACCTAGAATGTACAGGGCCGTTCTTATCATCAAACTTTGGTGTAGATAATGTGAATTTTCCTAGGTTTGAGCTAAAGACTTTTATTTCCACTTGATTTTAAATTAGGCTGGGAGAGACAAGGTTTATGTAAACAGGTACTCTTTCCAGAAAGGACAGAAAAGCAGAAAAGAAAAATAACCCAAGGCAGTTTCAGAGGAGGCTACCATGACGACACAAGCTACCTCCGAAGACCTGCTAAAGGCAATAGGAATAAGAATTTGGGGAAATTATTAAAGTTCGTTGTTTTCATGAATTCAATTGAAGATACGCAAGGTAAGTTCAAAGCTGGAGGTTTCAGCTACTCATGGGCAAGATAACTTAGGAGGTCTGAATGAGAAAGAGGAAAAATGAATTGGTTTCATTGGGTTAAGGCATAAGGTTGGATGGCATACAGCACTGGGAAGGAACGAACACAAGAGAGGTAATCTGTTTTACACGGCCACACGCACACAATGCACACACATAACACATTTTAATGATTTTCACCTATAAAAAAGTTGTATTGGAAAATGTCCCCCCTTTTCTGTTTCTCTTCAAAAGGAAACCCAGGGAGAGATGAAAGCCAGACAGCAATACTGATTGCTTTTATTCATCCTTTGGCTTCTAACGTGAGCTGTTTTAAGCAAGTGAATCTGTGACCCTGTGTACCTAAGGCAAATGCATCATGTTATTTGGCCTCTCTTTTTATTGATTTAGGTTTCTATTGTCTTCAGAACAGGATATGCAGGTAGAATCATTCATGAGAATGGTTTTATTTCCAGCTGGTTAAAAAATATACTTATTTCCCCCACACTGAATTCCTACTGAAGTCTGTGATGAGTGCTGGTTGCTCCAGGACCTGCATGGTCTCTAGGGGCCAGTCAGGAATGACCGTGAGACCCTTAATATACCAAAGACTTTTTGATTAGGAAAAATGAAACAAAACAAACAACTGTTAGGCCTCTACAGTTGAAATAAGGAAGTTCTTGCTATCAGAGAGGTAAAAATAAACTCAAAACTCTTTATCCTTACCCTTCTAGGAACTTAGCATTTTCTGGTTTGCAATTCTTCTATTAAAAAGGATTTCCTTGCAAACGTTGCTTGTGAAATTACAACCTTTAACAATTAGGTTTCGGTCAGTTTAGTTGATTTCAGTTATATAGAAAAAGCATGATTCACGTAAAAGCACAATGGGTTCTAGACCTAGAAATTGACTAACCTTGTTAGTTCCATCGCTGGTGGACACTGATTGGGACATTTTGGAGCCAGAATAAGTCTCCAAGCACATAGAATCTTTACACAAAAAACTCCGCCTTGCTAAATTCCTAACTCCAAGAAAGATGCTGTGTACCCTAAAATGTTACTAAGAAACCAATCTATGTCCCAGCTTGCTAGGCTATTCCAAATTTCTGCAGACACTATCACCATCTCTGGGACTGCCAGCTTGCATGGAAACACATGTTATGGCTGAATATCCCACCATTCTGAAGTCTTTTTCAAGAATACTAGGACTTGGGAGACATGTATACGAAAATATTTAATCACCAGATTCTAAGTTTAACTAGCACATATCAAACACATCCCGGACTCCCAGTTGAAAAATACTTGCTTTAATTCCCAGTATTTCTCTTTACCTTTTAGAAATGTGACATGGTTACTTCTGAATCTTTGCAGGATGAATCGGCCAGTTGGTGTTATCAGTGTCATTTGCTGTCTCTTCCTTTTTTCCTTCCCATCATTTGGACATTTCACTGTTTGTTTACCCTGATCAAACCCATCCATTCACTTCTCGTCTTATTCAAAGTTCTGGGAAACATCGTGGAAGGAAAAAAGGTAGAAACTAAAGCTATTGGTGCAAATGATGCTTTGGATTGCCTGTGGATTTTGAACATCCCTTCCATTCCTGACCCCTCAACAAGCATGGATGATTTGGTATTTCACTATATGAGTAGCCACGAATGACTGATAGAAACACCCCTGATTTTTCATGATACAGTTCCAGGAGCAGCTCGCTACAGTTCCTGTCTCTGCTGGTGTGCCGTCCCTAAGCCCCAAGGGAGTACAGCCTTCTCCTCAGCTACCGTCCCTTTCTGTGGGGTTGGGGCATGAGGCAGAGTGACGCAACTGCGCACGCACAATGGCAGAGAGAGAGCAAGAGCTAAAAAGATTCTGGTTTGGGCCCACATCACTAGTTGCTTCACTTCATGAATAAAAGCAAGTGCCTCATAAGCTTACGTTATTTACAATGCTCGGATTGTTCAAACATCCACCCAAAGCCGAGGACCACCACACAACAAGGAACAATTCAATGAACTATGTACAGAATTTACAAGGAAGTTTACATAATATTCTACATTCCGTTAACAAGTTTACCTTTGTTTGCTTTCCTGAAACTGAGATATTTGTTCGTTTTTCTGTCTTTTTCATCCCAGTAATTGCTGATTGAACCAACACGAACAAACGCTTGCACATTCCTTTTTCCTCCCTCCTGGGATATAGGATTACATTTAGTTTAGGAAAAAAAAAAAAAAAAAGTGGCACATCACCCTTTGGTGAGATACTATTCAAAACTGTCCATATAAGAATTCGTGGAGGTCGTTTCCTTCTAGCATGATAAATATATTTTGCTTGTTTGTTTAACTTGGCGAATTTCAATTGAGCTCTTTCTTAAAGAAGTATTCGTGAAGGAGTCAACTGATTTTGGAAAGATGGCATTTACTCAACATTTCTGTAGATTGTACATAATGTTTGTTGGCTATCCTTGGATCCATAAACCAAACTTTATTCTCTGCACCACATTTTTCTCTTTGCATTTTCAAGATCTTTCATTGATTGTAATGCACAATAAAGATGGTGTATATGATATGAAAACACATATCATTTAATCAGCAGAATTACCAACCAGTCTGCTGTTTCTGTTTGGCAATATAGAGGATTGAGGCAATAATCCTGGATAATTTAAGCCAAAAATGTGTCTTTATCTGGGTCTGCCTCACAAAGCTGGTAAGCGTAACACACGTGTCACCTCTATTTTAAGCCAAGGAACATGAGTAGAAAAAAATGTGTAGTCGTCGTTGTCAAATGAAAGATAAGGTTCTGCTGGGTCTACACAGGTTAAATCTATGACACAGTTTATGAACTGCGAACATGGGGTCCCCTGAACATGACTGTGGCAAAGGAGAGTGAGTCTGTGCAATTTTCTGCCTCTGCTGCCACTTCAGTAATGCAGGAGATTATGGCTATTTTCATGGCAAAGATAAAACAACCCAGTAATAGCAGGAGAGTAACCCCTCGATAATGTACTGATCTGAATCTTTCAGAAGTGGGGACCGGTTTGAGGGCACTTAGGAATGTCTAACAATTTTTATGTATTATGTACATCATTTAGAGCAAGACAAGGGAGAGAGGCAGAGAAGGAAGCAGTTTTTTTTCCCTGCACTGTTAAGCCTGGAGGGAGTTTGGGTGGGGGCCACAGAGGAGGGGATTTGGCTGAGAGGTGTCCTAAAGAAGGAAGTGGGGACAAAGGTCATTAACCAGAAATACATCAGCTTCTCCATTTTTCAGGCTACCATTGCCTCTAAGTCAGAGCTATTAACAGAATTTGCACAATCCTGTGGCTGTGCCCTCTCTAAGCCTACGAAGACATACAATGATACCATTTTGTGCCTGATGGTAGATTCAGGCTTACTAATTTTGCAATTTACAAAGGCTAAGATATAAGATTTAAAAATGTTCTATTTTTTTCTCAGAGATGCTTTACACCTGAACTACAAGCATCAAATTCTTTAGACTTTTAAGGCAAGATAAAAAAATTAGTAAAGATATAAATTACCTCAATCTTTTCCAAGGAGAATGATCTAAACAGGTGAATAAAGAAAAATTGTTTTGTTAAGGAACATAGATCATAGATACTTCCTTTCTAATTTAGCATTTCATCCTTAAAAGCTTTTTAAAAAACTTTGACATCAGATGATTCATTCCTGTTGAGCATCAGCCCAAAGTCTACCTTCCTGTGTTTAAAATACACAGTATTTCCTGAGTGGTCATTGGGAATATTAACCTTACAGTCACCGGCATGGGCACCTTCCATTCTATTTGGGCATTTCATGATGGCAAAGCCTCTTTCCATGCCAAGAAGTAGTCAGTTTCAAAATGGATCCCTTCATCCCCAGAGGCTGGAGACTTCCTTGACCATGGAACTGTGATTATGCAATTGAAAATCTAAATGAGAATTTGGTCCCCATACCCTACTAATTGGTTATGAAACCATTGAGATAATTTTTCCAGTAAAAGCACAGTTTTTATATTTTTACTAACGTATATTGTCTTTGGCTATAACCATTCATTTATTTTAGGTTTCTCTTTTCTTTTTGCTTTCTAAAAAGAGTATCTCAAAACTCTGTCCCCTTGGGCTCATCAGCAGGAATTTGGCCTTGTCTTTCCAATTAAGACTATAAATTCTAGCAGCTGATGCTACTGTCAACACGGACCCTCATCACAGCCTTAGGGAGAAAGCCAGTTCATCAAATGATGCAATTGTCCTTATTATTACCTAAACCCATATTTGACAGCAAGGGGTCAGATCCCCAATTGCCTCCATCACTGGTTGGTTGTTTTAGGGTTTCACTCAACCTTGTGAATGAACATACAGAATTCTTAAGATACTCAGGGTGAAAAAAAATTAATGAGGCTTTCATGACATAAAATGGGATAAACCTCAACTGTAGCTGGTTAGACGTGTTTAGAATTGTGTGTTGGGCTACTGAGGGATGCCCCTTCTATGACAATCATGACCACAGTAATCCGTGAGCAGAGATAAGGCAGAGCAGTAATGACTGCTGATTAATGATTAATGAGTGCAGATGTGTTCTATGCTTTAGGGGCTGGTATAAATGTTTGAAGGCCCAGTGATTTTGTCACGGTTGTTGTTGATATCTGTGGTTTTCCTATTTTGAGATTTTTCTTTAAAAAGGTAATCTGGCCTCAGATGAGAGTGACAGCAAAATGGGTGTATGTGCATTTCTGGAAGCATTCATTTCCTACTTTGGAATGCAGAACTCAGAGAGGTGAGCGCTAAGGTTATTAGCCGGGGCCTGTGCAACCAGGCCTGTCACCATTAGGTGCTCTCTGGAAGGCTAAGAAATATATACTATTTGATTTAAGATTTGGCAGTTTAGGTAACTGCCCAGGCACCCTTTTCACAGCACATAAGTCTTGCCTTCCTCGTGGAAAGGGCAATGTGTTTTACATGCAAAAAATGCTCACCAGCCCATTATTAAAGCCCTCCTCCCCCATTCCCTTCCTCTCACTCTCTCTGGAGCAGGAACTAAGGAGATGTGAAGGCATGGCTTCAGGGCACAGAGGCAAGTGATTCCAGGGTAATAAAATGAGTTCAGGGCTGCTCATTTGAGATAGTCAGTTAAATAAATCTCCATTGCCCTGAGACTCCTTATTCTCAACAAGAAGAGAGAAATGTTCTCAATGGCCACCAGGATGGATTTGAGTGTTAATTTTAAATCTGCCTGCAAGTCTGAGAAAGAAGCGGGTTTTTTTTGTTGTTGTTGTTTTGTTCTGTTGTTGTTTTTCAGAATATCCAGCTTAATGGTGAGGTGAAGATGGCAGGTTTGGTTTGCACAACCTCCATCAGCCCTTGTCAATCCCTCCCTCCTCGCCCGTGGAGCTGGGACCCCTTCTGCAAGGGCGCTGGGGGGGCTTGAGGCTGGAGGGGAGACTTCCTTCCTCTTCTAGGCTCCTCTTATCCCCCCTTCTTCCTGGAAATCTGTAACTTGTCAATGGCTTTGTTTTTTCTTCTGAGATCCTGGAAATTGTGTTGGTTTTTTGTTTTTGTTTTTGTTTTGTTTTGTTTTGTTTTTGGCAGCATGAGATTGTTACAGTTTACCAGGAAGCAGTGCGCGCGGAGAGCTAGGTCCTGTTTTCCTTCTCATTTTAAAAAATAGATCGAAAAAATCCAGGGCCAAGAGATAGGACTGCTAAAGATCTACCTATATAACTTCTCTCTTTGTGTGTGTTTGTTCTTTGTTTGTAAACACGGCAATTAATAGAGCTCTGACAGAGCTGATAACCTGGACCACAGTAGACTGGAAAAAAATAGAGTTTTCTTTGTGGCGTGTGTGTGTGTGTGCGTGTGTGTGTGTGTGTGTGTGTGTGTGTGTTGTTTTTGGAAGTAAACATGGTGCAGTAATAAAATTGATATGCAAGACCTCAAACCAATCGGATGGCTGAATCTCTTACCTCAAAAAAGCACAGCAGTGGCGCTGCGGGGGGCCTGTGGGGTCAAAAATCAAAAGAGGAAAGTAGTCGTTTACGAACCCTTAGGACAGACCTTAGTGTACATAGTAAAGCCAATAAACGACGTTAAAAAGAGAAAAGGTGATGGGGAAGAACATTCGGGACCACTTGTCTATGGAGTTCACATCAGTCAAGTCGGGGATCTTGACTTTGAGCTGCGAGGCGCGCCTGCGGATGCGCCCCTTGCTGTGCGCGCCGTGCCGCTCGAGCGCGCGCCCGTACGCCTCCCCGCGGCTGCTCAGGGGCTTGCGGTACTGGATGCTGGCGCTGTCGTACGAGTACATGCTGCTGGCCTTGGGCTCGCTCACGCCCGTGAGCACTTCCGAGCCGCTCGTCTCGTTCTTGATCTCCAGGGTGCTGAGGAGGATGTTGCCGTGGACGTCCACCTGACGGGAAAGGACACGCTCAGGCCCAACTGCCGGGGCACGGTCTGTGCTCGTGACCCTGTAACTGATGACACCGCAGCCCCACTCTTTAAAGACTGTCGCTGGACGTCCGGCTCTGCGTGCCTCCTGCAACCGGATCTAGCATCTATGTATCTATCCTTGTCTGTTTACCTAACCTACCGCTGTCTAAGCCATCATCTGTCTGTGTCTGTTTGTGTATGTATCTAGTCCATCACCCGTCTATATCCGTCTCTGTCTCATCCGTCATCTAGCTGTCTAATCTGTCTGCCTATTTAATCCACCATTTTTTTGTCTGGCTAATCTACCACCTACCTAATCCTGTCTATATCTTTCTATCTAATCCTTCATCTATCCGTCTACCACTTATCTAGTCTACTTATCCAAACTGCCACCTATTTATCTATCATCTATCTCTTTATTTATCACCTATCTAATTACCATCTGTCAAATCTACCGTCTATATAATCCACAATCATCTATCAATCCATACATCATTTTTATGTATATGTATATGGCATTTTTTCGTGTTACAAAAGTGGCACATGGAAATATGTAAAACTAGAAACAAACAGGAAACAAAAAAGTAAGAAATAGAAATTTGTCATTTCACTTTTAGAGTTCATTATTTTTAGTATCCTGCTAGCCGCCTTCTGTTTTTTCTACTTACAAACATGGACTCACCTGGTATGTTTTGGTCTACAATATGCTTTGTCACTTAATAGTGTAGCATGGTCCTATTTCCACGTTAATAATTATTCCTCTGTGATATCACTTATTAACAGCTTATATGGATAGAGCATAACTGGGTTGATCTATTGTGAGATGCGAAGGCTTGTTTTACTTTTGCGCTATTATATAAGCAAGCCTACAAGGGACATCTTTTACGTAAACCTTTGTCCTTCTCCCCAGTTATTTCCTCAGGCTAAACTGCCAAAAGTAGGATTCAGGGCTCAAAAGGATATGACTAGCTGTACTTTGACTTTTGCGTCTCCCCCATTATTTATTGTTGCTTCGTGCCGTTCCAGTAGTACCTATCTCAGATTTCCTGGTTTTTGTCTGTGCTATGCCCACACACATTTACGGAACTCCATACGTGAGCACGTTTGGCCTGTAAAGTGGCTTTGTTTAACTTCAAGCTGATGCACTTTGCAAATGGATTTACCTTGAGAGGACATGCTCATTCATACAAAGGAGTTTGAAATACTTCCAAGGACAGTACAGGCAGCTGTGTTTAAGTCCAGTGTTATTAACACAAGTGACTGAGTTACAGTAAGTGGTCTATAAATGCTTTCAAATGAAATTAATCTCAGTAAACACTGAGTGTCAAAGGTATAGGTAAGGAGACAAAAAAAATGGGTAACAAAGAAAGACAGAGTAAAGTGTAGGAGGAGGCAAAGACAGACAAGGGAGGAAAATAGAAGGAAAGGTGCAGAGAGTGGTGGGGTGTGAGGCTGGTACATCACAGATGAGAGAACTAAGATTTATTGAGTGTCCACCCAAAGCCTAGCATTATGGTAGCTGCTTTGTATACCTTGTTTATCACTTGCAACAGGAAACTGCCTCAAGTTTACTCCACTACGAGAGCTGAGATTACAACCTGTGTCTTGTCTGTTTCAAAGCTTATGTGCTTTTTACTGAGAAAGGACCGCTTCATAGTCCTTGGCCTTCACCACATCCCGCAGTGAACTTAATGATGCATTTGATAGCTTTAAGCTCAGAGGTAGTTGGAGAGAGAGAGAGAGAGAGAGACTCAATCTGGCTTCTCCCTCCACTCCCATCAATCATTTCTTTCTGTAAAGTATTTGGCTCTAGCCTAATTGAGCTACCTATTATGCCCTCACTGGCACCTTTACTGGCTTATTTATTCGGGGAGTTATTATTAATTTTGTTGTTAAAAACTACTCTTTATTGAATCCTACTACATAATTTATCTCACTTATTTCTTATAACAACCCTATGGAATATATAATATTATTCTAGTTCAACAGATAGGGAAATAGAGACCCAGAGAGCTTAATGGCCTGCAATTAAACAAGGAATAAGTGCCTAATATGGGATTCAAATACAGGATATTCTTTGTCTCAAATATAATTTTCCCTCCTGTTTGCGTGTTAATCAATGTATTTTCTTTAAGGCTCAATTTAATCCTAATCCTTGTGTGTACCTGTGTACCTTCCCTGATTATCGTAACTTCAAAAACCAACTTCCTCTCCCTCTCTCAGGAAAGCATTGTTGAGTACTTACTCTGTGCCAGGCACAGTGCAAGGTGTCAGGTGTGTGTGTGTGTGTGTGTGCATGTGTGTATGTCTATGGATGAAAAGTCATGCATATGAAAGTTTACATTATGAAAGAGGATGGTAGGGTTGAAGTGACATGGAACAAAATGCTGAATCCATTAGAAAAGGGACTAGAACCTTAGAAGATAATCATGGTGTCCATAATTCTGTTAGGTACTATGGTGTTTCAGTCAAGAGTATCATAAAACATGGATTTTGTCCTTGAGATAATAATCTCTTTTGAGGGGTGCCCGGGTGGTTCAGTCAGTTAAGCATCTGACTCTTGATTTCGGCTCACGTCATGATCTCACAGTTTCGTGAGTTTGAGCCCCGCGTCCGACCCTGTGCTGACAGCATGGAGCCTGCTTGGGATTCTCCCTCTCTTTCTGTCCCTCCCCCACTTGCACTTTCTCTCTCTCAAAATAAATAAACTTAAAAAAAAAGTCTCCTGAGAGATACAAGAGTATCTTGTAATACAAGATAAAATATACAAGAGTAAGTTATACGAGAGTAAGATATAATTTTGGGAGTGAAAAGAGTTTTTAACCAAATGCTAAATGGTACAGTATAGACCATGATTAGGGGTTCATAAAAGTCTGAAGGTCAAGGAAGGCTTCATGAAGGAGATGCAACTTATACTAGGCCTTAAAGACAGAACAAAGGATTGAGAGGTGAAAACTGTATTCTCATCCTGGGTTTGTTATTAAATCCATTTCTTCATCTATAAATAAAAGGTTTTCACTAGGTAATCTCAAGGGTTTGCTTCTGAATTTTGGCAGTCTTTGGTTACAAATAATATTCCAGGCAGAAGACACAGCATACTAAAAATCAAACCAAACAAACAAACAAAACTTATAAAATTGAATCACTTCTTCTGTATGCATCATTAAGTTCCATTATTATGAAATCTCCCTAAGTAAACAAGTTGCTAGAATTTAGAATCTGCCAGTGAAACATAGAGGTGCTCCTCATTAAACAGAGGTCATGCAAAACTACATTTTATTAAGATATTTTGGTTAACTTTGGTACAGATTCTAATGCACCTATAAATTGCATGATGTGGGGCGCCTGGGTGGCGCAGTCGGTTAAGCGACCGACTTCAGCCAGGTCACGATCTCGCGGTCCGTGAGTTCGAGCCCCGCGTCGGGCTCTGGGCTGATGGCTCAGAGCCTGGAGCCTGTTTCCGATTCTGTGTTTCCCTCTCTCTCTGCCCCTCGCCCGTTCATGCTCTGTCTCTCTCTGTCCCAAAAATAAATAAAAACGTTGAAAAAAAAATTAAAAAAAAAATAAATAAATTGCATGATGCTTATTTATTGGTTTGTTCAAATCCCTCAAAATATTTTGTCATTGGGCTAGAAATCAGAGCTGTAAGTGATTTGACATATAAAGGAATGAATCTGGTTCTATAACTACCCATGAAAGCTGACTGCATTACTGTGTAGTTGAATCAACATTACTGTGTCCCATATTAGGAAAATTTAAGAAGTGTCATATAACACTTATGACCTAACTCCAGTCTTTCTCCTACACAGTCTAGAACTTATCCTAAAAGCCAGTGTTACAGACTGTGTGTGTGTGTGTGTGTGTGTGTGTGTGTGATGGGTGCTTGTGCATTTCTCCTGAAGTGCGTTTTAATTCCCTACCTTTTAAGCTTTTTGCTTCTCGGTAAAGTGATTATGTGGTCAGAATACCACTGGTGACACCAGCAGGTTTTTGGTTGGCTCTGGCCTAACCCCTGTCCTTTGGAGAAGAGTGGCTTTCCTTTTACCTCAAAAGTATAAAAACACCCAAGGTATCTTTATATCCACAGCTGGCACAGCTTTCCAAAAATAATGTCCAGGGGGAAAGTGGTCTTTTCACATCCTCAGAAACAATAAGGAGCCATGTCATAGATCACCTCAACATTTGCAATGGTTAAATGCTGCCTAGTTAATAAGAGATCAGATCAACATCTGCATTGGGCATGGTCTAAGCATCAAGGATTTTTAAACCTTGAAACAAAAGGAAGTGAGGCAAATGAAAATGTCATTACAGTGGACTTCCAGGGCGTATACAGACAGATTTCCTAAAGCATTCACTGCTAATGTTGAAATAGCTGTTCGTTTGGATAATCACTCCTCATGCCTCATGATGCCATAAAGGAAGAGACTTTCCACTCCAGTCCCTGGGAAAGAAGCTAAGGGGTCAATACTTCCAGCTTATTTTCCCTTTCTCCTCTCCCACTGCTCCCCACCGGGCGTATTTGGGAGAAGGAGGCAGGCATACTTGGCTCCTTGTCTTCTGAATATTGTTCCCCTTCTGATCTGCTTGCAGAGAAGGTACAGTCCAGTTAGGGATGTGCATGTTGAACTTGCTGCATTGGTGAGTAAGGCCTGTAATTGTCAGGTGGTTCCAGTGATTGGGGAGATAAACCTAATAATGGGGTGAATTACTGCATTATATTAACTATATATTCCTCAGACCAACATCACTGATTTTTTTTAAGTTTAGATCTATCATTAAGCCTAAACTTAGAGCAAATGAATAAAGTCATAATTAAGACTTCAGGAGGACCGGGGCGCCTGGGTGGCTCAGTCGGTTGAGTGTCTGACTTCAGCTCAGGTCATGATTGTAACTTAGAAATCTTGCCTGAACTTCCAGCCTGCCCTGCAGATTTCACACACAAGTGTATGAGCTAAGTCCTTAAAATAAATTTCTTTTTATATGTATATTGATTCTGTTCTGTTCCTATTGGTTCTGTTTCTCTGGAGAACTCTGGCTGATAGGGTATGACAAAAATCATGAGAGTCGTTTTGAAATGACTCAAGTCCAGAACACATTGATGTGATGGCTGTATTTCTTCCCTCAATAGAACCCTGAGCAAATGTGCAAATTCATATTCTAGCTTGGGGCTAGCCTTTCCCCCACCCCTTCCAACTCACTCCCTCTCTCCTCTCATTCCCAACATACACAAACAGTGCCGTAGGCTGTGAAAAATGGTGCCACTCACTGAATCGAACTGTTCTGGATATTTTCAATATGTAAATAGAGCAGAACTCATTGCAGTGTAATTGGAATAAAATATAATCTTGTTTCCAGTGGCAGTTTTAAAGCCCTGTTGAGAAATACCTTCCGGGCTCAATCTACTTTGCAAACAGGAAGTTATTTCCTTCTTTCTAGCTAATTCAATTGGATTCACATTTACTGAGTGGTTCTGAAGTACAGCGCAGGAAGCCAAGTGAAGTGGTGCTCGCCACGTAAGGAGCTGCCTTCCAGAAGCCTACAGTCTGTTTAACTGAGTTTGTCCAGTGCGACTGGCTGCCTTCACCTGTAGGGAGCAGAGAGCCACACAGCCACATGTCACGTCTGCCCATCCTGCTCCTAGAATGTACCACATCCAGGCTGTTGCTGTCAGTCATTAGCTCTCACCAGGGCTGTGCTGAACGCCAATTCCCTAGGTCTCCAATTCCTGAAACCTTTTGGTTTGGGGGGGTGGCGTGGGGGGTGGGGGGTATGGGGGTGGAAATAGGAGGCTTTGCTGGAGGTGATTTGCATGTCTCTTTGCAAACTTCCTGACAACTTGTTTCAAGACGCTATAGAAGGCTGAGTACAAACCTACATAAATCTAAACAAATCCACACTCTGTTATTTAAGAAATAGAAATGGAAGAATGACAAATGAAACAACTGGCAATTTTCCAGCGCGTTACTCAGGTAGATAAATTTATCCTGGACCCCTTTCTTTGCCTTCTTTCTCCCATACATTGGTATGAGCAGATCCTAATGGCTTTACTTTTGAATAGATCTTGATTCTGACCAGCTTTTCCCCACCATCATGTCTTCCTGCATAATTGGTCTTCCTCTTTCCAGGAAGGAACTCTGTGGTCTTTTCTCTACATAGCAGCTGGAGTGACGCTTAAAAAATGTAAAACAGACCAATGTCTCCTCTGTTTAAATCAAATGACTTCCTAAGACATAGAATAAAATCCAGATTTCTCATCCAAATCCACAGAGTACCATGTGATTTAGCTACTGCAAGGACCTCTGCCCTCACTCTGCCCCTTGAGCTCTCTTCTCCAGCCACA
This sequence comes from Lynx canadensis, assembly GCF_007474595.2. Lineage (NCBI taxonomy): Eukaryota > Metazoa > Chordata > Mammalia > Carnivora > Felidae > Lynx > Lynx canadensis. Next base: position 166,237,456 of record NC_044306.2, read on the forward strand.
CTTATCATTTGTTGACTGTCTCCGCTGATGCTCCTAAGTCCTCAGGACATTGTCAACTGCTGTTCCTCTCTCTTGGAATGATCTTCCTCAGATTGTTACCTGACTAGCTCCTCACCATTTTCTTCACCATAATTATCATCATCTGCCATTATAGCGTATATTTATTTACACACTTGTTTTATTTTATTATTATTATTATTTTTAATGTTTATTTTTGAGAGAGAGACAGAGAGACAGAGCACGGATGGCAGAGGAGCAGAGAGAGAGGGACACAGAATCCAAAGCAGGCTCCAGGTTCTGAGCTGTCAGCACAGAGCCCCACGCGGGGCTGGAACCCAGGAACCATGAGATCATGACCTGAGCTGAAGTCAGACGCAATTGGCTGAGCCACCCATATTTACGTATTTGTTAATTATTCAACTGAAATGTAAGCTCCAGCAGCACAGCTGCTCTGATGTTACTGTGTTTTTCATCACTGTATATCCCCCTTGCTCTTCCAGAAAAGAGACTGATACTCCTAAGGAGGGGCTGAGTAAATGTCTATAGAATGAGGAACTCTGAAACTCCGACTTGGAGTCATCTCTCTAAGCTCTGTTTGAGTTTCAGTGGCTAAGGGACACTAAGTGGCTAGATTCTCTAGAGTGGTGGTTCTCAGACATTATTGTGCATCTGAATCTATTGGGAAGCTTGTTAAAAATACAGGTTTGAGCTCATTTCATACTAGATTCAGGTCTTCCCAGTCTGCATTTTACACAAGCATTCCAAGGGTCCTAGCTGATTTTGGTGTACCTAAAATCCACAAAGTGGTTAGCTTATTTCAGAGAGCTAAGAATTAATTACAAATATGCACTGTTCAAGCCTGAGATATGTGACATGAAGGTTAGGGAGTAATTTCTTAAGTTGATGTTAGTGGGAATTTATTGAGCTTTGAGTAGAGAATGATAGAAACAAGAAACCAGAAACTATCTTATGCATAGGAGCATTTTATACATAGACTTAGGGAGACCCAATATGTGAGATGAGTGCTTTTTATTTTTTTTTATTTTTTTATTTTTTTAATTTTTTTTCAACGTTTTATTTTTATTTTTGGGACAGAGAGAGACAGAGCATGAAAGGGGGAGGGGCAGAGAGAGAGGGAGACACAGAATCGAAACAGGCTCCAGGCTCTGAGCCATCAGCCCAGAGCCTGACGTGGGGCTCGAACTCACGGACCGCGAGATCGTGACCTGGCTGAAGTCGGATGCTTAACTGACTGCGCCACCCAGGCGCCCCAAGATGAGTGCTTTTTACAATTAAATATAACATGCATTATAACCAGCAAATTCACTGAATTCTAAATGATGCAAATAAGGGTCAGTTTTCAGATTCATCTTCAGTGAATCCCCTTAAAAAGTCATCCAAAAACTCTTCAGTAATGTTTTGCTCTTCAGGAAAATAAAAAAGTGATTTTGGTCAAAGTAACCATTACTTGTTGGATGTTTGAAAAGGAGGTATTCAAAATGTGTGATGTTGGGGCACTTGGGTGGCCGAGTCGGTTAAGCATCTGACTCTTGATTTCTGCTCAGGTCATGGTCTCAGGCTCCATGATGGACATGGAGCCTGCTTAAGGTTCTCTCTCCCTCTGCCCCTCTGCTAAGGTAATCAACAAAGCACTTCTACACTTTCTTCCTCCCCACTGGAGAATATCATGAAGTAACGGCAGAGTAGAGTTATCAGTCGCTTTAGATTCTAACATAGAGATTTCAGGAGAAGGAATTGCTGAGAAAAGAAAAGTATCAACACCGTTTGAAAGCAGTCTAGGGGCACCTGGGTGGCTCAGTTGGTTAAGCGTCTGACTCTTGATTGTGGCTCAGGTCATGATCTCACAGTTTGTGAGACTGAGCCTGGCATCAGACTCTGCTCTGACAGCACAGAGCCTGCTTGGGATTCTCTCTCTACCTCTCTCTCTGCCCTTTCCCTGCTCATGCTCTCTCTCTCTCAAAAATAAAAAAAACAAACTTAAAAGAAAGCAATCTATTAATAGCACACATCTATTATTACCATCGACTGTCCCTAATCAAAATATATGTCCTTCATTAGGAAAGATTTATTATATATATATTTTAAATTTGGACAGGTACCAAACAGTTTTCACTGTAGGAGAGGCTTAAAAAAAAAAAAAGAGAGAGGCTTAAATATTTTATTTTTGTAACAATAGAAATATAATAGAAAAAAGTTTCCAATTATACATGAATTTTAAGAGCATTCTGGTTGGTTTTGTAATTAATTCATTAGTTCACTTATTGTTTTTTTTTTTTTTTTTAATTTTTTTTTCAACGTTTATTTATTTTTGGGACAGAGAGAGACAGAGCGTGAACGGGGGGAGGAGCAGCAAGAGAGGGAGACACAGAATCGGAAACAGGCTCCAGGCTCCGAGCCATCAGCCCAGAGCCAGACGCGGGGCTCGAACTCCCGGACCGCGAGATCGTGACCTGGATGAGGTCGGACGCTTAACCGACTGCGCCACCCAGGCGCCCCTGTTCACTTATTGTTTTAAAAGTCATTTAAGTGCCTGATTTGTGCCGGGCTCTTTGGCAGGCATTGGAAAACCCAAAGTGGAAGATAAAGTGTTTGCATTTAAGTCCTACTCGGTTTTTCTTTATAGTGTATATTATTGCCTGGCATTATATGTGTGTTTGTGGGTGTCATTTTGATTGTGTGTGATGTATTTATATGTATAATGTTCATCTTTCTCTCATATCCAAATGAAAGGTTTTTTTTTTTATTCATTGCTGACTATACCTAGTGCATACAGAGTATTTTCATAGTATATGCTCATTAAATATTTGTTAAAGTTAAATATTAAATATTAAACAAAATTTGTTTATGTTTATTCATTTTTGAAAGACAGAGAGAGACAGAGCACAAGCAGGGGTGGGGTGGAGAGAGGGCCGGGGGCGGACACAGAATCTGAAGCAGGCTCCAGGCTCTGAGCTGTCAGCACAGAGCCCGACGCGGGGCTCGAACTCACAAACCGCGAGATCATGACCTCAGCCAAAGTCGGATGCTCAACCGACTGAGCCACCCAGGTGCCCCAATATTAAATATTTTTAAGTGGCTTTTATTTTTTGAGAGAGAGAAAGAGAGAGTGCAAGTAAGGGAGGGGCAGAGGAAGAGGAAGAGAGAGAATCTTAAGCAGACTCCATGCTCAGCATGGGGCCTGACACTGGGCTCAATCTTACAACTGTGACATCATGACCTGAGCCAAAATCAAGAATTGGACACTTAACTGACTGAGCCACCCAGGCACCCCTTAAATATTTTTTAAGTTTAAAACAAAAAACGGTAAGCATAATGTGCAATGGAGAGCTCTAAGAGAAGCACCTGATGAGTGAGGGCAGACATCAGGCAAGAGGTGAATTTGGGGGAACAAGCCAAGCTAAGTTAGCAAAGAGTGAAACCATGGCAATTTGGGAAAACTATGAGTTGAACTTCTAGAGCAAAGTGTGTGTCGGTGAAGGGGAGAGGGAGGAGGAATGAGGCAGAAGAGGAAAGCAGCATGAGATCACAGTGGGTGCTGGATGTAGCATTGAAGAGTATGGATATTTTCTTTTAGGCAGAGTCTAGGGTGAGTTTTGGTGGATGCCTATTGGTTTGGCCTGTCTGATTCCATTCCACCTTCTTCTGATAACATTACCTGACTTTCCTTGGTGCATGTGGTAGAAGTGGACCTACTTGCATCTTTAAGGCTCCAGGGACAGGCATGTGATGCAGACCTGTGCATTTATTGTTTCCCAACTTCCTAGTCAGAGAGATTGATTTCTGCATGAGAATATGACTCAAGCTGATCCAGAAGACTCAATCCTAAGACTTTTTTTTGTTGTAACTATTGGTGATAAGAAAGTACTTTTGGGTTAGGGTTGCAGAGCTTGGAACATATAAACTTCGGCATTTTGGAACACCATGAAGGAAGGGTTTAATGAACGTAAAGCCATTATAAAGGAAAGCAGAGTTAACAGATGAAGAGAGATGCTTTCTGATGACAATGTTTAAATATATGGATATAGCCACATAGGAAATTAGAACCACTCATGGACCTTCTAGTTGTGTGTGCCAAAATATATCCCCCACCTTTTTTTTAAGCCTGTTAAGTGAATTTGATTTCTTCCTCATTTACAAAAGAATCCTAGATGTTTGGGTATAGAAGGAAATGAGAGGGAGAGAGGGAAGGAGGGAGGAGGGAGGCAGAGAGAGAGAGGAAGAGAGAGAGAGAGAGAGAGAGAGAGAGAGGGAAAAAGAGCTGTTGAAGCATCTGGAGATTAGCTACATTAAGCCAAGACTAGAGAACAAAGCATGAACCGAGCCAGATTTGGGCACGGATTTAAGGGTTAAAGAAGTCCATGAATTGCTAACACAGGCTATCCACAGAAATCAAAGGTCCTGCCTGAATTTCTCCAGAATCCAAGATGCTAAGTCATAAAGGTTAAAATTTCATCAAAGGCTGAGAGAAGTGTCTTAGTTGGCCCGATGACAAGGCAGTGATGTGGGGTACGTCCTAGGCTCAAAGGCTAATGTAGGTATCCATCTGTTTCAAGCTAGTTTTAAGGAAAAGCTGTTGACTGTTAGGATGCCTGCTTTCACATGCATTATGGATCCTGGAATTAATCACAGTACAGAGCTGATTTCCATTTAGCAAGTTGTCTGGAAGTGTGGATGTCTAAAAGTGTCTGAAAATGTAGATAACACACCACAGAGAATAAGAATGAGAGGAAAGAGGCCAGATTACAGCATCGATATCTGAATCTGAATGGAAATTCTATTTCTTAATTGTTGGGGTTGCAAGGTGTCCCCCATGACTTCAAGTGATTTCAAATCAGTACCTGAGTATAGACTGCCCATGCAACCAATCCAGCCTAGGTGGATATATTTGCAAGTGGGCAGGCATGTGGCCAACAGACACAACCACGTATATTCCAGGTTAGTGTAAAAGTGGCCCAGAAGTAGCATACTTACAGCCTACTAGTACTGTGAAATCTATCTTTCAAAACTCTAAATACCATCTCTAGTTTCAAATGATGCCTGAGGGGTACATGAATCTACAGTCTTTATCACCTCAGAGGTTGAAACTCTCCTAATGTCTGGATTCAGCATCTGTACTCCTACAGAAAAGATGCTTCACTCCAGCTGGTGGTAATATAAATCAAGACAAAGCAAGCACTTCTAACTTTAGTACAAATGACCCTTGACATGACTGCCCAGCCAAGGCTATCAAGAGTAATGTGTAATAAATGAATGATGCCATGCTATGCTCTAGGGTACCAAGGCAAATGTTAGGGTCCCTCAAATGAAAATTGTCTGGGACCACAGCACATGTATCATTTGAATTCAACTATTTACAAGTATCTAAAAGGAAAGGGGAGGACCACCCAAACTTTTATATGAAAGGAAAAAAATCTGATATTATTTTCTATTTTTTAAATTTCACCAGGGGATAGCATTTTTAAATACCACACAGGTTGCATTATTATCTTAACTGCTGGAGATAATACACTGAAAAGACGAAGTAATACACTTGCTTTGTTATTGAAGATTATATCTATCTGTTGTTATATGACACTGTGATTCGGAGAGAATAGCAGGGGTTGATATAAATCATGCTTTAGAAAATATTAAAAATCAAAGTGATAGAAACAGTAAGAAAGTTTGGAGCAAAAACTGAAGTGGACTACAGTCTCTTTTTCTTACTTATTATGAATGTATATGAGTTTTATAAAACATGATGTAGCATTCAGGACCTTGGGTTATGGTAGCTAAGAACTCATCCTGAATGGAGAAGTCCTCTCTAAATTTATTCATTCGGCAAATACTTGTTTTTTCCTCTGTTCTAGCCACTGATTAAAGAACAATAAACATAATAGACAAGGACCTTGATCCCAATCCTTGGGAAACTTATAGTTTAGTAGAGAGATAGACATTAAAAAATAATTACTTAAGTAAACATATATTCACTATTGTGGTAAATCCTATGGTGGAAAAGCACAGAAAGCCATGAGAACAAATAACAATGGTACAAAATACAATCCACCATTGGGGGTGTCAGTTAAGCCTTCTTTGAGGTAGTAACATTTATGATAAGAACCAGTGTAATGGAAAAATTGAGAGATGGCCAATATTAACTTTAATGTCACTAACCCTTTCTTATGTTTTATAAAATCTGATGCTGATTCATCTAATGCATTTTTCCTTTTTTTAAATATATAAGCAATTTTTATTCAAAAGGATATATGTAATATGTAATGGATATTCTTTCATCTATCTGAAAGGGGGGGCAGGGGATCTGATTTATGCATTGCTTTGCTAAGGATGCAGTAATCTAAATAGAAAAATTGAAGTGTATGTAATCTTTTTAAAAAATTAATTTATTTAAATTGAAGTTAGTCAACATACATCATAGTATTGGCTTCAGGAGTAGAACCCAGTGATGCATCACTTACATATAATACCCAGTCTAATGAATTTTTCAATTCTATGATTTCCATTGGTTCTTTTTCAGTTTCAAGTCTTTTTTTGAAACTCCCCATCTCTACCTATATTAATCTGTTCCTATGGACATTATTTAAAAATTTTTCTTTTGAAATTATTGTAGATTCCTAGAAAGTTGCAAAGATAGCACACGAGAGCTCTCATGTACCCTTCACCCAGTTTCTCCTATTGACATCTTACTTAACTACTGTACAATATCACCCAGGAAAGTGACATTGGTATAAAGTATGTATAGTTCTATGTAGTTTTATTACATGTGATGATTCACATAACCACCACTGCAAGCTATAGAATTATTCCACCACCTTGTGCTACCCCTTTCTAATTAATCACACTCAATCCCTCCACCCATCACTGACTCCTGGTAACCACTGGTCTGTTCTTTAATCTTTATAATTTTATTATTTCAGGTATATTATATAACTGGAATCAGACAATGTATAATCTTTTAAGATGGACTTTTTTCCCATTCATCATAATACCTTGAGATCCATTCAAGTTGTTGTATGTATCAATAGTTCATTACTTTTTATTGGGCTGGTATTCCATGGTATGAACCTACTATGGTTTGTTTCACCATTTGCCTATTATAGGATATTTCAGCTCCTTTTAGTTTTGGGCTATTTTCTATGAACTTCTAAATATATTAATTACTGTTATTATTTTTAATTATTGTCCTTATCTTTTAAGCCAACATCTGAGACTTTTGCAGTTCTGTTTCTAGTGACTTTTCTCTTGTCTCTTTTTAAGTCTTTTCTCTTAAGTATGGGCATGTTTTCCTGCTTTTTTCTCATGTCTAGTGATTTTTTATTATATAGTAGCTGTTGATGATGGTCTGTAGAGACTTTGGATTCTGTTGTTTTCCCTAACAAATGTTGGGTTTTGTTTTAATAGGCAGTTAAGGGGCACCTGGGAGGCTTAGTTGGTTGAGTGTCCGACTCTTGATTTCGACTTAGGTCGTGATCTCAGAGTGATTTGATCAAGTCCTGTTTTGGGCTCTGTGCTGACGGTGGAGCCTACTTAAGATTCTCTCTCTCTCTCTCTCTCTCTCTCTCTCTTCCTCTGTCCCTTTCCCTTGCTCTCTCTCTCTTTCCAAAATAATAATAATAATAATAATAATAATAATAAAAGGCAGTTAAATTACTAATAGGTCACCTAGAATGGGTAGTGAGTGGGTTTTATGTGTAGTTACGATGAATCTATTTTAATTTTTCCCTTAACTCAAGGAGAATCCCTTATTTTTGTTCTTTTTTTTTCAGTCTTTCAGCCGTTTCCCCCTTCCAGATTTCCTAGCATTTTATACTTTTGTAGTTCAGAAGTCAACCAAGGATTTGTGGGAAGTTTATATTCAGGTTTTTTTTTTTAAAGCTTTCTTTTTTAAAAAAGAAATGTATATTTTTGAGAGAGAGGAGAGAGACACACAGACAGAGACAGAGTATGAGCAGGATAGGGACAGAGAGGGAGGGTGACACAAAATCTGAAGCAGGCTCCAGGCTCTGAGCTGTCAGTATAGAGCCCGATGAATGGCTCAAACTCACAGATCGGGAGATCATGACCTGAGCTGAAGTCAGATGCTCAACTGACTGAGCCACCCAGGCGCCCCAAATTCAGATTTTGCATTTCTCTTGTGACTCACTTCTTTCTAGGATTTCTTGAAACTCTGGAAGTATCAAACTCCATGTTCTGACTCATCAGACTGATAAAACTGCAGGTTTTTTGGCTGAAGTTCTGCAGACTGGGGCGTGGCCTCGGGACAAAGCTATATAAATACTGATTTAAGAGAATGTCATTCCCTTCATTTGAGGGTTGATTCTCCTTTAGTTTTTGTTTGTTTTCAGTTAGTCTCATGTCTTCAAGCAGATTTAAAAATTTTTTTGCTCAGGAGGCACCTGAGTGGCTCAGTCGGTTGAGTGCCTGACTCTTGATTTTGGCTCAGGTCATGATCTCACAGAGATCAAGCCCCACCTTGGGCTCCATGCTGAGTGTGGAGGCTGCTTAAGATTCTTTCTCTCTCCCTCTGCCCCTTTCCCCTGCTCAAGCTGTCTCTCTCTCAAAAATATATATTTTTTTTTTTTGCTCGGGGTTTATAATTTTTAATCCATAAGAGAGTTAGTCCAATATAAACTATTCTTTCATGTCTTAACATGATTTTTAAATTAATTTGGGCATGATTTTGTCTGTGTTTTTCTGAAAAGCATTTGTGAAGTTTCTAATCTAACTTTCCATGGATAAAAGCACATTTTTATCTTCTTTAAAAATCCCTGGATGAGCACTGGGTGTTGTGTGGAAACCAATTTGACAATAAATTTCATAAAGAAAAAAACAAACCCTGATAATTGAGGGATTTTTCTATCCTATCTACTGGAATTCAAATTTAAAATGTCAATTCATCTGGCATAAAAAGTTCCCGATTTGAGATCCAGTGAAACCTTACTATGTTTGAGCCCAATGTTACTCAAACACAAAGATCAGTTAGATAGAAACATTTTACTTATTTATTAGTCACTAAGCCCTCTTGAGGGCAATATGTATTATACATCTAGATATGATGTGGCATACAAGGCTTTCATTTGGCCTTTATTTGTCCCTTAACATCTTAGAAAAATTCTCTGATATCCTGGGGTGGAATCAAGGTAAATGACCAAAGAGTGTGGTTAAAGTTTGTTTTATGATGTTTTTAAATTATCTGAATGCATTGATTTCAGTTTGCTGAAGGAGTGACCTTTCCATTTAATTACCTTTCTAGAGAACACTGCTTTTCTAGCCAATTCAGAGGTCCTATTTTCTCCTCTACCTTTCCAAATTCTACTTATCTTTGACATCCATCCAGTCCATGGCTTCAGATTTTCCTACCAGTGAACCTATGCCACTTTATGTAGGGCTTTCCCTCATGATATATCCATTAATACACATTCCAAGCTATGCAGAGGCTTAGAAGGCAACTGAGATGAGAGTGGGAACAGAAAAGAGGTGGCCTTAAAATCTGCTAACGTACTTTTAAAGCTAGTAGGTCAGAATCAGCCTTTTCCTTTCAGAAACACTCCTCAAGGTAGGTGCTGTCCTGTTTCATTTTATAATCTAGTCACCTCATCTGAACATAATCTTCTTTCCCACAAAGATCAGAAGATTATTCAGGGCAAGTATCATGCTTCCTCCTTCTTGCATAGAATCCAGCATAATATTTCACATAAGAGTGAAAATTTCCCAGGGCACCTGGGTCGGTCAGTTGGTTAAGCTTCCAACTCTTGATTTCAGCTCAAGTCATGATCTCACGGTTCGTGAGATCGAGCCCTGCATCAGGCCAGAGATGACAGCATGGAGCCTGCTCGGGATTCTCTCCCTCTCTTTCTGCTGCTCCCTCACGCGTGCTCATCCTCTCTCTCTTTCTCTCTCTCTCTCTCAAAAAAAATTAAACTTAAAAGAAGGAACTTAAAAAAAAAGAGTAAAACATTATTTGAATGAGTTACTTTGAATTTTGACCATTTGGCTGAATCTGTTTGGTATTTTGCTTATAATTTTCTAATTACCTGACAGTGTTTGGTTTTGATATCCCACCAAAGAGCATGAAGATACATACATTGAAGATTTATAGTTTGGCTTCTGCCTGATTCTCCAGCCACCTCTAATACTACATATTCTCCCTCACTTGCTATGGTCTTGCCACATTGGTGTCCTCTTAGTACTTTCATACCTCAAGCAATTCCTTCCTCCGAGCCACTGCACTGTCATGTCCTCTGCCTCGAATGGCCATGGTGTGGTTAGTGCTTCTCATCACTTAGGACTCAGATCAAATGGTCATGTCTCAGAGAGGTCTTCCTGATCTATCTTCCTTGTTCCCTTGAAGCTGATCCAAATCATTCTCTTACCCATCGCTCTGTTTTACTTTCTTCAGAACTTACTACAACCTGAAATTATCCTCTTAATCCATGCTTACATGTTTATGGTCTGTCTTCCCACATTAGAGTCTAAACTCTATGAGAGCCAGGAGCTTTGTCTCCTTCAGGGAAGTATCCCTAATGCTCAGAATGGTGGCTAAATGAGAGAATCTTTTGAGTTGTCACCCTGGGTGCCATCTTGAAAACAATTTATAGTGGATGCAGTATTTCAATGTTCACAATTTTAATTTGATTTCAGTGAAACATGGCATAGAAGTAGAGGCTAAAGAGATGTTCTTAAAGAATAAAGAAAGCACTAGTGAAAGCACAAGTCATAAGATCTACCAATGAAAAGCAAAAGAAAAATAGTGACAGTGTCTTACATCCAAGGGTAATAGCTAGCTAGCTATAATGATAATGAGTACCTATCATGCTCCAGGTATTGTTACAAATATTAGACTTGGGGCGCCTGGGTGGCTCAGTCGGTTGAGCGTCCGACTTCAGCTCAGGTCACGATCTCACGGTTCGTGAGTTCGAGCCCCGAGTCAGGCTCTGGGCTGATGGCTCAGAGCCTGGAGGCTGCTTCCAATTCTGTGTCTCCCTCTCTCTCTGCCCCTCCCCCATTCATGCTCTGTCTCTCTCTGTCTCAAAAATAAATAAACATTAAAAAAAATTAAAAAAAACACAAATATTAGACTTAAAAAAATCTCATTTAGTCCTTATAACAACTCTATAAGTATACTATAATAACCTCCATGATGACATTGAGAACAGAGACTAGATGAGAAGTTATGTAGGTTGATATGTCTGGGGTTATAAAGCCAGTAAGTAGCACAGCTGGGACTCAAACCCAAGCAGTTTAATTCCAGTCTGTGGTTGTAACTACTGGGCCATATCTTTTCATTTCCACCGAGTACAGAACTGATTTATTTTAGTTGTCTCATTCATTTTTCAAGCAAATCTGGCATTATTCTTCTGCCTATAGTTTTACAACTCTTTGGTTTAGAATAAAGAATAATGGATTTAGGGTTGAGTTTTAGGTCCAGGTATATTACTAATCCATGGTAACTTCAACCTAACTTGTTCAATCCCCAATTCTCAAATATGTAAAAGGGAGGCGTGTTTGAGCCATATTAAAGATAAACTAATATACTTTTTTTTTTTCCTGTTATGGGAGCCCTGAGCACCATGCTGCTGATACATTTTGGAAGAATATTGTAAGGAATATTTAATACGATACCTGAACTTTATTCATCTCCAGTTTGTTCTTCTCATTGGCACTCTGGTCTTGTTTGCTAGCTCCCTTTTTCTGAGGGCCTTTTCCAAAGAAGATGTAATTTACAAAGGCATATTCCAGGAGAGCCAGGAACACAAACACAAAGCAACCCATCAGGTAAATATCAATCGCTTTGACATAAGGGATCTTCGGCAAAGTCTCCCTGAGGTGAGTGCTGATGGTTGTCATTGTCAGCACGGTGGTGATTCCTATGAAACAGAAAGACGCATCTTAGCTGAATGCACTTGTTAAGCTGCCCTTGAAAGACTAAGACAGATGCTATTTCCTTATTGGTGTCCCAGAATGATGGCAGCAATGTGATAAACCACTAGGCAAAAGGAGCAGATATTTGGAAGGACAAAGCTTCAGACTCCCCATACAGGCCACGAACAAATCGTAAAACAGGATGTACCATTAATGGAGGGTTGGAAGCCATTTTAAAAAAAGTAATACACATAGAAGAAAGAAGAATAAATGGGCCTGCATATCAATATCCCATTGATGTGCTCACTGTCTCCTGTCAAATGTTCCTCATTCTGTTACACACCGGGTAACCCGGACTTCTTCCGGGTCTCAGCGTCTTGCTCATTTTCCTACTAAATCTGTCCTTGTGACACGAACGCCCACAACAGCCACTACCAAACTGAAAGTTGGTAACCATCGTGAGGAGACCTAGTTCATTCCATAAGTCTATAATATATACAAGGTCAGTATTACACGTGAAAATAATAATGCATCATTCATAGTGAAACAACACTAAAAGAAGATATATGTAAGAAAGTTTGTGATTTGCATCAAACATTTGAATTATGTATTTTTTAAATAAAACCTTGTAGCTTTGATTTTTCAAATATTACCTCTAGTTCTTGATTCCAGAGCCTAGAATGAATTACTTCCCTGGAGTCAAGAAAAGATTTCCTGAAAAATTCAACTTGGATTTGTTAAAGAAGGTTAAGACTGTAAACTCTTAAAAGGAAAATTCTGTTTTGTCTATTTTGTTAAGCACAAGCTTTCTTAACCATATAATCTTTGCATGACTGTAATAAATATTTGGTGTTGATGATGGCAATGATGAAATGTAATTGGGAAAAACAAAACTAAAGAGGAAGTTGGAATCTTACGTAGATTATTTGTGCTATAATACTAATATTACACATTTATATAGCATCTTACAGTTTTATTTTATTTTATCTTTTAAGTTTATTTATTTATTTTTGAGAGAGAGAGAGACTGGGTTAGGGACAGAGAGAGAGAGAGAGAGAGAGAAAGAATCCCAGACAGGCTCCGTGCTGACAGCCCCAACATGGGGCTTGATCTCATGAATAGTGAAATCATGACCTGAGCCAAAATCAAGAGTCCGATGCTTAACTGACTGAGCCACCCAGGTGCCCCAATATTACAGTTTAAACACAGTTATGAATTATCTTATATGACTGCCATAACAGCTTGCTGAGTATGATAAGGCAGGTATATGATTTCTATTTTATAGATGCATAAACAGAAATTCTGAGATTAGTTATTTTCCATAGATCACCCAGCTAGGGGCAAAAAAGCAAGGAAGTGTTAAACAAAAGGCACTTAAAATGAAAACAGAAAGATGAGAAGATAAAACTTGAAACTTGATGACAATCCTTAAAAATAAAGACAGGAAATGTTAAAATGGGTGTTAAAAACAAACGACATCCGGCAAAGAGAATAGAAGGTAGAAACTGAAAAGGGCGAACAATAGTTTAGCACTCATTTGCCCATGAGATTATTCTGGATAAATTCCCTGATTTGACTATTCAACTTTAAGAGAACAGATAAAATAGGAAGTCGGAGTTAGCATATAAAAAGTTAAAATGGTTCAGATCAGTGATGAATTCCAAAGTACTGCACTGATCTGAAATGCCATCATGAATGGTCTCACTTATTTCTTTGAATAAAATTTTAAAGTTCACCCAATATAATTCTAGCTAATATCCTCAGCAGAAATAAACAGTTCATTCATTTACAAATCCACTAATTACTTTTTGGTTTCTACTCTTTGATTTAAATTTTTAAGCAAGAAGGGTTAGTAAACAAATGCCTTTTTTACTTACTTAAGTTTTAAAATGTCACAGATTTTACATTTCAAAGAGAAGATTAAGTCAGCATTTTATGTGCTAACATCTTTAACCAAAATACCATTAGCTTTGGGGATAGATGTGTAAGGAGAACCACAATTTATGACCTTGATAGTTGTATCCCCTGCTGTTGACATCATCCACTGTTTTTTCCTTAACCATAGTATACACATACTCATGTTCACATTCAAATAATATATGCAGATTCATACCTATGATGTGATCAACTATTTGTTGCCTTTCCTTAGTTTTGGAATGTTCAAAGGTTGATAAGGGGCTACCAGCATTTGACTGTGAGCCATTAGAAATTAGTCATTAGAAATAAGTTATAGAGATGACAATTACTTTGAGTGTGAAGGGGATGCTGAACATCTAACCCAGTTCAGCAATCTCAAAAGAAGTGATGTGTATGTCAGCTTAGCTGGAAATGATGCTGTTATGTATTTGGTGTGTGTGTGTGTGTGTGTGTGCGTGTGCACGCACACATGTGCACGCATGTTTGAGAATAAGCCCCAGAAAATGATAACTGAGAGGGGTCTAGGATCAAATAATGAGGCACACCCATACATGCTCAGATTCATCAAACGGACCTTATATATTCTAACTTTCCAAGGAATCCTTTAAAGTCTCAAATATAGCCTTTCAGTTTGCTGCAATTACTCAACCATGGCAAGATTAATTTTGAATTTTGTTCCTCCAGGAAGGAAACCATTTTTATTCTGTGCTGATCACAGGTCATTAATATAGCTGATGAATGTCTGTGCCCTATTCAAGTGCGATGAGCTCCATTTAAGGAAAACTCAGATCGATACAACTTAACTTTAATGTTCGAAAAATAGTATTTTTTAACAATTGACATATCTTGTTAACAGTCACAAGGTTTAGCTTTCTCCAAATCCATTTGAGAATAATGCATTGTATGAGAAAGAATGAAATCATGCCATTCACAGCAATGTAAATGGAACCAGAAGGTATTATGCTGAGTGAAATAAATCAGTCAGAGAAGGACAGGTATCATATGTTTCCACTCATATGTGGATCTTGAGAAACTTAACAGAAGACCATGGGGGAAGGGAAAGGGAAAAATAATTACAAAGGGAGGGAGGCAAACCATAAAAGACTCTTAAATACAGAGAACAAACTGAGGGTGGATGAGGGGTGGGGGAGAAGGGAAAATGGGAGGGCACTTGCTGGGATGAGCACTGGGGGTTGTATGTAAGCCAATTTGACAATAAATTATATTACAAAAAAAAAAAGAATACAACATACAAAAAAAAAGAGAGAGAATAATGCATTGTAAATGTTCTTCATTGTAAAAAGCAGAGACCAAAGAGGAAATCATCACAAAGTTAGTAAAAATTAGTGTAATGAAAATTTAAAAATAGGCTCTAAGAAGCACTAATATAGCTAGTATTAATTATATTTCAAGATTTTTTTTTGGTAAAATGCTAAGAAGATATTGCACTGTAAAACATTCATCCTGAAAATGCTTACCCTTTGATATTTTACTATAAGGACTCTTATGGTAATCGCATTCTTTGACTTGCTCTGAGAGAAAGCCATTGCTCATAATTTCTAACAATGGTTGGTTGGTTGAAGCTAAATCCTACCAGCTCTTTTCAGTGCTGGGAATGCCTTACCTAGTGCAACTCTGGCTGCAGATGCATCATAGTTGATCCAAAAAGACACCCAGGACAGAATTGTAATCAATGTGGAAGGCATGTAGGTTTGCAAAATGAAGTAGCCAATATTTCTCTTTAGACGAAAACTTAGTGACAGTCGTGGATATGCCCCTGAATTAAAAAAGGAAAACAGAAAAAAAAAAATCAGATCTCCATTTGGTAGGAATCATCTTCTTTCTTTCACAGTGCCCCGAGTTCATTTGGAGGGAAATAACCTCACCAGTTGTGAACTCCACTTTCTTGGAGACCATCTTGTAGTCGACAATTGAAAACTGAGGAAGCTCAATTTTATTAACTCCAGTTACTGCTCCCTCTCCTCCATTCCAGTAAAACTCAATGTCGTCAGTGGTATAGCCATCTGAAACCAAGAAATACAGCATGGTTAAATAGAGTTAGGTTGGTCTAGAAATTCATTTTGAAGAGTCTTGGAACTGGAGAGAAAATTCCCAGCAAGTGGTGGTAAGACAACAATGCTTTAAATAGGATGGCATATAGGTCTCATGATGAACACTATTCTTGCATTGAGAAGACAGATGCATCTGCTTTAGTGGACATAAACTCTGTGCTCATTCAGTGATGTCTGATATCACTGCTCCTTATTTAGTTTCTTTGCATCTACTAATGGGAATTCTTTGGTTAGATAAGGCGATAGCTGGATTCTAGTACCTGAACATAGATTTTTACTATGCATCCTTTAACAATAATACATAATAATAATTGAGCACGTATTTGTTAAAAGGGATATGGAAAAGGTAAAATGGTGGAGTATAATGAAAAACCAAATTTGTACATACTGATTATATGATCAAGACATTTAAAAAGAAATACACATTTATTTTAGAAAATAGGTAAACTTCTATTCATATATACATATATATTTATAATTCATTTATTTTGGGGAAAGCCCAAGTGGGGCAGGGGCAGAGAGAGAGAGACAGAAGATCTGAAGGGGGCTCTGTGCTGACAGGCTGACATCAGTGAGCCCTATGTGGGGCTTGAACCCATGAACCGTGAGATCATGACCTGAGCTGAAGTCGGATGCTCAACTGACTGAGCCACCCAGGTCCCCCTCATATATTTTTATTATATCTAATATACAGGTGAAAAATTAAGGACTATATGAATTTTTAAATTAAAATTTTAAATTGAGGTATAATTACATGTAACATTAGTTTCAGGTATTCAGCATAGTGATCAATAATTCTATACATTATGCTTGCTCCCTGTGATAAGGGTAAAGAACTTTATGAATTTTTGTTTAACGTTTATTTATTTTTGAGAGACAGAGAGAGAAAGAGAGACAGACCATGAGTGGGGGAGGGGCAGAGACAGAGGGAGACATAGAATCAAAAGCAGGCTCCAGGCTCTGAGCTGTCAACACAGGGTCCAATGTGGGGCTTGAACCCACAGACAGCGAGATCATGAGCTGAGCTGAAGTCAGATGCTTAACCAACGGAGCCACCCAGGTGCCCCCTATGAATTCTTGATAATACATTTATAGCTTAATCTTCATGAGGGTGAGCTTTTGTTAATTTAAGAGTGATGTATAGAGGATTGTAGATTGCATTATTAGGGTCTACCCTGAAGTCTATTGTCTTCTCTTTTCTACTTCTGTTTCCCCTTATCAGTGGTCTAGCTGGGTTATGGTCGCATAAAAAATTAACTTCTATAAAAACAATGTATGGGTATATTTAAAAGTCTAAAAATCAGTTCGGGCATATAGAAGGCTATAGTTGTCTCTTTCTACCTGGTAGACATAAAGAAGATATTTCTGAGTTCATTTGCTCTTTATATTCATCTCAGATAAAAAAACCCCATCAAATCCTTTATTTCCATTAGAATTACTAAGGCTTGTGTTTCGAATATAACCATATAATATAGTAGATATGATGCAGACCTACTTTTGATTAAAGCCAGTAATATTTTCCAAGAGATTAAAAAAAAGAACATATTTAAAATTTAGAAGAGTGCCAAGTCTTCAGTGAGGCTCACTGAAAACATACCAGTGCAAGGATGTAGGAAATTTTAATCTATTTTTTTTTTGAGGGGAAATAAACCTGTCTCAATTTTATTACTTTACACATTTCTAACTTATCTTCACAAAAAGCTCTTTTTTGAATTCTTATTCTTAAACTCATTGAACCCACAACCTTTTTATATTTGTTACTTTTGCCCCTCTATAGAGGTTATTATTTACCGTGTGATAGGTTTCAATTTAGCTTATTTTATTTCTCTTTAAACCATTTCCTTCTAGGTCTAAGAACTTGCCTTTTCTTCAAAGGGTAATCTTCCATATTCAGTAACCCATTTTACAATGACTCAAGTGTAGCCATAGAAACAGAAGATATTTATTTTAGCTATGATCCCTGGTGTCCAAGAAGCTGTGAGACCCTCTTTACCTATTGGATTTAGAGTGATCTACATCTTCTTGGCTTATTGACTTACTGGCCTATTGGGGATTTATGATGTATCCATGTAGGTTCAGCAGTTGTAACAAACGTACTACTCCGATGGGGGATGTTGATAACGGAGGAGTCCATGTATGTGGAAGCTTGTGGCATATTGGAAATCTCTGTATCTTCCTCTCAATTTTGCTATGAACATAAAACTGCTCTAAAAAAGTAAAATTCTTTAAAAACTAACTTCTAGGGGCACCTGGGTGGCTCAGTTGGTTGAGCGTCCAACCTGACTTCAGCTCAGGTCATGAACTCGTAGTCAGTGAGTGCCAGCCCTGTATTGAGCTCCGTGCTGACAGCTCGGAACCTGGAGCCTGCTTCGGATTTTGTGTCTCCCTCTCTCTCTGCCCCTCCTCCACTCACACTCTGTCTCTTTCTCTCAAAAACAAATAAACATTAAAAAAAGTTAAAAATAAAAAAATAACTTCTAAAAAAACTCCACAGAAACATATTCATGCATATACATATATAGATAAATGAATGAATGAATGAATGAATAAATAAATAAATAAATAAATAAAATTTGATGGTAATTTCAGAGGATCATGGATCCCCGTGGAGCCTATTTATGGTTCTAGAATGAGAAAATGGCTAGTGGCACTATGATAGCTTAAATTCAACCCTGATGCTCTCCCCTCCATTTTCAATTCAGCTATGAACTATTTCAAAGCCCAGCATGAAGTACAATCCGGGGAATGTGAGGTCTCAGCTCTGTCTGGATCTAGGGGACAATTGTGTCATGGGTTTTTTCCCCCACTCTGGGGACTAGTGGCATGGAGTTCTTGAATGGGGATTGGGACAGTGAGATTGATGAAGAAAGCTGAATGCAGGGGCTCTTTGGACCCGCTAAATAAAGGGCACGAACACTTGGGTAACTGGAGGAATTGTTTTGAGCCCTGGGAGAGTTGAAAAGGTAGGCTGCCTCAGAGACAGAGACTACCTCCTGATCTACCAACAAGAGAATGACATTTTACCAGGAGCTCATTGTACTTTTCACCTAAAACATTGTTTCCATTTTCAGTGCTCTGGCAGCTGGGTCCAAACCACAAGGTATATGTAAGAAAAAACAACAATGCTTATAAGAGAATCCCATAGTCCTAGAGAAGAAAAGCAAGCAGAACATCCAGAGTATATGGCCCCTTGTGAAAATAACTGGTGGAGGAGGAAGACAATAGTTTGAACTCTTCAATTCCCATCCTTATTAAAAATATAGGAAAACCTAAAAAATATATATACATATAAATATAGGAACACTTAAGTATATTTGATTAGAGCACAGAAATCTTCCTTCTAAAACCCATAGATTTTAATAAAAGATGTTTTAAATAAATTGAGGAGATGGTCACTGGTGAGGCCAGATTAACATTTTAAAAGACAGCTTGAAAGAAATATCTCAAAAGAAAACAAAATTACAGAGATTTGGAAAGTATGAAGAAAACATAATGGCTTTGAAGGACTCATCTAAAAGATCTAATATATAAATAAATAGTAGGCAGTCTTGAAAGAAGATGAACCATAATAAATAAAAAGAAAACACAAGTTCTCTTGAGCTTAATAAATATTTTGCAAATTGAAAGGCTCATTATATTAGGTAATTGTGATAGCATTCCTGAACTCCAAGAGTAAAAGGATAATCTTAGGATTTCCCAGACAGAAAGTACAAGGTATTTTCAAAGGAAAACATATTGGACTTCTTGTATGGAAAGGAAAAGCTTATGGAATAATATCCACAGAATACCTAGAGTATAGGCAAAAAGGACAGCAAATCTGAGACCCAAGGGTCCCATTCCCTGCCAAAATATTGCTTCTTTCCAGAGATGATATACAAAGCTACAAAGATTAGAGAACATATCACCCAGGGACCTATTTGAGGAAACTGTTCTACAGAGAAGTCTAATCAAATAAATGAATCAGGACGGATAATTAACACATAAAAAGGGAAATCACCTTGGAAACAGGGGGCTTGTAAAGAATCATAAGACTAGTTTGTTCAAATCTATGCAAACAAATTAGAAAATCTGAATGAAATGGATAATTTTTTCATAAGAAAAGCATTTGTCCAAATCAGGAGAGATAGGATATCAAACAGCTTGATTTCATTTCCTATAAACAAACACCCACGGGACTCAAATATTTAAGAACTTATAAGTCTATTACTAGTTAAACAGTTCCAAAGTAAAGGCTAAGATTGAACACTTCCAAATTATTTTCATTAAGTAAGTAGAACATATTAGTGAACAAAATCCAGCAGTACACTAAATAATAAGGAGTAACTAGTGGAGTTTATTCAGAGTGTGAATTGTTCAATATTAGAAAAATCTAGTAATATAATCTAATATATTAATAGATTTAAAGAGAAGGAAAGCATATTATTATTTACAGAGGTGCCAAAGGGGCATTTGACAAAATGTAATAGCCATTTAGTCTTTTGACAAAACAATACCCAATAAATATGAATAGATACTTCCTTACATGGCAAGATATAGCTGAGTCTCAAAGCCAGCATCATATTTATTGTGGAAACACTAAAACATTCCTACAGAATTAACCGGGTAAAGGTGTTCACTACCATTGGTCTTATTTAACAGTGGTCTGGAAATACTAACCAATGAATTAGGCAAGGGAAAGAAAATTGAAGTATAAAGTTGTAAAGCTGCTGGTTAAGCTAATTTACAAATCATGCAATTGTATACTCAGTGAACCCTAAACGGTGAACTTAATAACAATTAGAAATAATAGGATTAGACATGATAATGGGGTACAAAATTACTGTATAGAAATGGGTAGTTTCAGATGTAAAGACAACAATTTATAATGTGTAATGGAAGAATATTTAAAAATAGATACAAAAATATATAGCGATAAACTGAAAAATATGCAAGACATATGCAGCATTGAGAACATTCTTGAAGGGCACAAAAGAAGCCTTAAATAAACAAAAAGGCATCTCATGTTTTTGAGTAGAAAGACTCAACATCATAGGTTCATTTGTAATTTAACGTGAATACTACACGAATAGGTTTTTGTTTTGGAAACTGAACAAAATAATTCCAAAATGAAAATAAACAAATCAGAAGTTCCGAGAAAACTCCAAAAAAATAAGAGAGATAAAGGATACCTATTTTTATCAGGTAGTAAAATGTACTAAAAATCTTCAATAATGACAAGTGTTATTTTAATGCTGGTATAGACAGAGAGCTTAATGGGCCGCACTTAAAAATTCGGAACTAGAGCCAAAAAGAACAGAGGAATTTAGTATATAATAGAATTGGCACCTGGAAAAATTGGGAAGAAGACAGTTTCATAAATTATGTAGAAAAAATTGGGGAGCTACTGGAAAAAATTTGTTTGGACCTATATGTCATTCCGTGTATTATTATAAACGTCAAATTAATTGTAGTTTTATCTAGAAAATAAAACTATGTATGTACTAGAAGAAAACAAGGGAGAGTTCTTTTATAATTCTGGCATCAAGGAGACTTTTGTTGTTGTTGTTTATTTATTTATTTTGAGGGAATGAGAAAGTACAATGGGGGGGTGTGCCTGGGTGGCTCAGTCAGTTAGCCTCTGACTTTGGCTCAGGTCATGATCTCACAGTTTGTGAGTTCAAGCCCCACATCGGGATCTGTGCTGACAGCTCAGAGCCTGGAGCCTGCTTCAGATTCTGTGTCTCCCTCTCTCTGCTCCTCCCCTGCTCATGCTCTGTCTCTCTCTTTCTCAAAAATAAATAAACATTAAAAAAATTAAAAAAAAAAAAAAGAAGAAGAAAGTACAAATGGGGAAGGGGCAGAGAGAAGGAGATACAGAACTCCAAGCAGGATCTGCACTGTCAGCACAGAGCCTGATGCGTGACTCAAACTCATGAACTGTGAGATCATGACCTGAGCTGAGATCAGGGGTTGCACACTTAACTAACTGAGCTACGCCGGCGCCCCCTTGAGGAGCCTTTCTAACTGTAATACAACAAGCAGAAGTCATTTTAAAAAATGACAGATTTGTGCATATTAAAAAAAAAAAAAAAAAAAAGGTGTGGCATAACCCCATAAACAACATCAAAAACAAATAACAAACAAAAAATAATTATAGTGCATATTGCAGGTAATAACTACATTTCTTAATATATAGACTTTTCTACAAACAACAACAATAAAAGAAAATAACCGAAAACCTAATAACAAAATGGAAAAAAGATATTCAAAAGCAGTTCATTAAAAAGGGAAAAATACCCAATTCAATCATAATAAAAGAGATACAAATTAAAATTAAGACTATATCAAAATACCTTTTTTTTTTTTTTAACCTGACAATCTGGTAGGAATCCACAAATTGATAACACAGTATGTTGCTGAGCATGTGGAGAAGCAGACACTGTTATGTGGTGCTGGTGTGAGTGTAGTTTGATGTAACCCATACAGGATGCAGTTTGGCTTTATCTAGCAAAAATACAAATGTATATATCCTTTGACTCAGAAATTCCTATTCTAGAAATTGGTCCCATAGATTGAATTGAATAATTGTGAAGAGGGTATGCATAGGATTATTCATTGCAGCACTTTTTCTAATAACAAAATATTTGAAACAATATAAATGTCTCTCGATAGAGGAGTGGTTGACTAAATTATGGTACATTAATGCACTATTGTAAAGCTGTAAAAAAGAATGAGGAAATTTACATATAATATGAAAAACTCTCCAAAACTACTTTTTTTTTTTAACGTTTATGTATTTTTGAGACACAGAGAGACAGAGCAGGAACAGGGGAGGGGCAGAGAGAGAGGGAGACACAGAATCTGAAGCAGGCTCCAGGCTCTGAGCTGTCAGCACAGAGCCAGACGCGGGGCTCGAACTCACGGACCGTGAGATCATGACCTGAGCCGAAGTCCAACGCTTAACCGACCGAGCCACCCAGGCACCCCTCTCCAAAACTACTTTTAATGAAAAGAAACCCCCACAAAGTTCAGCTATAACATTGTAATATGTGTGAGAAAAATATGGGAAAAGCAACAACATGATTGTCTATACTTTTATATGTATAAAAGAACTTTGGGGGGGGTGGTCAGATAAGAAATTGGTAATTATTTCCTTTGGGGGGACTAAGTAGATGGGCGATAGGGATGGGAGGGAAAATTGCACTATATTTATCTTAATATTTTTTGATTTTTGAATCCTGTGTATCTGTTAAAACATGAAAACACTGAATTAAAAAAAAAGATGTCCTAGATTCTGTATATTTTCTACATGTGAGCAATATGGTTTCAAATACACATGACCAGTGTGACCTGGAAAAGATACAGAATGGGGTTGAGTTTCAAAATCTATCCAGCAGAGATACAGTGGAGTGCAAATTTCCCCAAATTCCTTTGCTCTTAAGCTCATCAGAGGTAGACTGAGGGCCCTGTAGCTAAGATTCCGGTAGAGAGGAGCCCTGCCTTGTAACGCTGTACTTTTTAAAGGACTGGCTGGACATTTGTATATGACTACGTGACTGTGAGACAATGGCGGGTCCCAGTGGTGGAGGTGGATCGGTCATAAAGGCATAGCCTTAGGAACTTGGCAGCTGGGACCAGCCCTTGCTTGTCAAGTTCACTTAGATCTGCTGAGTCTGCTGTCCGCCAGGAAGGAGGAAATGAGCTTCCATGATCATCCAGACCTGTATCTCTTCAGAGCCATAAAAGTGCCTTCCATCAACACAAAATCCGACCAGTTTAAAAATTCACATTGCCCCTGAGAGGAAAACAAACCAATTGGCTTGGAAAAAAAACAAAGTGCTGATGCTAGGCCTGGGGAAAATTTCTCCCATGCACCTTTTTTATGTGATGATAAATACCTCAGCCACATCCATTCAGGAAGACGGTGTGAAAGGTAAACTTTTTCAAAATGATAGATGGAATCAAAATAAATACAATTTAGTTTAAAAATCCTTTAAAGAAGCCAAGACAATATACTTCACATTTAAAGCTGCCTTCTTGTCACACTTGAACGGAGTGTGGGGTTTAGACTAGCATGTCTCATACCCTTTGCTCACCTTTATATGGGGTTGGAGTGGTTTTCATCCAGGCAGGCTCTTGTTTGTCTCGTCACATTTCACAAAGAGATACTGTCCTATTCTAAGCTAGATTACACATGATTTTGCTTTTAGCTGGCAACATAGAGTATTTAAACTGTAAGTATTTGTTTGGGAGGAAGTTCTAAAACCTAGTATCTAGAGACTCTCTGTGGAGAGACATAGTATTTATAGATCAAAGCCTGAGTACAAACCCTTGACCTTGTCCCAGTTTGGGGACGGTTTCACCTACAGCTTTTGACCTCATTAAGCCTCTATCATTACTTTGTGGCCCTGGGTGGCCTGTTTCTAGTAGGCAGTAAAAACAGGGATGATCAAGCACAGCTTCTACGTTAGCTTCTATGTGCTGCTTATCAGGGGTACCTGCTTGCTCAGTTCCTCTTCCCGAGTGCTCTAATACAAGGTCTTTGCTGACTCTTCTCCCCTGCCATGGGCAACTCTGGATTCACCCTCTCATCTTCCTGGATACCCATCAGGACCTCTGCTGAAGCACAAATACCAACTACCTCTAAATTGGCAAAGACAGATCAATGGAAATTATATTTAACATTCTAATACACATATTTTGAGTGCCTACTATGTATCAAACACTATGCCGGGAACTAAGGATATACAGTGGGTCACACATGACACTGCTTTTCAGGATCTAATGGTCTAATAACAGGCTGAGCAAATTGGCCAGAGTGGTGGAGCATCTATTATTACTTCCAGAGAGAATAATATGTACAGTGAATAAACATATAGAGGGGATAACATAAGATTAGGAAGATGTCGGCAGGAGACTGTGGTTTACTTCGTAGAAGTTACTCAATAAGCAACCCAATTTTATCAGGAAAACTGAAATTTAAGGGGCAAAGTTAAATACATACAAACATTATAAAATCTTCAAAGATTCCAGTATGCGAAGGTAAGAGTGGGCTGACAAGGGGACAGTGGTTGGTAGCCATGACTGAGTGTAGGAAGAAGTGTAGGCAGATACCTAAGGCACTTGTCACAGCTCTTCTGCCCCCAAGTGACTTTTATCAACTCAACTATGCGCTTGCCTTGAACAAAGCACAAAACAATGTTGAATTTTACTTGGCTTCTTTGTCTTCCACCGGGCTCTGAGCCCTTGAGGTCAGGAACCAGTTTTCCTTCCTTTTTGTACCCCAGTAGCATATGTATCAAGCTCCTAGCATACAATCAGTATCCACTAAAAGTTTGTAGAATATTGAATTTTTGCTCCTTGTCATTAGGACTCCTGGTTCTGTGTTACCAACCTTAACCCGACAACCAGGCACGAACCTGTGTACGTGTCTCTACTCATTTATTGTGTAGATATTTATTGAGAGCTGACAATGTGCCAGGTGGTGGAAAAGTACTGGAGGTATAATGGTAAATAAAGTTGACATGGCTCTTGTCATCTGGGAGCTTGTAAATGTCATCTAAAATGCTACATCTTTCGCCATAGAATTCCTTCTATGTCAGGTATTATGTGTATTGGCTTTCTTTAGCATGTGTTCTAATCTCCTTCAGGAAAGACAACTACATTTTCCAGATTTCCTTGCAACCAAGGGTGTGGATATGATTTAGGCTCCCTGCATTAGATGGAGTTAAGTGATGTCAGAGATGGTATTTGAGGTACTCATTTTTTTTTTTTTTTTATACAGCTCATAGAGTATAGATGGCTGTGGAACCAGAAATTCTGATTTTAGCTCGAATCAACATGGTGGTGGAAGCTACCTGATGACCAGCTTCCTGATTGTGGTGGTGCTATCAGTTCCCTTGAAGGGCCAGTCTGCACTGTAGCTCTGGGAGTCATGTCCAGTGGCTCAGCCTAGAGCCCACTCGTTCAATCCTTTAATTTTGTAAGCACCACTTTCCTCTATTAAATCTCTTTCTGCTTAAGCTAGCCAAATGGGCTTCTGTTATCTGCAATAGAAACTGGATTGATACATTCTCTTTCTCTTCTAGGGAAGAATTATTTGCTCCAAGTTTGGGATTACCAGCGCTTTTCGTTAGAACCTCCCTTGTGGGGGTGCCTGGGTGGCTTAGTCAGTTGGGCATCCGACTCTTGATCTCAGCTCAGGTGTTGATCTTGGGGTCCATGAGTTCAGGCCCTGTGTTGGGCTCCACTCTGAGCGTGAAGCCTACTTGAAAAAAAATAATAAAAACAAACCTCTGTTATGGCTCGTGCCAGCCTTTCATTTGGTGTTTCTGTGCCTCATGTCCCGCTTTCTACACACTGTACTGCCGAGGCTGGGTTCCCTGTCTCTTTGGCTTTGTGTTAGATGCTGCCCCTCAGAAGAACTGGCTGAAGCTTAGAAGATAGAAGGGGAGGGAAGGTTCTGGATTCTGGCTCTAGCAGTGTAGTTGTGTTGCAGTTGATGGTGATTGCTGCTGGAGCAGTAGGGTGATGCCATATCCTTGAAGCTGAGCAAGAGGCAGCATCTCTTTGGGAAACTCTACACTTCGAACACCATCTCTGACAGGATCTCAGCAGATTCAGACTCATGGGCTCCATCCAGCACGGGAGTATTAGCCATTTCTATCTTTTGCTCCTTCAGCATCCCATCCTCCTTCTCCCTTTCGCTTTTCCAGCCCTTCCAGTTTTTATAACCAATTCTCTCTATTGAATTACCTTTTTGAGCAAACTTGAGCAGTTTCTGCTTTCCTGATGGAATCCTGTCAGTTACATAGTACATCGTATCATGTGAATATTTCATCTGTTTATGTAGCTTTGTGTTTATCTCTGCCATTTGTGTCCTTTGTCCCTCTCTATATACCTTATGAAAGCAAGACCTTCTTTGATTCATTTTTTAAAAATTCCTGATGCTTAGAACAGATTCTGTCTACAGTCAGCATCCAATACATATTTTTTAATAAATGGATTAGTGAATATTGTTTGCAGCTTAGAGTTCTAAATTTATTGTCTCAGCCAGGTAGCTTGATATAGGTAATTGTATGGTAGTATTCTTGAGCTGGATTTACTCCTTGATTAAGATGATTCTGGTCATCAGGGACTTGCAGGTGGGTCCGGGCATCAAGGACGTGGAAAACCCTGCTTGTTAATTTTAGACATACTGAGTAATGAGGTGATAAGTTACGACCTCAAGCCAGTTTTTGAATAATAGGATCTTATGGGAGAAATGGTAGCAATAATTAGAATTGTGAGACCAGAGACAGTCTGCAGCTTGGGGTTGGGAGAGGAGAAGGCAGTGGATGAGTCAAAACAACACCTCTCATTGTCTCCTACTTCTGAAGTCTCCCACTCCTGAAGTAGAACACTTCAATGCCATGCACAGAAAAAGGGCTGGAATATGGCCATCAACCAATACAGATTTTAATAGTATTCAACTGCTCATACGCTCAGTGGTCTGGGTCTTTATTTCCAAGCTCACTTATGCTTTGTTTAACTAAAACCCATTAGACTTAGCGTTCAAGGCACTGAGATAATTACACATGATTTGGGGGAAAAAGAAAATGCTCACTCCATTTCAGGTAGAAGTTTGAGTTCTCCTGAGAGCAATAATGGCAGCTGGATCCAAAGGGAAGAATAGAGGCCTAGAAATACACTATTATTCAAAGGTTACACAAGAACATTTTGCCACAGAGAGCGAACATCAATTTACTCACACCTCAACAACCTATTTACCAAAGGCTTTCCTTTATGAACCAGTGACTTCACACCGTGCCTCAAAGCCTGAACACTTGGATACCAAGGATATTGTTTCCTAGCAACAATAACTACACAGAAGCTCTCAAAATTTCCTCTCTGTCCCTGGGGACTTCTTGGTGCAGAAAGTACAGATAAAATTAAGTTGATGTCAATGGATAAGGATGCATGGAGCTAGTACAAATGTAGAAGTATCTGGATGTTAGTGTTTCTCTTTATTATTTGAAACACTCTGTTTCGGATCCCTTTTCGAATCTGAAAATAAAAATCACTCCCCACTGTGCTTAATAGACCCGAGAGGATGGTCTAAAATTGTATTTAAATTGTGTCTTAGATCCTGTAGATATTTAAGCTTCTAGAGTGGGCAGAAGTAAATGTATTTCCCTTTGTGGAGCAGCCATAGCCTCATCTCGAGTTTCACAGTGTGGAGCTTGATTGGCTTAGGTCACTTGCTAAAATATCACCCCCTTTGCTGTAGTGACTGGCTCAGGATTAGGCAATAATCTAGGTTTAAAACAATCAGCTCATTGTAATCCCTCGGTCAGATTATTTCTTGGAAATAAGCAGGTGATCCAAGTTCACTCCTAGAGAAACCTGGGACTTTCGTTCAAAAGTTGGAGGAGAGATTTCCCTCTCTCTTTTAGCTGTCAGCAAACAAAATGTGTTTAGTGGAAAGTGGCTGGTCCAGTTACAAGAGCCAATATGTTCCCTTCCTATTTTCATCAGTTCCTACTTGCCTTTGTTTGAAGGGTCCTAAATCACACTCATGATCAGCATTTCAACTGTTGTTAGAAAATGATCTATTGAAATACACTTAGTAGTCCACCACTCCCCGGTTCTTCCTTCTCCTTCCACATGAGGGCAGAAATATTGGGAGTTTATCAGTATCTCTGTTCTTATAACTGTGTAGATACTTCATGTTACAAGATTATCGGGTATTTGTAATCGTGCATCTCAGCAGCAGATAAGGAAGCCAACGGGGTGTAATCCTTCCAGTGGCTCCAAATGTGTTACAACATTTATTCTAAGAGCTACTTTGGATTCCTTTCTCACTCACATCTGTATCTCTGTGATATCCCAAGAAGCAGTAAACAAACTATGGAAGGCATATTTTTAAAGTATTGCCACAGTATTAAAAAAACCTTAAGTACAAATCCATGCGGTGATCCACTTAGTGTTTGACTCCTATCTGATAAGGTACTGTTTGAGTGGTCATCCAGTCCCTAGGGATGGCTGTCATTTTTTTTTTTTTTCCTCAGTCAACTCAATTGTTAATTAGGTTTATAAGTAAACATTAGAAAATATGTCCTTATAATAGGTAAAAATTCATCTTCTTAGAGAGTATTCATTATCTAATCCTTGTCTACCTGTTGTGTTAGTAGGAAGACCAACCCAGTACCTTTTCTACACGTGATAGCACCTCCCATTTTTTGAGTACCCCTCTCAGGATTCCTTTCAGTCTTTCATTCTCCCAGCTCTGATCTTTCCCAGGATATCCTGTCTATGAAACTTTGCTCAGTAGTATCCAGTTTGCTGGTATGCCCCTTGAAGCGTGGAATCCCAAACTGAGAGGTGGCTATAACACCCTTGTCTCTTCCACCTCTCTGAGTTAGCTGGCTCCTTTCCCTGACTCCCAAGGTTAATTCTGTCCTGGTCCTTGAGCCACTCCTGACGGATTTAGGAATTAAGCAGTGGCAGATCTGGAATTATATCATGTCCTTCAGGTTTGGAATCTTACAGCCCAGGCATGTTTTCTAGTTTCTACCCACTCCAGTCAAGCCTTGGCATCTCCTATGTTTGCCCAATATGTAAATTCCCAGAGTGACTTTTCAAGAGTCTTGCTCCTTCATATCTGACTGCTTAATACTGCCTAGTCTATTAATCCTTGTATGCACTAGATTATCTCCATTTAAAGATTTTTAGACCCCAGGCACTTCTGCTTTTAGAGACACCTTCTCACATTATATTAACTACATTAAAATGCATTAACATCCCATGTTAAACATAATTTACATGTCACTATAAAAGCACTGGATTTTAGCTGACTTGTTAATGCTATATTTGTTTTAAGATTATAGTTCTCTTTATGTATCTTCGAGCCAATAATTTAAGACCCTTGAGAAACTCGTAGCATATAAGACATTTTGCCTATAGTGCTTGATGGCAAAATGGCTTGGCTGGATCCCAGATACCAATAGGGCTTTAGTGTATTGCCTAACATCTCCCAAGGTTTCTTTATTTGGAATACATCCAGTTCCTCTTAAATCTCCCACTGACGGGAATCCTGCTATGATCATCAGATCTCCTGACCCTAATCGTTGGCCCATCCTGAATTCTAAATTAGCTAGCCACCTGTAATTTCCCAGGATGAAGTTGCCTGCCAGGTTGGACTGCTTGCAATCGCTCTACCCTTGGGCTGTCCAGGTGCTGTCTCGGAGACTGAAAGTCTGTCTGACTCTGTTCTGCCCTTCTCTATCATTTTTCTGGCCCCATGCTGATGAGATTCTTACACGCTTTATGCCATGCCTATCTAACTCATGATACTCTCAGTGTGGGTGGCTAACAAAGAACACGACTTTTAAATATATACACATATATATGTATATTTTATATATCTATATATTTATTATGTATTTATATATTTAATACTTCTTAACATATATATATAATATATGTATATATATTATATGTATATATTATATGTATATATGTAAATATATATGCATTTAAATAGTGTGGAGCTCAATGCAGGGCCTTGAACTCACGACCCTGAGACCAAGACTTGAGCTGAGATCAAGAGTCAGGTGCTTAACTTACTGAGCCACCAGGTGCCTCAGAGCAAGACTTTTAAGTTCTAGTTGCTAGTCTTACTGGTCTTCTATTACAGGAGCACAAGTTCAAATTAGCATTTTGACAGTCACATTTTTCCCCTCTTCAGACTCAAATATAGGATTTATATTGTCCCCTTAAATGTTATCTAATTCAATGTGACTTGCCTTTCTAGCCTGTTGAGGGTTTTTTTTTTTTAATCCTTATTTGCTCACCCTCTTAATTTCATGTTATCTTCAAATTTGATAAACATGCCTTTTATCATTATTCCCTTGATTGAGACAAATGTGGAATGGCATAGACAAAAATAGAGCCCTGTAACATTCTCTTGGCAATATCCCTCTAGGTTGCTATCAAAAGTCTTTGATCAGCACTTTACGGGGTGGCACCATCATTTATCCACTTAATATTTGCCTAACTGTTTTAGCTTTGAGCCTTTATCTCTGTATTTATCACATTTTCCTGATTTGCTGATTTTGCAATCCTATCAAATCAGAAAGTGAGGTCTGTTTTGACTTGTGTTTAGAGAAATCAAGCTGCCTCCATAGTTTACAGATCCCCCTTTCATGGGATCCAGGGCTGGAATCTCACTCGGACTGAATCAGTCTTATCAGCTTCAGTGTCTTACTATTTTCCTTTCTTGCCCTCTGGAACAATGGAATGGGGTATTCCATTCTATTCCCACCAATAACCATTTGGTGTAAGTCTATAGGCTCATGATAATAATGTTCCCTTCACAATATCTAGTTTCTTGTAATAAGTGCTAAATAATTTATGTAGGTGCGTATGTTTTAGGGGAAATTATTGGTCACAGATAAGAACTATTGCCAAAATCAGTGATGGGGTAAAAGATAATCACATCTGGAAATCCTAAAATCTTATTTTGAAATGTTTGTCTTACATGTTTGTTACCAATAAAATTTTGTCTAAACAAATAGCCACCAGCTATATTTCATTTGCCTTAATAGTCAAAGGGAGAATATTTTATGCCTCAGGAAAAAATTCTTATCCATCTCCTTCCGATTTACATTAACAATCACAAAGTAGATTTTCCTGGGATAATTATGGTCAATGTTTTTATAGTCTTAAAACGCTCTTACACTGTGTATATATTTAATGAACATCCCAACTTTGTGCACACTCTCTTAAAAAATGATTTGGGCAAAAAGATGAAAATAAATTGTGATTATTAATTCTTGTTTCTAAGTTCTGCCAAGATCTAGGTGCACCTTGTCTTAAAGACAAATTTCACAGCATTGCAACCAAATAAAACTTGTACTCTTTGTAAAGTTCTGTGAGAACTCTCTGTTCCAAAATTGAGACAGTTTGCTTAATACTGCTGTCACAGAACGGAGAGGGCCTTGCTTGTTCAACTCACCTCATATGAGGTCTTAGAGTTATTGTGATTAGATGTCACCACCTCTGCCAGCAATTTCTGCTCTGGATAAAAAAGAAGATTAAAACCTCTCTGCTCTGAAACAGTTGTTTGGTTGTGGTCCTAATGCTCATGGAATGACCACATTCGCTTGAACATGTGAAAAAAGACCCTTAAGCAGAGACTCTAATAGGTTAATATCAGAATGTCATTTAAAATTGTTTTGAAATCCTATTTAAGATTGTTTAAGAATGCCCGATCTAGGGGCGCCTGGGTGGCTCAGTGGGTTAAGCATCCAACTCTTGCTTTCAGCTCAGGTCCTGATCTCATAGCTGTGGGATCAAGCCCCACGTTGGGCTCTGTGCCCAGTGCAGATCCTGCTTCAGATTCTCTCTGTTCCTCTCTCTTTTCCCCTCCCCACTGCCCCCCCTCAAAAGAAAAACAAAGAAAGAAAGGGAAAGAAAAGAAAGAATGCCTGATCTATTTGGCATCCTTAATAGAGTACATTATTGTTTTATTTAAAAGAAAAAAATGGAAATCATGCCTAGAGAAAGAAGTCACCTCTGATTTTGGTAAGCACCCAATATGATACATGTAGCTTTATTTCTATCTTTGAAGATAAGAGAGGGAACAAGTAGAAACCTGGGTAATTACCCAGCTAATCTAACTGCAGTATTACCTTAACCTTACCTCTCTGCCAATGTTATTGTTGGCGCTGGCCTAAAACCCTAGATTAATAGTTGAGATGATAACCCCAGTTACGTAGTTTAATTTTTATGACCACTTTATATCCAAAATGTGGAAAATTATTCAGAATATCTTTATGGCACTTTTATTTTGAAGATTCATATGCAGCCTAGTTTTATTGCGCGCGAACCCACCCTTGAATGGTTGCTGAAAAATTCTTTCCTTTTTTTATGTAGTGTCACTTTTCACTGAGAAATTCTGACAATACGAAATGGTGATTTGTCAATAAAACACCTTTTGGGAGAATCCATTAAATATTAAATTTATACAACTAAAAAACTTGTGGTAAATTTATAAAACCTAAACAACTTATAGTAAAATATTTACAGCATGCTATTAAGAGAAGAAAAACATCATAAAAACGTACACACATGTGTATATATAATCAAGAATAAGTATAGAAATAGTTAATACTGGTTATTTACAGATGTTAGGATTATGGGTGATTTTTTTTTTAATTCCAAAAATTTTATGTGGTAAACATTTAGTACTTTTTTTTTAAATTTTTTTTTTTCAACGTTTATTTATTTTGGGGACAGAGAGAGACAGAGCATGAATGGGGGAGGGGCAGAGAGAGAGGGAGACACAGAATCAGAAACAGGCTCCAGGCTCTGAGCCATCAGCCCAGAGCCTGATGCGGGGCTCGAACTCACGCACCGCAAGATCGTGACCTGGCTGAAGTCGGACGCTTAACCGACTGCGCCACCCAGGCGCCCCAGTACTTTTAAAAATAAAACCCCAATATATTGTTTTTGTGTTCTGAAACTGCCCAAATATATTATTTTGGGACAGTGAACTTCAAATCTGTGACTATTATTTAAGTAACCTGTAGAGGGCACTCAAGACCTTCCAAATTCATAGGCAGAGCGGGGACAGTCTGAAAATTTTATTTTTCTAGTTGCAGGAGTTTTAGGTATTTTCCTGATGGTTTCAGCTTTGGATCACTGATTCTTATGAGGTTTTATTTTAAAATTCATTTATGTTAAATAACACCAGAAAAATTGTGATTAATATATCTTGTCACAAATTCAGATTTTCAGCTAGAAATATCTGTTTACATTTAAATACATGCAACTCTAATTGATTGCTATAGTAACTATAATAAATTACCTGTTTTGCTATATTTAATGCTTAAGTTATAATCTTTTTAGTACTGTTTTGAAAAGGATAGTCTATACTATTTTAGCTATGCATATGAGTTAACAAATATCTATGTGCAGCAAATGATATGGACTCATTTTTCATATCTCTCAATTATTATGCTTTTGTAGCTGGTAGCAATAAAGCACAATAAATTAAAAATTACCATTCCAGCAGGTCAGAGTTTATTTTCAATTTATACTAATTATTTGCCTTGTTCTTGATTTCCTTTAGGTATGTTTTTAGTCTCATATCTTTTTCTCATTCACACTCTGATGATATTTATTGAGACTCACTCAATTTGATTTCTAAATTAATTTCCAAATTTCTAAATTTCCCCATTTGTGGACGTGAAGTATGTAATCTGTGCCCTGGGTTTTCACAGATGTATTGCACACTGCCTATCATAGTCATATAGTGGCAAGCTCTCGTATCCAAGTCAAGTAAATTGTTTCCAACAAGATAGATTTCTCCTGCAATTCTCAGCCATCTTCAAATACCTCATATTTTTTTGGCTTCCCTCCAGGATCAGGTGGGCAACCAGGAGGCCGTGTATTTTTGTGGCTCGCAAACTATTATGCGTTTCTTGTGTAATTTCTTGGCTTTGGAAATCCGTGTAACCAGAATATTGTAGAGCTGACAGTTCACAGTTGCTTGTATCTATAGTTTATCTGCACTCATTTCCAAGTGCTGGATTGGTGTCACGGAGGTTATTGTGGTAGGCATGTTGGGCACATTAATATCTGTGTTTTAAAAATTGCATTGTGTCTGGGCATGACAGAAAAAAACCCAATCTGATTATGACTGGTTTTGCTGGAATGGAATTGATTTTTTACTCCGTGTAGTTTGGCAGTTACAGTGATGAAACATGTGGCTTGCTGCCATTTTATTTATGTTGAGGGCTCTATTTCTGATGCCCACGAAATAGAAGGACAGGCAAACGTAAATTTATCTTTGAAGCTGCTTGGTGTGGAGGTTTGGGAACAGTAGTTAGGGAAGGGCGTTGCTCTGTGGTTATTGCCTGATCTCAGGCTGGGAAGAAAAGCGGTGATTACCATTTTCACTTTTCAGAGGGGGAAAATGAAAGTACAGACTTCCATGACCTGATTGGGAAAGCTGAATGCTTCCAAGTTTCTAACTGTGGAAACGGGGCCAGTAATCTGTGCTACCTGACTCACAGGGAGGATAAAAAAGGTCATATTGCAAAGTTACAGCTACAGAGTGCTTCTTAGAAGCATTCTATCATCAGAATACTTGGAAACATTACACCGGCATCTCCAAGATCAGTCTATAGCAGCAGTTCTCAAATGAGAGTCGTTTACCCTGCCCAGGGGACATTTGGCAACATCTGGAGACATTTTTCGTGGTCGCAATTCGGGATGGATGCTACCAGTTTCTAGTGAGTAGAGGCCCTGCTGAATGTCCTGTTATGATCAGGGTAGTCTTCCACCAGAATTATCCATCTCAACATGTCAATAGCGCCAATGTTGAAAAACCCTGGCTATAGAATGCTGTGGTTGGTGAAAGTGTTCATGTTAAAAGTATTTGTATTGGTGATATGATAAATGGTTCCTAATGATACCTAGGTCTTATTCTAAGCGGACAGAACTTGTGGGAAAGGAAGATACAGAATTATTATGTAATCAAATCCCAAACAGAATTTCTTCACTTAAAATCCAAGAACCTCATCCCCACTGCTGGTCTAGACAATAAAATTGTGATCATACACTACTGGAGAGGGATAGAAGGGGAAGGGGCTCTTGGGGAACCTGAGCAATAAACATGGCAAATTCTTGGTTCTTCAGTTTGAAAGATCCTGAAAGTCAGCTGGATGTCTACACATGCAAACTCTTTGAAGAATTCTCTTCATCCTGAACGCCCCCAGTGCGTGCAATAGTTTAAGGCTTCAAGGAAGGGGTAAGGGGGAAGAGCAGTAGAGAGGAAAGAGTCAGATGGGAATTGGGGAAGCCCTGTGCTTGCCTCTGCCTCTTCAAGCTGGATTCTGGGGGACTCTAGAGAGCCTCTTCAATGTCCAGGATACGAGCTGAGCCTGTGCCTTATGCTGAAGATGATTGTAGAGGCTTTTTATTTTACCATTTGGGAGAACAGGAAGTATACACAGCCAGAGACAGCTGTGTCTGAGTTTCTTGTGGATTCACAACAGTGAGGGAGGAGTCCAGAAGGTTTCTGGTTGCAGACACACACTGGGAGAGAACTCATGGTCCTCTAAGAGCTCTCAGGCTTGCTTCATTGAAAGGATGCAGCATGCGCAGGGATCAAAAACCCAGTTCCGTCTTGGGCATATTACTAGTGCTAGAGAGTGGCAGCTGAGTGAACACCCACAGAATGTCTAATCACCATGGGAGCAAGATCTGATTTCACCTGTGCTGGGCCCCAGACAGGACAAGTTCTCTCTGAGGTCACTTGAGGCCAGTCAGACTCCCAGGACCCAACAGACTGAGCAGGAAAGGTGAGTATCCCTTCCCTGCCCCAAGGGTGATGTGTCTATAAGCACCTCCAGAGTTTAGAATCAACCCTAGAGGAAGAAGTGTCACAACTGAAGTATGAATTGACTAAAGTATATCCCATCTGCTGTCCTGTTGCCATTTACCCCTGTGTCCTCTGAGCTTACTGTCAATACCAGGCATAAGAGCAGGAAGAAAAGGGCAGTCCTGGTGCTCCTACATTTACACCTAAAGTGTCCGAGCAATGGCTGTATTTAAAAGAGTATATGGAAGTTACTAGACTGATCCATACATATAAAATTAAATTGTAGAAAATAAAGAATGTATTTTGACATATTTTAGTTTGTAGACTGAAATTCTTACCCATTTTGCTATATCTATGGGAAAAAGTTAAAGAGATTATAGTCTAGTGTCTCATACCCAATTTCCATAGAATAGCCAAAGGCCGTATTATAATTTCATCAAGAAGATATACAGTTAGATTCCCATGAAACAACATGGCTGGGACTTTAAGAGTAGATTGAATTACTTTCTCTCCCTGAAGAATCTCTATTTTGATCTTTCAGTTATATAGATGGGTGCTCAATTTCCAGAAGTTCGTGTTACTAAAATATGGATTTTAATTTTTTAAATGTTTTATTTATTTATTTATTTTTTTTTATTTTTTTTTCAACGTTTATTTATTTTTGGGACAGAGAGAGACAGAGCATGAACGGGGGAGGGGCAGAGAGAGAGGGAGACACAGAATTGGAAACAGGCTCCAGGCTCCGAGCCATCAGCCCAGAGCCTGACGCGGGGCTCGAACTCACGGACCGCGAGATCGTGACCTGGCTGAAGTCGGACGCTTAACTGACTGCGCCACCCAGGTGCCCCATTAAATGTTTTATTTATTTTGAGGAAAACAGAGGGAGTGGGTGTGTGGAGGGGCAGAGAGAGAGGGAGACAGAGAATCCCAAGCAGGCTCCATGCTATCATCAGAGGTCAATGAGAGGTTCGATCTCATGAATCTCAAGATCATGACTTGAGCCAAAATCAAGAGTTGGATGCTTAACTGACTGAACCACCCAGACACCCCTAAAATGTGGAATTTCAAATAAAATTCTGCTAAAAGAGTCCTATTGCATAGTCTTTTTGTGGTATATTTTCAGACTTTTTCAGAATAATTTGGTTTAGTCCACATACTGCCGACCAAAAGACCCTGGAAGTGAAGATAATACTGGCCATTTTTCTAGAATGTTTTTGGAACAACCACTTCTCATCATTAATTTTCATTTCAAAAACAAGATTATGACTGGATTACTTTTCTAGAGCTTAGAATAGCCAATATTTCCAAGAATTCTTTGAGAAACTCCATATAAATATTTATCTTAAAAAAACCTACTGTTGGGCTACATCTTCCCTGTTGAAGATTACCTTTTATTAAAAGGTATTACTTTACTGGGATCTCATCAAAATAAAAAGCTTCTGCACAGTGAAGGAAACAATCAGCAAAATTAAAAGGCAATCAACAGAATGGGAGAAGATATTTGCAAATGACATATCAGATAAAGGGTTAGTATCCAAAACCTATGAAGAACTTCTAAAACTCAACGCCCAAAAAGCAAATAATCTGGTGAAGAAATGGGCCAAAGACATGAATAGACACTTCTCCAAAGAAGACATCCAGATGGCCAACTGACCCATGAAAAAATGCTCAACATCACTCATCATCAGGGAAACAAAACTACAATGAGATACCACCTTGCACCTGTCAGATGGTTCACATTCACAACTCAGACAACAACAGATGTTGGCGAGGATGTGGAGAAAGAGGATCTCTTTTGCACTGCTGGAGGGAATGCAAACTGGTATAGCCACTCTGGAAAAAAGTATGGAGGTTCCTCAAAAAACTAAAAATAGAACTACCCTACAACCCAGCAATTGCACTACTAGGCATTTATCCTAGAGATACAGGTGTGCTGTTTTGAAGGGACACATGCACCCCCATGTTTATAGCAGCACTATCAACAATAGCCAAAGTATGGAAAGAGCCCAAATATGCATCGATGGATGAATGGATAAAGAAGATGTGGTATATATATGCAATGGAGTATTACTTGGCAATCAAAAAGAATGAAATCTTGCCATTTGCAACTACGTGGATGGAACTGGAGGGTATTATACTAAGTGAAATTAGTTAGTCAGAGAAAGACAAAAATCATTTGACTTCACTCATATGAGGATTTTAAGAGACAAAACAGATGAACATAAGGGAAGGGAAGCAAAAACAATATAAAAACATGGAGGGGGACAAAACATAAGAGACTCATAAATATGGAGAATAAACAGAGGGTTACTGGAGGGGTTGTGGGAGGGGGATGGGCTAAATGGGTAAGGGGCACTAAGGAATCTACTCCTGAAATCATTGTTGCACCATATGCTAACTACCTTGGAAGTAAACTAAAAAAAAAATTAGGGGTGCCTGGGTGGCTCAGTTGGTTAAGCGTCTGACTTCAGCTCGGGTCATGATCTCACAGATCATGAGTTTGAGCCGTGCGTCAGGACCCGTGCTGACAGCTCAGAGCCCGGAGCCTCCTTCGGATTCTGTGTCTCCCTCTCTCTCTGCCTTCTCCCACTCGTGCTCTGTGTCTGTCTCTGTCTCTCTCTCTCTCAAAAATAAATAAACATTTAAAAAAATTAACAAACATAAAATTAAAAGGTATTACTTGGCAGACAACTGTTTGTGACACCTGGTTAGACTCCATATAGTGAACTTTTCAATACTAAGGCAAGGGATATGCATTATCACAAGAAATTCCAAAGAAGTTATATACAAAATATGTCCAGCAAGTTAGAAATTGTGTTCCGGAATAAATTCTGGAAATAAATAAACACCCTATAGCAAAAACATCCATGTCCTCTTGTGATCATAATTTTAGCTGCCATTGATTTAACGCCCTTAATGGGTCATGTCTAGAGCTAGACATTTTACATACACGACCACGTCATTCAATCTTTATAACAGTCATTCTGGGAAGAAATGATCTTCATTTGAATGATTGAAAACCAGAGGTTTAGAAAGTTTAAGTAACATGGTTACAAACCTTGTTAGACTGTTTCCAAAATCACACTGCCTACTTTCATACTAATGAATTTATACTGCTACTTCATACTTTTAGTTTCGTACCATAGAAAGAATTACTGTATATCCTATTAGGTTGAACGATATGCCAGTGCTGATATTCGACCCTTTTTGAACCTAAAACAGCAATTTCATATGGTTACTCCTACTATAGTATGGTATGCGGTGACCCAGCTCAGTCATGATTATGGGTTTGGGCACTATGGGAATCCACAGACTGGTTTTGATCTATTGAGCCACCCCCACCTCAGATTGCATTGCTAATCTGTAATCTTGAATACAATGAACTATCTGAAAAGCAATGCAGAAGTCCTTTTGAATCCATCACCCTCAACACCCTCGGAGAAAAGATGTCAAAGCAATTCTGGTGTGATGGAGTAGCAGACATGGAATCAAAAGCTTGGATTCTGGTTTCAGCTCTGCCACTTACTGCTTGTGACTTCTGGTAATTTGTAGCTGCCCCAAGTCTCAGCTAGCTCTTCTGGGGAATGAAGCTAATGATAACCGCCGCCTTCAGTGTGAGGATTAAATAATTTAATTTAAAAAATTTATTCCATGCCCAGACATTGTGATGAGCTTTCGGTATAAACAGATCAATAAAATCTTTAGCCTGTCTTTATCCTGAAGGAGCTCATTGTCTTAAGAAATACAATATACTGTTAAAAGTGCTAAAGTAAAGGAATCTACAATATGTTACAGGAACAGCAAGGGGGAAATACAGTATACAGCCACTAGAGCAGAATATTAAGAGCAGAAAGCTCATGTGTCATGTTTATATTCTA
Source organism: Lynx canadensis (assembly GCF_007474595.2). Classification (NCBI taxonomy): domain Eukaryota; kingdom Metazoa; phylum Chordata; class Mammalia; order Carnivora; family Felidae; genus Lynx; species Lynx canadensis. The sequence continues at coordinate 166,277,550 of NC_044306.2, forward strand.
ATAAGGCTTTACTAAATATTGGTAAATAAATAAGTGATTCGTGGCGTTGAAGAATAAAACTTTACTTTCTTTGTCTCTTCCACTTCCTCATTGCTCTCTCATTATTCAAATCATAGCTTGTGCCTTGACTCTTCTCATAAACCTTTTTCTGTAATAGCTTCTTCTCCTTCTCCTCCTCCTCCTCCTTCTCCACCTCCTCCTCCTCCTTCTTCTTTGCAATTCAACAAAGAAGAAAACATATTTCTGGTGTGATTTTAAACTGGCAAGACTAATAATCAGACAAAAAAAAAAAAAGAAAAGAAAAGAAATAAAATGCTTCCAAATTGGTAAGGAAGAAGCAAACCTTTCACTATTTGCAGACAAGATAATAATACATATAGAAAACCCTAAAGACTCCAACAAAAAACTACTAGAACTGATAAATGAATTCAGTCTGGTCACAGGATACAGAATTGATGTACAGAAATCTGTTGCATTTCTATACACTAATAATGAAGTAGCAGAAAGGGAAATTAAGGAAACAGTCTCATTTACAATTGCACCAAAATAATATAATCCTGAGGAATACGGTTAACCAAGGAGGTTAGAGACCCCTACTCTGAAAACTATAAAACACTGATAAAAGAAATTGAAGATGGTACAAATAGATATTCCATGCTCATGGACTGATACAACAAATATTGTTTAAATGTCCATACTACCCAAAGTAATCAACAGATTCCATGAAATCCCTATCAAAATACCAATAGCATTTTTCACAGAACTGGAACAAATAACCCATACAATATGGAACCACAAAAGTCCCGAATAGCCAAAGCAATTGGACAAAGAACAAAACTGGAGGTATCATAATCCCAGATTTCAAGATATGCTACAAAGCTGTAGCAATAAAAATGGTATGGTACTGGCACAAAAATAGATCAGCGAAACAGAATAGAGAGCTCAGAAATAAACCCACAATTACATACTCAATTAATCTTTGGCAAAGGAGGAAAGAATATATAACAGGAAAAAAGACAGTCTCTTCAACAAATGGTGTTAGGAAAACTGGACATCTACATGCGAAAGAATTAAAATGGACCACTTTCTTACGCTATACACAAAAATAAACTCGAAATAGATTAAAGACCTAAGTGTGAGACCTGAATCCATAAGAAACCTAGCAGAGAGCAGGCAGTAATTTCTCTGACATTGGCTCCAGCAATACCTTTCTAGATCTGTCTCCTAAGGCAAGGGAAACAAAAGCAAAAATAAACTGTTGGGATAACATCAAAATAAAAAGCTACTGCACAGCAAAGTAAACAATCAACAAAACTAAAAGACAGGGTACAGAATGGGAGAAGATATTTGCAAATGACATATCTGATAAATGGTTAGTATCCAAAATCTATATAATATATAATCTACATAAATAACTTATACAACCTAACACCAAAAAACCAAATAACCTAATTGCAAAATGGACAGAAGACACGAACAGACATTTCCCCAAAGAAGACATACAGATGGCCAACAGACACATGAAAAGATGCTCAGCATCACTCATTATCAGGGAAACAAAAATCAAAACCATGATGAGATATCACCCCACACCTGTCAGATGGCTAAAATAAAAAACACAAGAAACAGTAAGTGTTGGTTAGGATGTGGAGAACAAGAAACCCTTGTCACTGTTGGTGGGAAAGCAAACTGGTGCAGCCACAGTGGAAAAGAGTATGGAGAGTCCTCAAAAAGTTAAAAATAGAACCACCCTATGATCCAGTAATTCCACTACTGGGTATTTACCCAAATAATATGAAGACAGTAACCTGAAAAGATATATGCACCCATATGCTTTCTGAAGCATTATTTACAGTAGCCAAATTATGGAAGCAGCCCAAGTGTCTATCAATAGATAAATGGATAAAGAAGATGTGGAATATATATATATATATATATATATGAATATTATTTATCCAAAAAAAAGAATGAAATCTTGCCATTTGCAACAACATGGATGGATCTGGAGAGTATAAATCAGTCAGAGAAAGTCAAATGCCATTTGATTTCACTCATACATGGAATTAAAGAAACAAAATAAGTGAACAAAGAAAAAAAAGATAAACCAAAAAACAGACACTTAACTCTAGAGAACTAAGTGATGGTTAACAGAGGGGAGGTAGATAGAGGGATGGGTGAAATAGATGAAGAGATTAAGAGTACGCTTACCACAGTGAGCACTGAATAATGTATAGAATTGTTGAATCACTATATTGTACCTGAAACTAATATAACACTGTATATTAACTATACTGGTATCAAAATTAAAAAAAAAGGGAAGACTAAGAAATATTTCAAGTGTACAGAAAATTGAATGGGAGAAAATATTTGCAAACCATACATCTGAAAATGGGTTAATATCCAAAATACACAAGGAACTCCTAAAACTCAAGAGCAAAAAACCAAATAACCCAATTAAAGAATGTACAAAGGGCCTAATTACACTTTTTTCCAAAGAAGATACAGAAATGACAAACAGGTAAGTGAAAAGGTGCTGAACATCACTGATTATGAATCAGGGAAACATCAAGGAAATGCACATTAAAACCACAATGAGATTATCACTTAATACCTACTAGAATGGCTATCCTCAAAAGGACAAAAGATAAGTTGCTGGTGAGGGTGTGGTCAAAAAGGAATCCTTGTGCATCGCTAAATGGGAATGTAAATTGGTACAGCCACTATGGAAAACAGTGTGGAGGTTCCTCCAAAAATTAAAAAGAGAAATACTTTATGATCTAGCAATTGCACTTCTGGGTATATATCCAAAGGAAATAAAATCAAGATTTTAAAGAGATATTAGCAGTCCCATGTTTGTTGCAGCATTATTCACAATCGCCAAGATATGAAAACAGCCTACATGTTTGTTGATCATTGAATGGATAAAGACAATGAATGGATAAAATATCTTTATCCATTCAATGTCATATATATTATATGACATAAATATGACATATATATTATATGTCATAAATGTATAATATATGTGACATTGAATGGATAAAGACAATGATTACACACATACACACACACACATATATATATATACATATATAATGCACACATACACACACACATGCTGGAATATTATTCAGCTTGAAAGATGAAGGAAATCCTTCCATATGTGACAACATGAATGAGCCTGGAAGACATTATGCTAAATGAAATAAGTCAGACACAGAGAGACAAATAGTGTATGATCTCACTTACATGTAAAATCAATGGCTTCTTAACTCCTAAATCAACTGGGCCCTTTTTAGCCTCCCTATCACCTGATCTTTTAGTTCTGTTTGTTGTTGCTGATTACTTTCTCTCATAAACCCTCACCACCTTTCACTTTTTTGAAATGACATTTCTGGGTTTTCTCCTTGTCTGCCTTTGACAGCTTTTTTCTCTTTTTCTTCAGGTTTTCTCTCAAATCAAAAACTCTGATGGTCCTTAGGGAACATCTTACTCTCCTTAGATAGTACTTCCACTCTTGGTTTCAATGACTGATGATGATTCCTAAATCTTATTTCCAGTATTTAACTCTCCTTTGACAGTTAGACTTTAAATTTCTGACAGTCTATCTGTCATCCTCAAATGAAAATTCCTTCAGCACATAAAATTCAAAATGCTCAGAGTGGGAGTTCTCACCTATTTCATTTCCCTAACATTTCATCTCTCTTGTGGTACCCGCACGCTCCCAGTTCAGGGCATTATCATTTACCTTGTTATCAGTGGGAGGCATCCTTGAATCTTTCTTCCTCACTTACTGTGAATGGTATTACCTATACCTGGTTTTTACCCCATCCCTGGGCACATGGGCCATCACATTTCCCAGGTCCATTGCAATTAGTCTGAGCCCTGTGACTAATCACTTGGCTATAACCAAAAGTGACAGGTGTTACTTGAGGCCAGAGCCAAAGTCTGAATGTCCATGTTGCTTCCCCTTTTTAGAATGACCCAAGGAGCTCTCTTTTCCAGATGGTGCTGCTATCTGAGTGTGGAATCTTTATCAATTGGATCCCTGAATGATTCTGTGGAGCAGGACCCCCTCCCTGTATCAACTTATGATAGACATTTAGTGTAAACAGGGTTGAAACCTTTGTTATGGAAAGTCATTGAGATTTTGGCGTGTATTTCTGACTGTAGGATGACCTAACTCTCCCACTGATACATATACCTCATTTAATAATAAAAGCTTCTTTCGAATTTCACTTTTTCTTGTCCCTACTATCTTACTTCTATTCACGATTGCTTTCCTGGATTGCTTCCATGGCCTCCTGGCTGGGATCACTAAATACTCTTTTATCCTTTCAAATTCATCTTCTACACATGTACCAGAATGCTTAATTTAAAATACAAATATGACAATGTCACTCCCAGCTTGAATCTTTTAATGATCCCTTGTTACCTATAACAGTAATTGTTAAACTTTGTTCTTTGGAACAGTTAATTGGTGTTCTGGAAAAAAAAAATTCCTAAAAGATTAATGTCCTCAGGTTCAAGAAGATTGTGCAGTAATGCACTCTATCTTGGAGATTTACAAATGTATATTGGTAGAATATTCATGTGGTAGAGAAATTAGTAACTTGTTTTAAATAACCCTTCTTCCAATTATTGGACTTCTAACCATTTTTAGAAGAATTCTTTTAACATCAGCATATCAGAGAATTGTCTAAGCTCCTTGCCTGGCCTCAAGGCTCTTTATGCACCTTCTTTATAGACCTTCTGTCTATTCTTCCAGCTTCTACCATCTTCTACTTCACAGTTTATGCTTCAGTAACATTAAATGTGTACAGATCTTACATATGTTGTGCAGGGAGGATTTAGCTTTCGGCAGTGGAATTTACTTCAGCTGGAATGTCATGACCCCAACCCATATCAGTCACTCATATAACATATGGTTAATCTTTCAGACCAAGTTCAGATGGTGTTTGCTGCAGGATGCTGTTGTAAGACCTAACACTAAAGCTCAATAGTACGTGCTACCTTGATGTCTGGTGAGATCAGGAGGGCCGTCAATGACCTGCAAGATCCCCTCTCTACTCTGCTCCTGTCCCCTAGATATACAGTCCTCCTTAGCATGAGGACCAGACACAGGTTCTACTTATGGGTTTCATTTCTCTGTCAGCCTGTGGAGCTATTCAAATAAGCCAATCATACCACCCCCCGACCTTGGGAACAAGGGGAACCTGCCTCACATAGCCCCTGATTATTCACTCTATTCCTGAGTACAACCCTCCTCCTCTATGTGACTAATAAACTGCTCTGATGTGTTCTGTCCACTGTCAGGTGTTACATGTTCAGCCATCCCAGAACCCAGGCAGGAATCCCTCTCTTGCCAACAGGATGAAGAGTAGGCAATTAAAACCGAGATCGTCCTAGCCCCCTTGCCTCACGGTTCCCCTGGTTCATTCTGACCCCATAAGCACTCGAGATGTATCTTTCTTTGAACCCGCCACATTTTATTGTAGTGATGTCTTTATGTGTCAATCTCTGTGTTAGATTGTGAACCCCTTGATGTCACCCTTACTTAGAGAGTTTCTTGCACATTCTTGTCACAATGTTGCTTGTCAATCTGATGGAAATATTAAATAGTGTGTCTTATTGAGCACTTTTATAAATCAAAGCCCAAGGCTCCACAGGGTTGATGTTCCTATTCTAGAGATGAGGAACTTGAGCCTCAATTGAGCAATTTGCCTTAACGCAACATTAAGAGGCAGAGCTGGATCTGGAGCCCAGGTATGTCTCTTAAGACCTGCCATTTGCAACTACGTGGATGGAACTGGAAGGTATTATGCTAAGTGAACTCAGTCAGTCAGGGAAAGACAAAAATCATATGACTTCACTCATATGAGGACTTTAAGAGACAAAACAGATGAACGTAAGTGAAGGGAAACAAAAATAATACAAAAACAGGGAGGGGGAAAACAGAAGAGACTCATAAATATGGAGAATAAACTGAGGGTTACTGGAGGGGTTGTGGGAGGGGGGGATGGGCTAAATGGGTAAGGGGCACTGAGGACTCTAGTCCTGAAATCATTGTTTCACTATCTGCTAACTAATTTGGATGTAAATTAAAAAAAAAAAAAAAAGACTGTCATTTTTATATGGGATGGAGGTACTGCTCTCAGTCATTGAGCCTGTGATGTACCAGATGACTCGGTGACAGGAGAGTGAAATTCATGCAGGTGTCACTTTCCCTTTTTCCCCAGATTGGTGGGTGGAATCCACAACAGGGGCGAATGAGGCACAAGGTACCTCACGCTCTGGAGATCACCACAAACAGGTGGGACTAGCTGTCCCTTCCTGGGTGAATTGAGAGGCAGCAGACACTGTCATTTGAATCACCGTTCCCACCTTAGTCCAAATAAAAGTAATGGAAAGACGAAGAGAGAAAAGGGGATATGGAGTGAGAGAGAATAAGAGGAAAGAGCGCATTGAGAAAATTGCCAGGGTGTGATTTATCAGCTAGTAGAGCATGTTACGGCTTTCTCTTCAACTCTTCACAGGGAGAAAGGGACAAACCACTTGAAGATTGGGAATACCCGCAGGAAAGAGACACTTTGTACCTCATTCCTGCAGCGATTGTTTACTTAGGCACAGACTTCTGACATGTCCCTGTCCCCACGGGGACAAGGATGTGAGACACTACTATGCAGGGCAGAAAGAAAGAGAGGCAGCAGGGGGCACGTGCTATGTGGCAAGATTCAGTTTCTGGTGGCTCCAGTTACAGGATCAGGGCATGAGTGTGTGTATGGGGACAGTGGGTGGAATAGGGTGTTGCCTAGTGGTGAAGGCTGTTTATTTTCACATGAGGTAAGTGTGTAGCCAGGAGGCCCCACACCTCCCCGGAACTCATTCAGATACTCAAAGAGACAGGCGGTTTTTTGAAGCCTGTTGTACAGAGGACGTGTTTGGCCAGATGGGGTTAGCTACAGGAGCTTCAACACCTGACAACACTTAGTTATTAAGCGAACACTATTTTCTTCCTTTATGTACACTCCTTCTCCCAATATCTATTCTCAGAGGCAAGATGACACAGCAGAGCTTCTCCCTTTCCTTCTTATTGTAGTTTCTGGAACTGCAGGGTAGGGAGGAGTGGTAGGAGGAGATTGGGATACTTACTTTCTTTTAAGTTTTATTTATTTATTTATTAAACATTTTAATGTTTATTTATTTTGAGAGAGAGAGAGAGAGTGAGAGTGCAGGGGAGGGGCAGAGAGAGAGGGAGGGAATCCCAAGCAGGCTCCTCATTGTCAGGGCAGAGCCTGACGCGGGCTTGAACCCGTGAAATGTGAGATGGTGACCTGAGCCGAAACCAAGTAACTGACTGAGCCACCCAGGCGCCCCAAGACTGGGATTTTAAACAGGACTGAGAGTTTTGTTCTTTGGCTTTCAGGTTTTTTTTGGGTAAATAACTGAAAGTGGTCACAAAGATATGGAAGTTGCTTGAGATGTTTGCAAAGATGACAAAGAGATTCATTGGCGCATCAGGAGCCATGATTGGAAAAAAAATCAAACCTCTGCCTGTTTGTATCGAACCAGTTCTGACTGTTCAGTTCACCAGTCATCAAAGCAGATTGTTAAAAGTAATAGCCTCGATTTCTTCACACAAGACAATTTAATTCAGGCAGTAGAAGGTGAAGAGAGCTTTGTCCTCTTCTTAGGGGAATGCCCGAGTACTCATTCCTGTTCAGTAGTTGTGACCCACTTTCAAGCAGTTTTCTCGTATCCCTGGGATGTCAAACCTCAGGGTTTAGAGGCAACTACTTGCTTCTACCAGAAGGGAGACCCTGGAAAGACAAGCAGCTAGGTACTGTTCTCTGCCTCTAATCTTCCAGATCGTTAGCTGCATTGGAAAACAGGACCCATCTGCCCATCATCTGGTGCACAGAGCAACTTCCCAGACACCCAGAAGTCACAAATATTGTGACTTTTTCGTCATGAACTTTTTTTTTTTTTTTTTTAATTTTTTTTTTCACCGTTTATTCATTTTTGGGACAGAGAGAGACAGAGCATGAACGGGGGAGGGGCAGAGAGAGAGGGGGACACAGAATCGGAAACAGGCTCCAGGCTCTGAGCCATCAGCCCAGAGCCCGACGCGGGGCTCGAACTCACGGACCGCGAGATCGTGACCTGGCTGAAGTCGGACGCTTAACCGACTGCGCCACCCAGGCGCCCCTGTCATGAACTTTAACGTTAGCCACTTGAAACTTAGCTTGATCAGTATCCTAATCCTGTTCCCATGATATATCCTTAAACTAAAGGTGAATTGCCAGGATGCAGAAAGATGTACTTACCAAATTCTAAATAGTCTTTTTTTGCAACGTTTGGGACAAAAATAAAATTTTTTTAATGATATAGAAAATCAGGTTGGGCAAGTTACTTAGGAAATTGAAGAGAAGCATCTCGCTGATATGTCTATATTTAAACTTGATGTTTTGCTCTGTCTTTTAGTTTGGGCTGTAAAATACAGTAAAAAAAAAAAAGGAAACACTGTATGAAGTCATAAAATAACCACCCTTTTTTGTATGTTCATGGTCAGTCATGATTCTAAACATTTTTCCTACTGCCATTTTAGGAACGTTGATGTCTTCCCTTATAAGTGTTACTGTATTTTCATGACACCAATTATCACACGGGCTTAGGGGGTGTAAGGTTAGGTCAGAGAAGGTTCTGGGTAGGCATAGTGTATCAGAACTGGAAGGGAATTGAGAAATGAACTCTTACTTTGCCAAGTGGAAGCTAAGACCCAGAGAGATTAAGACTTGGACGAGCTCACACATTCAAGTTGAAGAGTGGTAAATTTGAAATTAGAAAAAATAATTAGATGGGAATATAGAAAGATTTGCCTGTTGGCTTAATAATAGTTACTGCAAACTACTACTGGTTTAATTCTAGGAAATATAAACTTAACTGAGGAAATCACCTCTTTTACAGAAATGTGTATGTATGTGTGTGCGCGTCGGGGGTGGATGTGTGTGTTTGTGTAAACAAATTAAAAAAAAAGAGATGTGAAGAGGTAATTATTGCAACTGGGGACCAGACACAACAAGAACGATTTAGCGACTAAATGAGTCCCACTGTTCATTTCACTGAAAGGGAAAACTACAGCTCACAAGGACTATAATTTGCTCACGATCAAGGTCAAGAACCTGTTCCCCGGGCCTACGCTCTTCCCACTAAGCTAACTGCCTGTGTTCATTCTTTGTTAGAACTGAGAACAAATCTTTAATGCTCCCTAAAAGATAATAAAGTTTTATTTCACTAGAAAAGACTGACTTAAACAATGTTAGTGGTCACAGACTACTGAGACTATTAGTTTTTAAGGAACCTAGATCAAGGGTCTGAAACAGTGGATAGTGAGAAAGCAGGCCAAAGCATGGGTAAAAAGCACAGTGCCAATCATAAGAATCTACTGTGCTAAGAGCTCCACGCTGGATCCTTGTTAAGATTTCTGAGAGGAAGCAGAGCTGTCCAAGAGAAAGGTTTCTCAGAATTGCTAATATTCTATTTGTGCTGGATACTTGCTTGTCATAGAGGACTATCCTGTGTATGGTGGGAGGGTTAGCAGTACCCCTGGCCTCTGCCCACTGGATACTTGTAGTACCTCAGGCCCTCTTCAGCTATGGCAACCACAAATGTCTTTAGACATTACCAAATGTTCCCAGGGGGGCCAGGAGGAAGTGACCGAGTTGAACAATCACTGGTTTAGAGTGTTAGGCCTGAGCTCATGGATGCTGGGGAGTAGACAATACTAGTCAGGTACAGGAATGGGAGACTGGAGAAAGGAAGCGTGGTGGTTCTTGATCCCCTTCGATTACAGAGTCTTTATTTATTAACTCACATATAGGCTGCATCTACATTCATGCTGGGGATGAGATGCTAATCATGGGACACACTTTTGGGTGTCTACAACCAAAGGCTTCAGGTTTCTGGGTAGTGGTAGTAGTATGACATGGGGCTTGAAGCCTCCACTCCCAGAACACGACTTACCTCCCCAGGCCAATATATAATTATGGCTGACAACCTAGGGCTTTAGGGTCTTAGTTAAGACAAGAGCCTTACGTGGTGGGACAGAGACTGCCCAAAGGAAATTGGTTGCCCTCTGCTTCCTTTTGCCCACTTCCTGTGAGCTAGAATGTGGATATGATCAGCCAGCCTTGACCATGTGGACATGGGCAAGTGCTCAGGGGCTGGCATATCCAAAAGATGAGAGGTCTTTGGACATGCTTTTGGAGCAGAGCTACTTACTCATCCTGGACCACCACCTACCTCTGGACAGATAACCAAGAGAGAAGCAAATGTCTTGTTTGAGCCAGTAAATTGCAGGGTTTATTTGTTCTTGAAAGCTAGTTTGTGTCCTACCTAATACACAGCAACATGACTGAGGAGATAAAGGATGAAGACAGGATGGAGACTAAAATGAGTCACCCAATGGGACAGCAAAGGGATTAGCTGGAAAGAAGAGTCCACGAAAAGAGTTCTAGGGAACACATCATGTTTGCCTGATTTTTTAAAAATTTTTTTTTAACATTTATTCATTTTTGAAAGGCAGAGAGAGACAGAGCGTGGATGGGGGAGGGGCAGAGAGAGAGGGAGACACAGAAACAGAAGCAGAAGCAGGCTCCAGGCTCCGAGCTGTCAGCACAGAGCCCAACACGGGGCTTGAACTCACGGACCGTGAGATCACAACCTGAGCCGAATTCGGCCGCTTAACCGACTGAGCCACCCAGGCGCCCCACGTTTGCCTGATTAAACTTTTCCTGGAATCATTGACTCTGTTCAGGTAGAGGGTCAGTTATCAATACTTTCCTTTTGGGGATAGTTTAAGGTCTATATGAGAACATAAAAGAAGTAAAGTAAATTTCCCTTTTCTGTCAGGTTGTCTCCTTCCGTAGATCTGCCTTTGGTAGATAAAATAAGCTTTGACTTCAGCTAGACATGTTTTTTCTTCTCTTTTCTTTCAATTCCTGGGATGGTGTGCTAATGTGGGTACAAAGATATGGGAGCTTCCTAAAGGTACTTACAGTCTAATCGGGGAGACCTGACCTATATTAAGAGACACATGCTATAAAGAAGCATATGACAAATTCACTGGTAAACAATGAGGTCTCTTCAGAATAGTGCTTGAAATGAATTTTGAGTGGCAGGGTAATAATAATGGTAAGGCCTACTAATTAGTTAGCACAGGACATGTGCCAGCAGTATTTGGATAACCAGAGAGGAAGATAAAAGACATTTCAGGTAAGGGAATAATGAAGCTTGGAAGGAAGTCAGAATGTACATGATGGGTATGTCCAGGCTTTGCTGAAGGAAGGCTTTATGCACCGTTGGAAATGGAGGGCACCACATACCCTCGATACCTCAAGTTAGAACCTACTTACAATCTTGCAACCCAATGTCACAAAATCTCAGAACACATTTTAATAGTCTAAAAAGCAACAGAAGTTGAAGCTCAAGAGCACATGAAGTCAGTTAAGTACATTGTGAAGCATAAGTCACGGTACGATTTTTGTATGGCTGGGTAAACTTTGCCACTTTTCATCATGACAGAAACTAAAGTCAAGGAAAAATTATGAGCTGCTGTCTCATGGAGGAGTCCACCCCTGCCCCATGACGTTGTTCTTCTGTTATTGAAGAATACAAGAAGAAAATATTTTTGGAAAATAGGAGTGGTGTTGAGATTATTTCCCCTTTCCACCTTGTGCTAGTCCCCTAATGCTAGACTTATCTGCCACTTGGAGCCAGACTGTGGATCTTAAATGGCTGAATTTACCCCATGGACAGTGAGAAGCAACTGGGGCTTTAAAAATCTGTGGGTAGCATAATGAGAATGTGTTTATAGAGAAATTAATCTGGTTGCAGTGCTTCGAATATATGGGTGGAGAACAAAACTGGAGGAAGAGATGCTAGTAAGATTTTTTTCTTTCTGCAATAATTCATGCTGTTGTTATTTGAAGGCCATTAGGAAACATTTTCCGACCTGCATGAGAGACAATTCATTTCCTGGCAGAGATTGGTTATGGGAATTCACTTCCATGCACATTGAAGAGACCTGCATCTTGGGAAAATGGCTCACTATGCAGATAAGTTTAGATGGAAAAGGAAGTCAGACACATTCTAGATAACCATGGCTTTATGAATCCTAGAGGTATGTCAAAATGGGGATCTATAGGCAGCCCATGGGCAGGATGAGGGTACTGCATGTTAGGGTGGAGAATGCCAAAGTTAAATTTGCCTATGACATACTTTTACCTACTGTGTCAATCAAGGTCCCGGCAGGAAACAGATGGCACACTCAATATTGAGGAGTTAATGAAAGGGCTATTTACAACGCTGAGGACAAGGCTAGGAGAAACTAACAAGGGATGGCTAAATGTCCCAGAACTATCTACTTCCAGGGAGCTAGATATCAACCACTCCCAGGATTGAAGGGACAGGAGGAGAAAGCAGACTATCTGTGCTCACAGTCTAGAGGGAATAGCTACAGGAGAAGTCCATCAGACAGGAGCTATGGCCTTGATAAAGAGATGGAGTCAATCTATAGCAGTGAGGGAACCCAGATATAAATACCTTAGTCTCACTGTCCTCTTATTCTCTGATATCCTGCCCATGTTTCCAACTGGTAAAATTAACCAGAAGGCTGTGAGTAAGCAGGCCCATGGACACAGTCTATAAATCAACCTCCCAGAACACAGACAGGGTGGACAAGGGTGGAAGGGTATGGTTAGGGGTGGAGCAAAGGGATGACATCTAACGTGAATCTTCCTGGTGTTGCTAATTACTAAAACCCAGGGAAGTAAGAAATGATCTCTATCCAAAATACCTCTCCAATGGACTTCCTTTTAAAAGGAAAGTTACTCTGGAAATGGTAGAATTAGATTAATTCAAACTAAGTGGTAATTAGCTAATGAATGAATAAGAGATTAAATGGTAGAAGCATATTGGAAGGACAAGCAAACAGATTTAAAAAATGAAACAAACTCTGTATTGTTTGCAATTTTACAATTGTACCTAAGGCTCATTGTACCTAAGCTGTGGAAGTCTGTTCCTTACTGTAAGCAGTTGTGGAGGTTGGCCTGGGATGAGAGAAAAATAGTATTTTATTTATTTTATTTTTCCAGATGAGGACTGGAGAGGTGGGAGAATGGACAGACACCAAGGATGCATTTTCAGAGTGTGGCTTACTAGGAGCTCATCTCTTTCTCCTCTTTGGCCTATTGTTTTTGTTTCCTTATTGCATCAAGAACATATGCTGGGGTACAAATCAGCATCTCAGCATTGTGTTAGAATTTCTTGTTGCCGTGGTGTATGTTGACTACTTAAATTTTCCCTATTTCTATTTCAGTTTGTTCTGCTTAATTCTTTAGGATTCTTGTTTCTCCCTTGTCTTCACTTTCTATCTCAAATTCCCTCTTTCTATTCTATTTTAAGGAAAGTGAATTTTAAACAGTTTTTTAAAATAATTTCATGCTCAACTTCTAAGTATTGCTTTTAGCTTGGATTTTCTTGTTTTAGCTTTTATCTTTTATCCCTCTGACTTTCATGTTTCCAGCTTTTTATCTCACTGGTTCTAGCACTTTTATATTTTTTATTTATCCTGGTTTAATCTTTCATCCCTCTTATTTTCATGTTTTAATTTTTTTAAAATTTCACTTGTTTTTCCTTCTCTTTTCTGCTATTCTTTAGGTTTTGCCTTTATTAAACATTATAGTTTTTAGGTTAAAAGTTTACTGTATTTTATTATCTTTTATTTTCATCCTTAGTCTTAGTTTTATGCTTTGATTTTCCCTTAAATTTCTTCTCTGCCTTTATCATTTGACATAAGTTTCTTGCCTCTCTCTTCTGTCTCTTCTTCCTCTCCTTCCTTCTCTCTCCCTCCTCCTCTGACTTCTCCGTTTCCACCTGCTCTGATTCCTTTTCTTATTTCTCTTCCACTTCCACCTCCATTTCCACTTCTGCATCTACTTCTCCTATTTCTTTATTTTGTAATTTGTTTTTGTCATTACAAGAAGGTAAGGAACTTGGCAACATGAAAAAAAAAAACCATCAAATCGATTGAACAGTTTGGAAGCCTTCTTCTGCCCACTTATCCCTGCAGCTACTTTTCTACTAGTACCTTAATGACCTCTCAGTTCATGGAAGGGCAATCTTCCCCCAAATCCTTACACCAAAATTCTTAAAATAGTCTATAGCAATACCAGCTTCTTCTAGTCCCTCCTTTCTTGGTTGAGGTCTTGTCTCAGTCTGTCCAGACAGCTGTAAGAGAACGCCATAGAATGGGAAGGTTATGAACAACAGAAATTTATTGCTCATCATTTAGGAGGCTGGGAAGTCCAAGGTCAGGATACTAGCAGATTTGGTATCTGGTAAGAGCATTCTTCCCAGTTCATAGACAGCCATCTTCTTGCTGGTTATTCACATGGAAAAAGGGGCAAGGAAATTCTCTGGGGTCTCTTTTAAAAGGACACTAATCTCATTTGTGAGGTCTCTGCCCTGATGACCTAATCACCTCCCTAAGTCTCCACCTCCAAATACCATCATACTGGGGATTAGATTTCAATATATGAATTTGGGGGGACATAAATACCAGTCTTTGCAGGTTCTAAGGATAAATCTTTCCTTATGTTGCTTTTCTGATGCAGGCAGTTTGTACTGTGTGATTGTAGACCATCTCTATTCTCAGTGGTTAGATAAGAGTATCTTTGGTGAGAAGTCAATTAGCCTCTTTCTTCCCTTGATCTCACTACTGTTGCTGGGGTCCCCAGTTCATAAGACAAAATTTTCTTCTGTCCTGATACAGTGTTCTGGAAGCTAGCCATGATTAATCCTAAAGTCCATCTACCCCTGTCAAGGTTAAACTGTTTCTCCTTTAAGATCTGTTTGTTCTTTATAGCCCAGAGTGGAATCAATCACCAATGGTTTCCTAAGTGCCACGACTACCAGGTGGTGTGATGGAGCCTAACTTGAGCCATTTTTTTTTTTCAAGATGAACTTATTAACTTAAATAGAAACTTGTCCTCCACGTCATCCTTACTAAATTTTACTTTAAAATGGACAGAACCTGTTATTCATTCTATTTCTATTCTATATTGGTAACTTGGGGACCAGAACCTAGACTATCTTATAATAAGCTCCTTTCTGCTTACTGATGTCCTAACCTGGGAAAGTGGCTATGCCTCCTCTTTTTACTCCTGGAATAAAACATCCTATAGCCAGACTGAGATTAGAAAACAGAGAAAAATAAGATGGACTAATTTTCAGGCCTGGGATATGCCCTTCCTGCCCCAATTACCAACATGCACAAAGCTTGCCTAATGTCTAATTGTCTGTCATGGTATATGGTGGTTCTTGGTATATGGTATGTAACATGGCAGCCCAGAAGACTGGCTCTGGGGGGAGACTGGGTTTGGATCCCAAACCTAACACATGATTATGCTGCCATGGACAAGCTACTTAAACTCCTTCTACCTCTATTTCTTTATCTCTATAATGGGTGTAATAAATTGATTAAGATATAAATTGCTTACCACTTTATAATTTCTTAATAAATAATTTCTTAATAAATTATTCTTAATAAGAAATAAATAATTTCTTAATTATAATTTCTTAATAAATATAAACTATCAATATTATTTAAGACTCAGTTCAGGGGTTCCTGTCTCCATGAAACATTCCATGATTGAGCCCCATGGTTGTGTGTGTGTGTGTGTGTGTGTGTGTGTGTGTAGGTTCATATGCCTAGACACATACCCTCTTTGTTCAACCTGGCACTTCATATACCTCTTCTATGTAGCATCCTGTGCATATTTTTTTATGGCATTTTACAATGTCCTAGTGGTATCTGTTTACATGTACATTTTCTGTTGTTGTTTGATAAACATCTTAAGCTCAGGTATTATGTCTTAGACACCTTTGTATTCTCAACGTCTAACATAATAGCTGGTATGCAGTATGTGTTTAATAAATATTTGATAAAAATGATGATGAATAGTGGATGCCTAAGGACTTTTAATAACTACATCTTTGAAGCTTTAAGGGAAAGGGTCTTCCTTTTACATTCTGTGCAACAGATGGACAATAACCTAAACATCTACATGTACCCTGTTCTGTTCTCTGAGTCTAGATGGATAGGGCTTCTCTGTAGTTAAAATTGTGACAAGGTTAATGGATCACTACAGAAAGAAAAAGAACTCTCTTAGGACTCAATAAAAATTTATGGTCAATTATAAACTACTCATTCTTTTGAAAATGTTCAAATATTACAATCTTCTGTGTGTTTAATAGTCTAGAAATGTGGGCAGATTCTGAGATACTATCATCAGAGATTTGAATTTTATGGCTGAGGTCATTTTCTTCATCTCATTATGTCTCTCTTGCCGCCACTTTAATCCCTCTCCCCACTTCATAGCCAACTTTCTACTGAGTTGTCCACAGTGGTTGTGTTCCTTCACTACCCATTTATGCTGCTCTAGTCTGATTTCAGTCCCATCACCTCCAGTTTATGACAATATGGTCATTTGGCTATATTCAGCTTTTCAGTCCACATTTTACTTGACCTGTCAGCAGCATTTGACTCTATTATCTTTGCCTTCCTTCTTGAAACTCTACTCCTTTGGCCTCCCTGACACCATTTTCTTTTTGTCATGCTCCTACTTACCTGGAAGCTCTGTTTTATAATTTTTTGCAAGCTTATGTTCTCCCCAGCTGGGTCTCAGGCCTTCCTCTCTTCTTACTCATTTTCTCCCTAGGTAAGTTGTGCATGCTGTTGGCTTTTACAACTATCTCTACCTTGGTAACTTCTGAATGTATATATATGTCCAACCTAGACCTCTCTTTTGAGCTTTAGATTCAGTCTCACCGTGAACTTGAGAACTTCAGTTGACAGCTAGAGCCACTTCAAGTTCAATATCTTCAACATGACCTCTTGATTTCCTCATTAAACCTATCATCTCTAGTTGCACTAGTCAGAAATTGAAGAATCATCTTTGACACCTTCTTCCTTATCTCCAATATCTAATTTGTCATCACTTAAAAAATTTCAACACTGGAGTATCTCTTGAATCTGTTCAGTTTTCTCCATCTCCACTGATATAATTGCTTTCATGATTTTTGGGTAATGCTACTGCAATATTTTCTAAACTGGTGTAATGGTTTTCACAATGTACTTCTCAAAATTGTTTTTGGTTTTACAGAGTGGCAGCCAGGTGATAAATTTGTTCATGTATTTTTTTCCCCTTCCCCCTGACCCCCTCCCCCACCAATTCTCTTAATGTTTTCCCATTTCTCTTAGGACACAGATCAAGACCTTTAACACAGCTCACAAAGCCCTGAGTGGAATGCTCCCTTTCTTCTCTAACTTCTTCTCCTTCAGTCAGACTCCACTCACTCTGATTCTAGATACTCCGGCTTTAACTTTAGTCTCTCAAACACCCATGTTTCTTTTTGCCACAGGTCCTTTGCATACGCTGCTGTTTTTGCCTGAATCTGGAATAATTTTAAAAAAAATTTTTAAGTTTATTTTTTAGAGAGAGAGAGCATGCACAAGTCGGGGAGGGGCAGAGATGATTAACTGACTGAACCACCCAGGTGC
Source organism: Lynx canadensis (assembly GCF_007474595.2). Classification (NCBI taxonomy): domain Eukaryota; kingdom Metazoa; phylum Chordata; class Mammalia; order Carnivora; family Felidae; genus Lynx; species Lynx canadensis. The sequence goes on from NC_044306.2 coordinate 166,295,173, forward strand.
CCTGGAGTACTTTTTACCCCTGTTCCTTTGACTACTTTACTATCAGTCTGTAAGATATTTTCATAAGCATGTTTTCAATTAAGTCCCCAGGAAAAATTTCTTTGGATATTAAGACCAAAAAAAAAATCATTGGAGTTCTCTTGACCTCTTTATTTTATTTCATTTTGTTTTAATCTGACAGACACAATAAGCCATTTAAAATGTACCATTTTTCCTTCTTGTCACTAGCTTCTCAAGTGTCCACACTGTATAATAGTTACTGGCCTGGGCTCTAGAGCCAAATTAATTGGATTTGAATTCTAGCTCCTATATTCATTAGCCGTTTGATCTTTGTCAAGCTACTTAACATTTCTGTGACTTCATTTTCTCATTTATAAAACTGGAATAGTAATAATACTTATTCTCCAAGTGTTGTGAAAAGAAAATGAATTAACATGCACAAAAACATTTAGAACCGTGTCTGGGGCATAACAAGCACTTAATAAAAATTGGCATTATTATTATTTCCTATCTCATCAAAGTCTAAATTGCCAGGGTGCTTCATGTTAAGTTACTTCTGGATCTTAGTTGTGTGGATTCTTGACCCAATGCTCCATTTTACTTTTCATGTAATAACGTAGTATTTGAAGAATAGTTTTGATTATTCAAAATCAGATTATATAGAAATGGAGACTCTCCATTGTAATGATAGACATTTTATATTAAAATAGGAAAGATATTATTTGTAAGACTAACTGTAAGGGCATTGTGATTTGCTCCGTAGAACTGTATAATCAAATCAACAGCAGAAAGTATCTTTGAAGCAAGGTTTTATCTAAACTCCCACCTCAACAGAAATGCGGCTGCACACCATAATTAAAACCCAGGATTAGAGGCATGTTATATTACCAACACAGGCAATACCTTCCACACTTGTTGTATGAAATTAGCTCTTTCCTTACATGGTTTAGGAGGTTGGATTCCATTTTTATTTTCTAACACCAAATAAATGGGGGAAAAAATCAACTCTGAATCGCAGTGATCCTGCAATCAATCATTTAAAAAACATATGGGCAAAGAATAAGGTTATTCCTTAGGTTTTAAATCCTAAAAATGATCTTTCTACTTTCTGTACCCTTTGTATTTCAGAAAAGCGATCTTCCTTATCCCACATCACAGATGTCTCCGTAGCTACAGACTCCACCAGCAGAATAACAAGAGGATTCTCAAGATTATGCTGCGTCTGTTCATTTTTTTTTTTTTTAAAGCTTGCCTGCAGAGAGTTGAAACAGCCAATGCCTTTGTTGTACAGAGTGTGGTTATACTTGGACAAATTAGGTGATTCTCCCCCTCCCCCCAACAATGTTGGTCAATGTAACAGGCTCCCAGAGTGAAACAAAATAGAAATTCATTTTTAATTCATGTCTGATGCAGAAGGCACACAGGCAGAAACACAGATCACTATTTTGTTTAAAAAAGAAATCACCATCTGCTTTGTGTAGGGAGAAATATTCAGGCCCTATCTAATTACAGCAAGTATTTTCAGTTTAGGATCTTTTGACCACAAATTACCCTCAGTTTTCCTTTAAAGGGAATGTGTAGGTTTGGCTATTAACAGAATAGAAAAATGGTAATACAGGCGTGTTTTTGTCTAAAATTTTTAATAAGGTAAAATTGGATTTAAGAGCTAGCCCTACAGAAAACGTTGTTAAAAACAAAGTAAATAGTAAAGGATTGAAAATCTTTGCATAATCCCCACAATTCCCTTAAGGATTTAACTCAGTAGCTTTACTATTTGTGAATTTGTATAATAATGGTGCCTTGATTTTACAGAACGATTTCAGAGCAATTTCCTTACTTTGGGTCATGTTTTTTTGGCTCATAAAGTGCTCTCTAAGATTGTTAGACACATCGGGAAGGCGGATCTAACTTTTAGACCAATCAAGGACCATTGAGATGAAATGAACTAATGCGTGTGCAAGCACTTTGAAAAGTATAAAGCACTCCACAAATGCAAAAAGGTTTTGCTGCTATTAAATAACTGATGGAAGAGTTAAGGTAGCTTTTCCAAACACTTACCTTCACTTGCAACCACTGAATAAGAAATCTCTAGACGAAAAACATGACAAATGTTCCTATCGTGATGTTCATTGCTAAGAGGTGTACTTCAGACTTCACAAAGCTGTCTGACCCTTCCAAAGCTGTTGAAACCTTTGCAAGAACTATGAAATTACAGCTAAAAGCGATGAGTCCTTGAACAACAGAATATTTTGAGTAGCTGTTTAACTGTGCCATAATGCAGTTTATTTCCTTTGATTCTCCCAATGGGTTTAAGTACTAGGAAACTATGCAACTCGTTTTTGTACTTCTCAGGGAAAACACAATCTAAAACTCCCATATAGCTGGGTATTATCATCCCTAAGGAACTAAATTAGAACATAGGAGACCTTGGTTACTAATAATATTAAGGTTAGCATTTTGCTGATGGTTATGGGCAGGACTGGTCTTTTATTTTTTTTTTTAACGTTTATTTTATTTTTGAGAGAGAGAGAGACAGAGCATGAACGGGGGAGGGTCAGAGAGAGAGGGAGACACAGAATCTGAAACAGGCTCCAGGCTCTGAGCTGTCAGCACAGAGCCAGACGCGGGGCTCGAACTCACGGACCACGAGGTCATGACCTGAGCCGAAGTCGGCCGCTCAACCGACTGAGCCACCCAGGCGCCCCAGGACTGGTCTTTTAAAAACTGAGGGGACCTATAAACAAACTGCAGATGTATCACTCAAACTCAGAAAATCTGTGAGGTTACATTTATATTAAATGCTATCCAAAATGTCGCATTGAAATTTACTACAGTTATAGGATGAATTGTGTCCCCTCCAAAATTCATATGTTGTGGTCCTAACCCCAGTACCTCGGAATGTGACCATGTTTGGAGATAGGGTCTTAACAGAGATAATCAAGTTAAAATGAAGTCATTAGTGTGGATCCTAATCCAATATGACTGATGTCCTTATAAGAAGAGTGAATTTGACATATATCACTGATGAGGCGGGGGTGGAGAGGACAATGGGTGATGGGCATTGAGGAGGGCACTTGTTGGGATGAGGACTGGGTGTTGTATGTAAGTGATGAATCGTGGGAATTTACTCCTGAAGCCAAGAGCACACTGTATACCTCTATGTTAGCTAACTTGACAAAAAATTATACTTAAACCATTAAAAAAAAAAAAGGAAGAGGGAATTTGGATATAGATACCTACAGAGGGAATTCTGCCCTCAGACTGCTTCTGGACTTGAGCTGTAACATTAATTCTTCCCTGGGTCTCTGGCCTGCTCTCCTGTCCTGCAGAGTTGAGACTTGCCAGCCCTTGAAATTTTGTAAGCTCACTCTTTAAGATGGATCTCTCCGTATATACATAAACACACACCCTATTCTGCTTCTCTGGAGAAGCTTGACCAATACAATTACCTATAGCCACTTACACCCCAAAAAATATGAATACAAACTACCCCTAAATTATATATTCAAAGTTAGTGGCTGAGTGAATAGTTTTGGAGTCAAAATGATGGTTCAAAATTTGCCTCTGCCACTTTCTGGCAATATGTCTTTGAGCATGCCATTTAACCTCTCAGTTTCCTCATTTGTAAAATGGAAACAATTGGGTTACAGTGAGAATTTAATGAATAAAATGCTGTTAAAGCATTTATCAGAATATTTTATCAAGTCATAGGCTCTCAAGATATGCTGGTTATAATGATCATTATTGCTATTATTTATGTATCGTGACAGTCATGATTCTTAGTTATGGGCCATAGACTTGACTAAAGTTAGTTTAAATAGAAAGGAATTGAGTAAAAGGTATTAGGAAGCTCACAGGTTGCTTGAGACTACCAGAGAACCAGGCTGTGAGGTGGCAAAGCCAGGAACCATCGCCAGAATAGATGCCATAGAACTGGTCCCATGACACCCTATTGCTACTGCCCTGGATGTTGCTTCTATCAACACCATTGAAGCCGGAGACCAGAGAAAGCCACTAAAACCATTCTAGAAGCTGCTGTGATGAGGTCATTCCTGTCATGGTGGCTTCTCTGTGCTCCTTTCCTCTTTATGTCAAGAACTTCTGATTTGATATTTGCAACGAGTATGAGTGAATGATAGTACCTAGGTCTGTCTCGTGCCCATATGCAGGGTGGCTGGAACAATGAATATCATGGGTTTTCAGGTTTTATAGTTAGAGACAAGTTTTGCCTTAGAGGATGTGGGAGGCGGATGGGGGTGGGTACACAAGATAGAAATGTTGAGTATTCAAAAAGTGGCCAGCATTTACCATATATATGAAACTCACAGAAACTCTTCTCTTTACTAGTATTTTATTTTATTTTTTACAATTCTTTTCCTATCCTCTCTTTCCTTCCCTGGCATTGCTTATGATAACTCCCAAACTCCTATATCTAAACTTCTTAACCTTTCTGTAAATGTTGAGTTGGTTTAGGAAATCTAGTGTGACAAGTGTCACATGATGGGTCTAACATTATTTCATTGTCTATGAAGATACCTCATTGTGATTTCTAGGAAAAACATCTCATTACAAGAGAGAAAGGTATTGAGAAACATGAATTTTGGAATCTGAAAGAACATGGTTTGTATCCTGCCTTTCTGCCTAACATTCTAGTGATCACTGACACATTTTTTTTATGTGGGGGTCTCCATTTCTCCATTTGTAAAATAGGAATAACAATAAATTGATGACCCTGAAGAATATTTGTGAGAACTGGATGTAACATATGTCCTGTAGTGTGGGACTAGGCAAAAATGGGACCTATTGTAATCATTTCTCAGCCTTCATGGGCATCGAAAAGATCAAAGAAACTATTTTAAATCGCATCTTATCAGATTTTTATCCACAGAGCAACAACAAATAAATGTAAATTGTTTTGAATGGTTCCTTTTTTTTCTGGGTGACATTATTAGTGTCCATTACATGATGGAGATTTTTGGATAAAAAACCTAGAGTTTTAAAAAATGCCTCTTCCAAGGCATTTTTACTAAGGTCTATGACCTATTCTGTTCTGCTAAATCAAACCAGCACCCTCATCACACAAGGAGCACAAACACCATCTTACCTGTGACAAATGCTTTTCAAATACTAAACACAGAATTTTCCCTTTTCTCCTTTAGTCTTTAGTACAAGTGCAGCTAGAGAGGGCACTGCAGACAAGACTGAGTGAGTACCTGATTGGTCACGGTTGGTCAAGAAATCTTTGTCTAAAATTTGCACCTTGGAAGAGTGTTTGGAGCCTCAAATTTGAATGATTTCCTAAATACATGTACCCAATAATTTTCTTAAAAAAATTTTTGTTTTTGCATCCTGAAAATTAATGTAGGTAAAACATATCTATTTGCTCATTCCTTTATTGGAAGATTCATTTGTCAGTTTCTGCTGTGAGCCAGGCAGTGGTTTATAGGCTAGCTGAGCAGCTAGTCTTAGATACTTCTCTGGTATATTTGGTCTTTCCAAAGTGGCTGGTTCACAGCTCCCAAACCATTGGAATTTCCTGAGAGATAAGAACCATGGGAGTATCTTTTGTCATGATATTTGGTCTTTTGTCCTCAGTTCCTAAAATTCTTCAGAGCCATAAAGGTGAGATGGGTGTCCTGTTATTCATAACAAGCCCCTTTCCAACACTGCTAGGTTTCTGTTGAGGTGACTTTGGGAAAGCACCTAAGGATGGGGGCTGGTTGCCAGTGGAGCCAACCATGTGATTAGAGGTTTGGAACTTTCACTCCTACCCCTTAATCTCTAGGGAGAGGAGAATGGCTACAGGTTGATTTGCTCACCAGCGGCCAGTGATTTAATCAACCATGCCTATGTAATGAAGACTCTATAAAATCACAAAATGATGAGGTCCAGAGAGCTTCTGGATTGGTGAACAGGTGGAGATTCAGGGAGGTTGGCACCCTCTGAAGCCATGAAACCTATATGCCCTTTTCCCATACTGTGCTCTATGAATCTCTTCCATCTGGCTGCTTCTGTTTTATAATAAACTGGTCATCTCACAAGCAAAATATTTCTCTGAGTAATGTGAGCTGTTCTAGCAAATTAAAACTCAAGGGGCAGGGGATCATTGGAACCTCTTTTTTATAGCTGGCTAATTAGAAGTGTAGATGATAATCTGAACTGGTGACTGGCATCTGAAGTGGGGTGGGGTGCAGTCTTGTGGGACTGAGCCCTTCACCTGTGGAATCTGACATTATCTCCACGTAGTGTCAGAACCGAGTGGACTGTAGGACGCCCAGCAGGTGACGGAGAATTGTTGAGTGGGGAGAGGAGGAGGAGATTTGCCACCCCACCCCGCCCCGTGCCCCAGAACACACACACTGGAATTGGTGAGCTGAACCTTTTACACACTTTAATCAGATGCAGTATTTTTGTTAAAAGGAAGTGTTCATTCCTCCATTCAGTTATCCGCTCAACAATTATTTCTCAAATGCCTACTAGGTACCAAGTAGTTTGCTATGGGCTAGTCAATAATAGCCACATTCATCGCACGCTCATTATATGCCAGGCCCTGTACTAGTTGCTTTACGTGTATTTAATCTGCACACAAACCTATGAGGAGTAAGTTATTTTGTAGATAGGGAAAATACAGGTTTAGAGGGGTTAAGTAACTTGCTTAAGGTGACGTAACTAGAAAGTGGGGGAGCTGTGGGATCTGTCTGACTGCAGGGCCCAAACTCAACTGCTGCTCCATAACCTCTCAGGAGAGGTCCATCTTGTGACTTACACAGTTGATGAGCCAAATGACTATAGCAATTTAAGTGTACAGCAGGAGAATTACTGCTCCCTCAGGGCCTTTGATATATCTGCAGTAATGGTGCTAACAATTTCTATAAATTAGGAAAACAGTAATTAGACCTACTGAGTTGAAATCCAGGGACAGAAATGGTACTGTAATAGTTACAGCCACAGACAAGGAGGCAAAAGCCATAGAAAGCAATTTATTGGCTTGCCGAATGACCCTAGGAAGTCTTTGGAACACACTGTTTCTTTGTTTTAGTCTCTAAAAAAGTAAACAATTTCATCCCCTACCTTTGAATTCTCTCTAAGGTTATTTTCATTTGTGAAAACTGAGTCTCTTCCTTCTGAAAGGATGTGATCAAAGTCTGGAAAAGTACAGTGAGTGGAAATATACAAGATAAGAACAAACTTAGTCACATACATCTAGACAATCAAGGATATATTCCTTGAGTTTGAAGATGATTCTGATATGCTATGAAGTGTTGCACTAAAGAAACTCTGGAAGCTAGAAAGCAGATGGTCAAGTGGAAACTGTCTTAGCACATTTAAGCAAACCAGAATCTAAGCTGGCAATGGGGGAAAGCTAAGAAGCACCCAATTTTCATTATGGAGACTCAGAAAATCTCAGCAATTTCTGAGTACCAGGTACCTTTGAAAGTCAGGGTGATAAATGTTCAGCCACAGGGAAGTTCTTAATTTAACTATGGTACATCCCCACAATGGAACATAATGTAGCTATATAAAACAATGGGGAAGATCACTATGCTTGATATGGAGGGATGCCCAAGAAATGTTACGTGGAAAAGCAAAGTGTGGAACGATGTATATAGGCTTTCACTCTTGTTAATAAGTGGGAAAAATAAAAATATATATTTGTATACATTTGTATTTGCATAAAGAGACAATAGAAAGAGTAATAAAAAACTAATACAAATGGTGAAGAATGAGTGAATTTGGAAGGGAGTGTGGGTGAGGCTTCCCAATATTTGCCTTTTAATTTTGTTTTTTTTTTTTTTTTCAAATATTTTAGCTTTGTAAATGCATTGCTATTAAAACAATTTAAAAATAAAGTGGCAAAAAGCATCTATCTGAAAGAGGACTGGTATCCAAAATATATAAGGAACTCTTAAAAACTCAACACTATGATGACAAATAACCCAATTGAAAATTAGGCAAAAGATCTGCATAGACACCTCACCAAAGTAAAAACACAAGTGGCTTTATATCATGCCATTAAGGAATTGTAAAATAAAACAACAATGAATTACACTTATATACCTATTGGAATGGCTAACATCCAAAACACTGACAACACTCCAATTCTAGCAAGGATGTGGAGCAAAGGAACGCTCATTCATTGCTGGTGGGAATCCAAAATGGCACAGCCACTTTGGAAGACAGTTGGCAGTTTCTTACAAAACTAAACATATTCTTATGATACTGTCCAGCAATTGTGCTCTTTGGTATTTACTGAAATGAGTATAAAACTAATGTCTACACAAAAACTTGCACATGAATGTTTGTAGTGGCTTTATTTGTAATTGCCAAAACATGGAAGAAACCAAGATGTCCTTCAATATTTAAATGGCACGAATGGAGTATTGTTCGGTGCCAAAAAGAAATGAACTATCAAGCCATGAAAAGACATAGAAACCTTTAAACGAATATTGGTAAGTGAAAGAAGCCAATTTGAAAAGCCTACTTGCCATACTGCTATAGGCTGAATTTTAGTGTGCCCACCCAATTCATATGTTGAAACCCTAATGCTCAATATGATGGTACCAGAAGGTGGAGCCTTTGTTAAATGATTAGGCCATGAGAGCAGAGCTCTCATAAATGGGATTAGTGCCCTTACAGAAAACCCTAGAAAGATTCCTTACCTTCAGCCATGTGAGAACACAGTGAGAGGATGACCATCTATGAACCAGGAAGCAGGTGCTCACTAGAAGCCAAATCAGCTCGTGTTATGATCTTGGACTTCTTTGCTTTGAGAACTGTGAGAAATTTCTGCTGTTTATAAGCTATCCGATCTATGGTATTTTGTTAAAGCAGTCCAAATGGAGTAAGACATTTAAGATTCCAACTATATGTCGTTATAGGTGTTTCCAGATTAGAAGACCAATCTGATCCTTACCATGATCACATAGCTTCCCAAAGTCCTCATCATTATGAAATTTAGAATATTAGAAAACAAAGGAAATATCCTAAAATGCTGCAGAGGAAAAATCTATCCATATACAAAGATTCCAGGATCAGAATGGCATTGATGTTCTTAATAGAATATTGGAAGGTAGACACTGGAATATTGCCTTAAAAATCTGAGGGAAATTGATCTCTTACATAGGAATCTATATACATAAAAATTCAATCAATTTTGTCAGGAGAGAATAAAGGCATTGCCAGACACACACATTCTCAAAAAGTTAATCTTCCCTCAGCTACTCTCAGGAAGCTACAGGGAAAAGATCCACCAGGATGTAAATTAAGGAAGAAGATGACGCGGAAGTGGGGAAACAGACTCCCGTACAAAAGACAGACAAAAAATCCCTAGGATGATGGGAAAGAAGACTGTAATATGGTAAAAGTGCAGGGAGGTCTGGAGAGCAATTAGTTCAGATGCAAGCAAGAGAACACAGAGTTCTAGAGGAGATGTCTCTAGGAAGATTAATTTGATAGATCACTTGTGTGTTTGAGAAGAGATGTACACGTAGAGCAAAGAGTTTATAGATGGTTTCATAATGGAAAAGAGGCTAAATAGTACAGGACAGTGACTTTAGTCATAGTATAGTCATAATCATAATATACTATGTACATAGTATACATAGCTCAGCTGTAAATAATGTTCACAGAATTGTAATAATGTGAACATTGAATATCAGTGTCACTAAAATTATAATATAGCCAGGGATAATATATTAAAACTATTAAGTATTTACCAACTTGTCTGGTATGAACCACAAACTGAGGTATAATGGACACTGGGTAATGCTGAGGGAAGCTGCTGGGCCAGGCATCACTCCCTTCACTGGTAGATTTTAGGTGGGGAAGATCTAGGAGGGGTCTATGCATAAGGCTGGGTTAATAGAGTGGAGGTGGGTCATTTGATAGTTACAGAGCAGTAGTTATTTTTCAACCTAGAAGAAGTATTTCAATATTTTAATATTAGTGGATCATCAGACATTAATATTAGGGAGATGAAGGGAAATGTGTGTATCAGTGCTGAGTGGGGCTATGGGAATGTACAAGAAAGGTATGTATAAAAGTGAGAAGCCAAGAACTCACAGCACAAGTGATGGTATTTAGAAATCTGAAGGAAAATTAAAAAAAAAAAAAACTTAAAAGGTGGACGTCCACTATTGCTGGTTAATGGAAAGGGGGGAAGATGGTGTGCAGATGGGGACAGAGGACTGCTGCTTTTATAATAGGTCTTGGAAAAGTTATTGAAATCTTAAACCACTTACATGTGTTACTGACAAAAACAAAAATAGAAAACGAATACCTACTGTGTATCAGGCCCAGTGATATTGCAAGACAGATGCGATCATTCCCATTTTTATAAGGAACTGGTAGAGTTGGTGTCTTTTCTCCTATGCCATTTAATCTATCAAGTTGGGAGAGGGAATTTTTTTTTTATATTAGAAAACAAATTCAAGGAATTTATATCAAGAAGACTTCCATACCATTAACTTAAATGAATTAAAAATTGATCTTGATTCGCCTTAAAAATAAGTTAGCAATAATTATGGACCTGTGACGGAAATATAAAAGGAATTACTTAGCATGAATTCCCCCCAAAGATGGCTTGACCTCACCGTCAGAGAAAATACTATAGTCGAAGGACCTTTGATGGAATTCATTATTACATTTTTATGTTTTTAGTATTCTTTGCTTAATTAAAAAACATTGCAAAACACCTGGATTTAGAAGTATACCAGGAAAGATCTCTGAGACTTCTATACTTTCTTCTCATGAAACCTGCATTGCTATGAGGAAATAAACAAAATATCCAAAATAAGCAAATCCAAATGTTTAATTTTTAAACTAAAAAGCTGTGGCTGTTAAAATATCAATCAGGCAATAGGCCAATTAGAATATACCTCTATGCTCGGGATCAGAAGGAAACAATATCCTAAAGAAGACAAAATTGTAGCATGAAGTTAAAAGAAACAATGTCATCGATTTATCTTGGCTTTTGGTTTGGTTAGACTGGATATTGTTTTGTTGGGAGAAACAAGATAGACACACTTGGCCTAACGTGGAAAGATTAGATGAAAATTAGATGAGAGGGCTACTCTATTTGGCTGGCTTTGGAATAATCTTGTGATTACCTGGTCCATAATTTTCCTATCTGACACAAGGGCAGAGACCTACTGATGTGATTCTTTTTTGACCATCGTGGAACCTAATAGAGTAGCAACATGGTAGAGCACCATATCTGTTGAGTAAATGAATGACTAAAGAACCCAGCACAGCACTCACTAATTTTTCTACAGAGCGCCAAGTCTGCAAAACTAGTGTAATCTCTAATTTCTATACATTTCCCAGAATATGCATATAAACTTTTATCTCATTCCCTTTCCCTTTAGTCATTCACTCAGCAAATCATTATTGAAGAAATTCTCTGTGAAAGATGGGCACCTTTCAGTGAAAACTAGTACAGGAGAAACCATCACTTTCTTCTCTCACATCATAGGGAAGTTAAGTGTCCACACTGTCCAGGATCATGAAACATTTCAATTCATAGACTATGAGATGACCTTAAACCCAGAGTTGATCTGTTATCATCATGTCATCAGCGTTCATAGCACCCTGAATATATTAACGTGATTATCTTTCTGTAAGACATGAATGCTAGAATACAGTCATAATTTTTCAGGTGTCAATTCTTGCTCTTTCTGGAGGCTGCTATCCTGATGTAGTATCATTGTGATGTCAAGCAGATGTTTAATGAATACTTATATGTGGTAGGCATTTCCTTAGAGCAACCCCAGGGGGTAAGCATTATTGTACCTATCTCACAGGTGAAGCAAATGAGGCACAACATGGTGTAATGGAGATCTGCGCAGATAGCAAATCTGGCATCAAACCCAGAGATGCTTGAGTTCACACCGTTCCTTCCCTATTACGCTACAGAGGAGTTGGCCAGTAGGGCTTGTTACCTTCATAATGAATTAAGGCCAACTATATTAACATGATATACATAAATTCAAATTTCTCAAGAAAATGTATATTGAAAATCCAGTCTTGAATAGATTTAGATATATATTCATTAATGAATACCTTTAAATCTCATTATATATGTATGTATATATATATTTTTTTAAATAATGAGAAAATAAGAACTGATGTAATGTTCTTTTAATCAAGTGAAATCTATTTTTTTCAGACATTAAGTTAGCTGAGACCAAGAGAGCATATTAAAGTTATCTTGCAAAAGAGCGTCTTGAGCTCTGAAAAGTGTAGATTATGATATTCCATGCTTAGCATTTTCATGTGCACAAAGTCAGAAAGTATTTTTCTTTCTTACTTTTTTTTTCCCAGAAAGTATTTCTAAAATGGAGAAACAACTAACAGAAGCAAATACCACTACATGGGGGAGGGCTCTAACCTGTGTGTATGTGTAAATATATTTTGACATATTTTCATAATTTTGATGAGAGAAATATATCACAAAGACTGAACTGCCTAAGATCTGAGAATTAGTATTAAAACCAGGATTCAAAATACATGATCTTTCCTCTGTTCCATTTTGAACTTGAACTTTTTTTTTTGTTAGGAATATAGATGTTCACTTTTTTTTTAATGTTTACTTATTTTTGAAGGAAAAAGAGACTGAGAGAAAGCAGGGGAGGGTCGGAGAGAGGGAAACACAGAATCTGAAGCAGGTTCCAGGCTGTGAGCTGTCAGCACAGAGCCTGATGCAGGGCTCAAACTCATGAGCTGTAAGATCATGACCTGAACCGAAGTTCGACACTTAACCAAATGATCCACCCAGGCACCCCAGGATGTTCACTTTTATATTAGAAAAAAATTACATGACTCCATATCTCAAAATTTAGCATCTTGCCATTCAACATCACACAGTTCTTAACATCACACAATTCTCATCTTTGTTTTGCCCTACAAACACCCTAAATGGTGTGGAGTTTCTAATGATATTCAACAACAGGGTCCATAAATTTTAACTAAGAAACAGCTGCAGAAATGTGTGGTGGGCAATAATCTGTGTGTGCCACAAGAACCCGGGCTGACACATGGCTGCGATTCTGCCTCCATGGCCTGGGCTCTCCCCCACACAGTCAGATGAGTAGGGTTCCTGTAGACCTTAAAATCTCCATTAACAAGCAACTCCTTTCCAGAGGGAGGCTTCCAAGAGGTGAAGAAAGCAGCAGCCATTGAGGATGGAATGCCCCGCTCTTGACTAGAAGGATGTTCAATCTTACACATGAGACAAAGCTATAACTATAAATTAATATGAATATAAATATAAATATAAATATAAATATAAATATAAATCTTCAGTTAAGAGCCCACGATTTCCTTTCCTTTCCTTCCTTGGTTACTCCAACTCCATACTCTGTAATTTTCTTCTATTTCTCTGGCTATTCCTTCCTTGTCTCCTTTCCAGTCTAATTTCTATTCTGTCCTGTCATTAAATACTGCAGTTCCTTGAGCCTCCTGAACACTCTTCATTCCTCATACTGCATCCTCTCCACAGGGAAACTCACCTATGCCTACAGCTATAATTATCAAAACATTGAGATGATTCACAAATTTATATCTTCAGGGTAGATGTCTTTCTGTGCTGCAGACTTGTACCACACCTCAAGAAACCCCAAACTATACCTGTGATCTCTTCCTTGTTCCCTACTCAGAATTTAAAACATCATTCTTCTAATTTTTGTTCATCCACTAATCACTGTTCTTCCACTAATACAAACAACCCCCCAGATATTGTAGGAGTCATTATGTATTCCTCCGTCTCTCTCTCTCTCTCTGTGTCTCTCTCAAATTAACTTCTTCACCAAGTCCCATCTGTGTTTCCCTTATTTTTTTATTTAAAAAAAAATTTTTTTAATGTCTATTTATTTTTGAGAGAGAGTGTGAGTGAGCGAGCAGGGAGAGGGGCAGAGAGAAAGGGACACACAGAATCCGAAGCAGACTCCAGGCTCCGAGCTGTCAGCACAGAGCTTGACGTGGGGCTCGAACCCATGAACCATGAGATCATGACCTGAGCTGATCTAGGGAGCTTAACCGACAGAGCCACCCAGGCAGCCCTGTTTTTCCCTTTTAACTCTCCTTGCATCCATCTACTCCTTCCCATTGCCATCCTGGTCCAAGCTAGCATATCTCTGTGGTCCATTCTGATAGTCTCCAAAATGGTTATTTTGCCTTCTTTACCTGCATCAGTCTGTTTTCAATACTATAGCTACAGTGACTTTTCAAATACAAATTTTATTATGTTAGCCTCCTTCCCGCAGCTCAGAAATCCTCCATTGATGTACTGCTCTTAGGATAAAGACAAAATTCCTACAAGATCCTCCAGGGTAGGTTCTCTGCCTACATTTCCAGCTTTAACTCACACAGTGGTCTTTTTTCTCTTGTTGCTACAACCACATTAGATTTACTTCTGCTTCTCATGTTTGTCAAGATCCTTCCTGCCACACACAGACTCTTGAATTTGATGTTTTCTCTGCCTGGGCTGTGTTTTATTCTCCTTTTTGCCTAGTTAAATTCCTTACTCAATCTTTAGATCTCCAAACAACAAAGACACGTTCTCAAGGAAATTCCGTTGCCTCCATAAGTCCAATCTTCACTGATTTGCTCTTTAATAGCATGAAGTGCCACTATTTCATAGCAGTGTTTGCCTTTATTGGTGCAAGTCTTTGATAAATGCCTGTCTCCCTCCCCTGCCTGGAAGCTCCAATAGGGAAGGTAGGTACTCTCTCTACTTTTTTTTTTTTAATTTTATTTTTTATTTTTTAAAATTTACATCCAAATTAGTTAGCATATAGTGCAACAATGATTTCAGGAGTAGAGTCCTTAGTGCCCCTTACCCATTTAGCCCTCCCCCCTCCCACAACCCCTCCACTAACCCTCAGTTTCTTCTCCATATTTATGAGTCTCTTCTGTTTTGTCCCCCTCCATGTTTTTATATTATTTTCATTTCCCTTCCCTTATGTTCATCTGTTTTGTCTCTTAAAGTCCTCATATGAGTGAAGTCAAATGATTTTTGTCTTTCTCTGACTAATTTCACTTAGCATAATACCCTCCAGTTCCATCCACGTAGTTGCAAATGGCAAGATTTCATTCTTTTTGATTGCCGAGTAATACTCCATTGTGTATATATATATATACACCTATATACCACATCTTCTTTATCCATTCATCCATTGATGGACATTTGGGCTCTTTTTTTTTTTAATTAATTTTATTATTTATTTATTTTTTTTTTAAGTTTTTCTCCCACGAATCTTCTTTATTATTTTTTTCAATATATGAAATTTATTGTCAAATTGGTTTCCATACAACACCCTGTGCTCATCCCAAAAGGTGCCCTCCTCACTACCTATCCCCCACCCTCCCCTCCCTTCCACCCCCTAACAACCCTCAGTTTGTTCTCAGTTTTTAAGAGTCTCTTATGCTTTGGCTCTCTCTCACTCTAACCTCTTTTTTTTTTCCTTCCCCTCCCCCATGAGTTTCTGTTAAGTTTCTCAGGATCCACATAAGAGTGAAAACATATGGTATCTGTCTTTCTCTGTATGGCTTATTTCACTTAGCATCACACTCTCCAGTTCCATCCACGTTGCTACAAAGGGCCATATTTCGTTCTTTCTCATTGCCACGTAGTACTCCATTGTGTATATAAACCAAATTTCTTTATCCATTCATCAGTTGATGGACATTTAGGCTCTTTCCATAATTTGGCTATTGTTGAGAGTGCTGCTATAAACATTGGGGTACAAGTGCCCCTATGCATCAGTACTCCTGTATCCCTTGGGTAAATTCCTAGCAGTGCTACTGCTTGGTCATAGGGTAGGTCTATTTTTAATTTTTTGAGGAACCTCCACACTGTTTTCCAGAGTGGCTGCACCAATTTGCATTCCCACCAACAGTGCAAGAGGGTTCCCATTTCTCCTATCCTCGCCAGCATCTATAGTCTCCTGATTTGTTCATTTTGGCCACTCTGACTGGCGTGAGGTCATATCTGAGTGTGGTTTTGATTTGTATTTCCCTGATGAGGAGCGACGTTGAGCATTTTTTCATGTGCCTGTTGGCCATCCAGATGTCTTCTTTAGAGAAGTGTCTATTCATGCTTTCTGCCCATTTCTTCACTGCGTTATTTGTTTTTCGGGTGTGGAGTTTGGTGAGCTCTTTATAGATTTTAGATACTAGCCCTTTGTCCAATATGTCATTTGCAAATATCTTTTCCCATTCTGTTGGTTGCCTTTTAGTTTTGTTGGTTGTTTCCTTTGCTGTGCAGAAGCTTTTTATCTTCTTAAGGTGCCAGTAGTTCATTTTTGCTTTTAATTCCCTTGCCTTTGGGGATGTGTCAAGTAAGAAATTGCTACGACTGAGGCCAGAGAGGTCTTTTCCTGCTTTCTCCTCTAGGGTTTTGATGGTTTCCTGTCTCACATTCAGGTCCGTTATCCATTTTGAGTTCATTTTTGTAAATGGTGTGAGAAAGTGGTCTAGTTTCAAACTTCTGCATGTTGCTGTCCAGTTCTCCCAGCACCATTTGTTAAAGAGACTGTCTTTTTTCCATTGGATATTCTTTCCTGCTTTGCCAAAGATGAGTTGGCCATACATTTGTGGGTCTAGTTCTGGGGTTTCTATTCTATTCCATTGGTCTATGTGTCTGTTTTTGTGCCCATTTGGGCTCTTTCCATTCTTTGGCTATTGTTGATAGTGCGGCTATAAACATGGGAGTGCATGTGTCCCTTGGAAACAGCACACCTGTATCCCGTGGATAAATGCCTAGTATTGCAATTGCTGGGTTGTAGGGTAGTTCTATTTTTAGTTTTTTGAGGAACCTCCATACTGTTTTTCACCGTGACTGCACCAGCTTGCATTCCCACCAGCAGTGCAAGAGAGATCCTCTTTCTCCGCATCCTCGCCAACATCTGTTGTCTGAGTTGTTAATGTGAGCCATTCTGACAGGTGTAAGGTAGTATCTCATTGCGGTTTTGATTTGTATTTCCCTGATGATGAGTGATGTGGAGCTTTTTCTCATGTGTCGGTTGGCCATCTAGATATCTTCTCTGGAGAAGTGTCTATTCATGAGTTTTCCCCATTTCTTTACTGCATTATTTATTTTTTGGGTGTTGAGTTTGGTGAGTTCTTTGTAGATTTTGGATACTAACTCTTTATCTGATATGTCATTTGCAAATATCTTTTCCCATTCTGTCGGTTGTCTTTTAGTTTTGCTGATTGTTTCCTTCACTGTGCAGAAACTTTTTATTTTGATGAGGTCCCAGTTGTTCATTTTTGCTTTTGTTTCCCTTGCCTCTGGAGATGTGTTGAGTAAGAAGTTGCTGCGGCCAAGATCAAAGAGGTTTTTGCCTGCTTTCTCCTCGAGGATTTTGATGGCTTCCTGTCTTACATTGAGGTCTTTCATCCATTTTGAGTTTATTTTTGTGTATGGTGTAAGAAAGTGGTCCAGGTTCATTCTTCTGCATGTCACTGTCCAGTTTTCCCAGCACCACTTGCTGAAGAGACTGTCTTTATTCCATTGAATATTCTTTCCTGCTTTGTCAAAGATTAGTTGGCCATAGGTTTTTGGGTCTATTTCTGGGTTCTCTATTCTGTTCCATTGATCTGAGTGTCTGTTCTTGTCCCTGTCTACTTTTGGTTACCACTGTTATCTAGGAGAGTGTCAGGCACTACCCAGGCTACAATGAATGCTTGCTGGATGGATTACGGAAATCATTAACTAGTCAACCAAACATTTTTGATTCTTTGATGTCGATTCTAGAAACAGTTTATGTTTTCAAGAGAGAATATTCAATTATTCAGAGAAGGGAGGAAATCACATATTTTGGTAAGATCAGATATAAATTTTAATAGCGTAAATAAATGTTTCACTAGGCACTGAAAAGCACCATATAGATGGAGGGTCACACTCGTGATAATGCTGAGTGACAGTAACAGGCTGGAGATACCCTACTGATCCTCAAGAAGATTTCAAGAAATTTTTAATCCAACTGTGAAAATTAGCAGTTGTGCTCATATCCATTGCTAACCTCAAGGAGATGGCAGCCTGAAACAGACCATTAACTTCGATTTTAACCAGAGTTGCATATGACTCTGTATATTCTTTGATTTTTTTCCTCTCCAAATTATCAACAATCACCTTTTAAAATTCTCTGAGTCCTCAGGATATTTTCGTTAAAAAAGAAGACATCCAGCTTCTGGTACTCTGACCACGTAATACCATGGTAGCACCTGATTAATTTAGTTTGCCTTTTAAACATCCAGGCTCAGTTCTTTTCTCATTCCACAACTAATTGTTGACCTGTCCCAGAGCAGACATAAGGGCAGCAGCAGTGTCAAAACACACAGTATTGTCAACTGGATGGCCTGATTCGCCTTCAACCAGCTACAGGGCTCTCAACAGCTCAGTTTGGCATTCCTCTTTCGTATCTCATACCCAGAAGTAGAGGAGTGGGTTACTGATTCTGCAACCTTTAGTTCACCTTCAAACTCTATGGTTCCTGCAGGAATTCCCTTTTTAAATTGTGTCTCATAATAGAAACCAAAATGCTTTAGTTTCATAATTTAAAGCAACCGCCCCTAAGAGACAGAGAATCTGTATTACATAAAGGTGAAAAACATTAGCTTTTGGGTCCCAAAGATCTGGGTTCAAAGCCTGTGGTATTAACTAACTGTAACTTCGAGGAAGTCACTTAAATTTTCTGAGCCTTGGTCACCCCACCTACAGGCTAGTGATACTTCTCCCTTCACAGAGAAGTTGTGAGGATAATATGAAAAAATAATACATGTAGTGTAAAACACAACACCTGAAACATAGCCTACAATTAAATACTCATGTAATTACAATTTTTATTTATAATAAGAGATAGTCCTTACTGTTCCCTCTGACCCTATGTATGCTTTCTAGTTAAGTACAGACATCATTTTCTGCTATGTACAAGACAGGTCAGGTTGCAAATCTCTCAGCCTCATTGGGAACCGGAGTCCATCAGTCATTCGCAGCCATTCTCTGAATCAGAACAGCTGACAGAATCTTCAGTGAGGTCATTATTTTTAGCTTTGGAACTGTTAGAAAGTCTGCAGGGGATTTTCACAGCATTCAACAAATTAGCAAAGGTCATCAAAACAAATCTACTTACTGAATTCATTGGCTTGAAATCCTATCAAACCAGTGCTGTCATATTAAATTAGATAACTTTCTACTGGCAATATTTCCATAAAAAGGATCAAGCTGAATTGTGTTTAGACATGCTCCATTGTTACTTCATTTTAAAGTCATAAATTTTGATGGCAAACTGACTTGTCTTCTATTTGCAACGCCCCCACCATTTGGTCATGTGATTTTCTGCTAGTCTAAAATTCCTCATTTCTCCTCCTTGCCTGTCCAAGTTCAGGTCCCATCTCCTTCCAGAAGCCGTTCCTAAATTCCTAAGTGATTTTGACCCTATTCATCCCTGTGCAAAGATGTTAAATACGACTCATTTAGGCTCCTACATTTTCACAGATTCCCTTAATGACACACATCTCTGCTGGGTCGATTATCCAAGCTTGTAGAACAGCCATCAATCAGCATGACAGACCATCTACACCATAGGTTCTTGCCAGATATTATTATGTTGAGCTCCTTGCTTCACATATTTCCATAAAAGTTTTGGAAGAAACACTTGAGAGTCAAGTAATTATCCATTTCTCTACATACTCTGCATAATGCCTTTGAATCAAGCCATATCACAAGGTTGCTGGATCCTTCAGCAACATCATTTTGGATCTAATATGATTGCTTTACTGAATTGTACTTTGGTGTTATGCCAAGGGACCACACTGATGGATTGTGTTAAGAAAGAACTGGATGAAACTCAGGGCCCTCTTTCTAAATACCTACTGAAGAATACCACTGAACAGTAAGTTAGGTTTTGTTTTGTGGACAATAGGAATATTATAAATTGACTGTGTTTACTTTGCTTGGCCATTAGAAAACTAGTGATAAATCTGGGGTCCATTTATTTCAACTGTATGGTTCACCCCTAATAGCAGATCTGGCTTTACCATGTTTATGCCTATAATTTCCCTTCACCATGGTCACCACAACTGCTTAATTTGATTCTTTTGTATTGAAAGGATTTTTATGAGGTGCCTCACATCTTTTGTAGAATGAGGCAGAAATTAAAAATAAATTCTTGATCTATTTTTTTCAGCGAATTACAGCAATTATAGCTTATGGACCATTATTTAGGAATTATTTCTTGGCTTGTGCGCTTCTTTCATTGTTGCACGTCTTCACAACTTGATTTTAAGCCTGAGAATATTCTTTACATTTTATGATACTCCCCACATACTGGCAGTTCCCAAGAATCTTCAAACCAGACTTCTGTTCACAGGTCTGTTTCTAAGTGATTGGCCATGTGATTTTTGACCTCAAGGTCAAAAAAAATCCAAACTTCGGGGCGCCTGGGTGGCTCAGTCAGTTAAGCATCTGACTTTGACTCAGGTCATGATCTCACACTCTGTGAATTCGAGCCCCACGTCGGGCTCTGTGCTGACAGCTCAGAGCCTGGAGCCTGCTTCGGATTCCTTCTCTCTCTGCCCCTCCACCTCTCATGCTCTGTCTCTTTCTCTCTCTCTCTCTCTCTCTCTCAAAAATAAATAAACATAAAAAAAAAAAAAAAAAAAAAAAAGAAAAAAGTACAAGCTCCACAGGATTTCACTCTTTTCCGTGTTAGAGAATTGGTCTAAGTAATCTTCAGTGTCCTCTCTGGTTTTAAAATTCTGTCATAAGTGCTTGTGTTCTCTAAAAGTATTTTTGCCAGATTCGGATATTATAGGACAGAATTGACTTAGTAAATTCCTTAAAGATATGAATGTGACCAGGTGACCTATTTATTGCACAGAATGTTCATGAAAGAAAGAGCTCTGTCCAAGAGGCATTTTCTCATTTTTCCATTAAACAAAGAAGAGGACACTTCTAGATACTTGGAGACAATTCAGTTCAGAATTTAAACTGGAAGAACAATTACAAGTGGGCAATAAAAATGATGTAGAAGGGCAAGGCCTTCTTAATTCTATAACATCACATATAACAAGTGCTGATTTCAGTTTATTTAGTACAAAAGAGACAGTGGGATACTGTTGAAGGGCCCTAAGTTGAGAGTTAAGACCTAATTTCAAGTCTTACATTGATCATTAATTAATAAACAATTTATTGCCCTTATCTATGTCCTTGGTTTTTCATTAGTTAAAAAGAAAATTATCTGCCCATATCTGTTTTGTGAGGGTCAAACAAGTCAATGCTAGAGAATACCTTTCAATAAGTACAAAGTGCTATGCAAATGTTGAGGATTACTTTGATAATTCCCTGAGAGCATGGCCATGAATCAAGAAATGACATCTGATGACTCAGTGGGTATTTTGGACTGCTTTTATGATTAAACTGGATGATTTCTCAAAGTTGGTCATTAAGATGGCTGAAGCAATCTTAGACTCTTGATGCTCTTCAAGTCTGTGAAGACCCAACAACATATAAATTCTCCCCCAACTTCAAATTCAATGGATTTTAAGACAAAGCCTTATCAAGAGGTAGGCACTAGAAGGGATGGAACCATGTCTGTTTTGTATCAAATATTTGTTGAATATACGGAGGGAATTTAATCATGAGGTGTTCTCCCTGGCTATGTGGCTTGCTCCTTTACTATGCCAGTTAGGATATAGGATTCCAGGGTGTGCTTCAGAAAACTTAAAGATAATAACATGGAATTCTGAGATCACTTTGTCATGCCTGTGTTAGATTGCTTGTTGTCAACTTGGAATCACCTCCCCAAATATTGAAAAGAAGTTGGATACAGTTTTGCCAGAATCTGCTCCCCCAGATTATGGTTTTCCAAAGAGAGGCATTGGCACCAGATTTGGATGATAGAGGAGGAGAGGCCGTTATTTTCTGGGGGCAATTGCTGCCAGATGCATGGGCAGATTTTCCAATCTTTGGGTATGCTCTTATTTCTCTATATTAAAACCTTTAATATCTTGAATACACTGAGTGGCTCTTCTGTTTTCTTGACAGAACCTTGATTGGCAATAGAATCACAAATGTTAAATTTGTGAATCGAAGTTTTTTTTTAATGTTTTTTAGTATTCATTTTTGAGACAGAGACAGAGCATGAGCAGGGGAGGGGCAGAGAGAGAAGGGAGATGCAGAATGTGAAGCAGGCTCCAGGCTCTGAGCTGTCAGCACAGAGCCTGACGCGGGGCTTGAGCTCAAGGACTGTGAAATCATGACCTGAGCTGAAGTCGGACGCCCAACCGACTGAGCCACCCGGGTGCCCCATGTGAATCTAAGTTTTAACTAAATGCATTTATATACACAGAGTTGTAATTAGCACTTTGGGAGAAACCATAGGATTGTTTTAAGCCATTTAGATTTTATTTAGCAAACTATTGCTTTTCAGCATTGAGAAATACCTTTGAGACTTAAGAAAGTCAAATGAAGTTTTCCAAAGTGTCCCATTTTGTTCTCTTAGAAGAACTAGGTTCAACAGGGCAAAGTTTCCTGCAGCCTATTAGTTTGGGCTCTGCCATGTTTTCACACTGTGTATTTGGCAAATTCATTTAACTTCTCTCAGGCTTGGTGACTGTATCAGCATGATGGGAGTCATGACAGCTATTTTACTTTCCTATAGGTTGTTGTGGGACTCAAATGAAAATGTTTGAAAATATTTCATGATATGTATTTGTGTATGCACATGTATATGTATGCTATTATTCTCTGGTCTTACACTCATACTTGGTCAAATGCAAATAATAATGGGGATTGATAAGGATTCAATAAAAGTAACTTCCAGAGCACTGCAGCATTTCTACTACCTTTGAGGGCCAACATGTGATTACGTGCACACTTACGTCCATGAAATCTAGCCCAGTGGGCTCTGTGGATATAAAGGGCAGTGGCTGAGAAAGACATTATGTTGCAGGGCTGAAACTCCATGGACAAGAGTGGAAAACTTTGTTGCTCCAGTATGGACAGTTCTCCAACTGCTTGAGGCATACATAGGTCAGACCACACTGCATGGAATTGTAAACTGCTCTCTACTTCTAAAGTCACTGTTGTAATCACATTTTACTTTGTGGTAATTGGTCAGGGATACATTAAAGAAGTTTCTCAAGCCACTGAGATACCTTCTAATTCTACATACTCGTTGGCAGTGATACTATCCTTAAATTATTGAATAAACATGGTTAGGATTTCACACATGCCATTTATTTAAAGCAAACCCTTTTTATTCATTGCACGGAGGCAAGATAGGGCTATGAACTAGAACAAGGGAAAAAGACATAAACCAGCAGTTCAGAATTGCTGACTGTCTTGGTAGCATTGAATAGATCTTTTAACACTTCAGTGCTCTGTTTCATAACTATGAAATGTAGACGTACACTGGCTTGTCCTTCCTTCAGTAGTGTTAAAATTACTGACTCTTCATAACTTTCTGATCCAAAACAGCGTTACATACACTCTACACCTACTCTCTCTCCTTCTCTCTTTCTCTCTTTCTCTCTCTTTCACACACACACACACACACAGACACACACACACACACACACACACACTTCTCCATCCCTCTACCCAGTTTTTCTCTTCTTCAACACATTTGTCACAGCATATCATACTCCTGCAAGAATTCTATTTTATATCAGTGACTTTGTTTTATTTTCTAATTCCCTGTAACAGATTGTAAGGTATATCTAGTTAGGGGTTTTGCTTTGTATAGAACAGTTCATGATACCTCATAAGGACTATAGACAGAATATGAGTGAATGAATAAAGTTATGTGTGTCTAAATTAATTAACCAAGATTTTAAAATATCCTGCTTGGTTCTCGAAACTCTTAGGGAGAGATTGCACTGATAAATCCACAAAGTGATATTTTTTTGAAAGTGTGCCAATGGATGGGCCACCCATTTTCCTTTCTTAAGGAAATGGAGGCTTTATCTATAATTGTGTAGGGGCCATAGTTGTTCAAATGCAACAAATGGAGATTTCCTTCCTGAGAATTAGGGAAAGAAACTGTGGGCCAAATTCTTTGTCACATCACTTTCTTGCCTATAAAGTAGGCTGAACAATCATTTGTATGGTGCTTCACAGAACACACAAAAGAATGTTGAGAAGTAGTCCACTTGGCAGTGAGATACACAGGAATATGATGCAACCAGTAGCTGTATTTAAGCAGCCAAAGATAGAAGTGCCTATAGAGTCTTTTCAAGTGATCCCAAGTTAATCTAAAAGGAATTGAGTCACTGGTCTGTGATCCTGACCAAATATACATATATATACACATACATATATATACATATGTGTATATATACATGTATATACACATACACATATATACATACATGTATATATACATGTATATACATACATATATATACACACATATATATACACACAAATATGTATATATATATACACACATATATATTTGTGCAAATATATAAATTTATGCAAATATATAAATTTATGCAAATATATATATGCATTCATCTTGAATGCCATGTTAAAATATCAATGGAATGTTTCTCTAGTTGTTGATCAATGATCTAATTTCTAATAATCTAAAACTTTTGGGAATGGCATTTGTGCATCCATACACGTGCTACCTTAAGAATGTAGTCTTTGGGGGACTATGATATAGTCATCTTGTCATCCTAGAAGTACTGACAGTGTTGGGAATGAGATGTGCACAATAATCGCTTGTATATGATAAAAGAATCAGAAACCTCTGGGAACCCAAAAATAGACAAAGAGAGCCAGGAAGAGTGAAACAAGTACTTGCTCCTGGCACTCTGTCATCAGTCAGCTCAAGAGTGGAGAAGAGGGCTTTGATTGGTTGGTGATGTACAGAAAGATCAGCTTTTTAGGAAAAAGCTAAGAGAGACGGGAGAAAATGGTTAGAAATGAAGAGGGGAGAGCAGTGATGACATTGCAGCAATAGTGGCAACAATCAGGGTGATGACAGGTATGACAAAACTGGGGAAAAGGAGCACTCACAACTGATGTGAAAGTTGAAACTTCAGGATTCTGGGGGAGCAAACATCTGATTGCTCTGTACATCAGTGATGGTTGTGATTACCACTTACCTTACCTTAAACACTGTACCGGGCACTTTAGCTTTGTCTTAATGAGGTCTCTTAAGGACTTATACTCTCTCTATTCTGCTTCTATCTTCCAACCCTCCACAATTTCCCAAATTCCTCCTCCAGTGCCCAGTGGAACGCAGTCCAGCATAAGCAAAATCTCCTCTGTCCTCAATGTCCTTGTCTTTACCACTTGCTCCCACCAAAGCCTTGCTTTCCCTTACAAACACAGCTTACCCAGTAGCCCTCTCAATGTACTGGCTGTTTTTTCTGTGACATCTCTGATATTGGACTTGGGAGCTGCACTAAGTGCCTTTTTGTTCCTCATCGTCTCCTCCAGGCTATTCTCCATTCCTCCTTTCTAAAAACCTCTAACTTAGAATTTCATGTCATCTTACTGTCATGGGCCAATCCAAGGTTAATTCTTCTCCTTTCTCTGTATGTTTAGC